>NC_044585.1:3335728-3638976 GCF_901933205.1 Camarhynchus parvulus
TATGGCATTTTCCACTGGAAGAAGTGAAGAAAGGCATTATGTCCCATCCCTCCCTGCCAAACTCACACGTCTGAGTGCTCTCACTGACCACAAGCCATAGTTTTAGTGTTTACACCACTCCTTCCTCCCTCCCTCAAAGGCAGCTTCCTGGCATTCCTCAGAGTAGCACTGGCTGGAGCACTCTGAGCTGAACACGGCTTACACTCAGCAGGAAGCAGCTCTGCGGCAAAGTGCAGCTCCTCTTACCAGTAGAGAGTGGAATGTTGCACCAGTGCATAAGTGTCCCCATCTTCGATGATCACTTTGCAGCTCATACAAGCAAAGCACTCAGGGTGATACTTGTATTCGCCAGCCACCTACAGACAGAAAAGGGAGTAGCTTAGCAGGGCCAGAACCCCCAGCAGATGCAGCTCCTGCTTTCCTCTCCAATCAACGTGTTCACTCACATCTCTAAGGCAAGTGGCAGTTTTATACTGAAGAGTTATATTAGTCCATTCTCCATTTCCTGAACCCCATCCATGGCACCTTGTTTGCAGAACTCCAAAACAAACACATCAACCCTCTAAGCAAAGCTCATGTCCCAGGAACCTCTGCTGTATTTGGGAGCTGCTCAACTATCAAAAATAGTTGATAGTCTGCTGCAGACTAGTAAACAAGGTATTAAACCTTCCTGTTCAGTTGCTCTTGGCAAGATAATTAATGTTATGCCTGAATTAATAAAGCTGAAAGGGCTTTTTTTTTGGCAGACAGGCAGTGCACAAATTCAGATATTTAACCAGCCAGCTGACAGAAAAAAAAGCATAAACTGAGACAAAAAAAAAAACCTTTAAAGAATATTTTTATTAATTGGTCAATTCTTCTATTTCCCTTACAAGAACTTCCTTTAGTGACATTATTATGCAAAGACTTTTGCAGGCAATGAAAAATTATCTGCACATTTCTCAGTATTTTCTTTTGAGGTAGCAATCATATTACTGAGTACCATCCTGCTTTTTTTAGGCTCTAGAAAAATAATGGTTTCGTTTCAATCTTGGCAGTTTTAAAATTTAAATATTTGCAAGGTTGTGGCAGGAGGGGAACATTTAGGTGAGCACATATTGTGCAGGAAGAGTTCAGTGCATCAAAGCAGTTGGGGCTAACACTGCTTCAAGACACTGTCAGCCTGAAAAAGGACTCTGGCCACAACCCAGGTAGGACTTGGATGTCAACTTCCCACAGCCAGAACCTGCTGCTTACCCTGAGCTGAGAGCTGGGACTCCACAGTGCAGTGGAAAATCACCCCTGGAGACACTGAGGCACTGAGCTACAGAAACTGAACAGATGATCCCTGAATCACCTTTCTGCTTTGCAGGTCTGTACTTTTCAGCACTTGATTTGTTCATATGCTTCAGACCCCCACATCTCCCTCCTTTAACAGCTACCCCCATTCAAAATTAATGTTTATCTAGAAGATGCCCACACAAGCTTCATTTCTAATCTCTGATTAGACATTAGAGTAACAAGGAGATTATTACCCTCAGTTTATTTGGTTATCTGAATACCTAAGATAACTCCCAACTAAGTTTGAGGAGATGAAGGCAGGCATGTCCTGCCTCCAGGCAGGAATCCTTCCAAGTCCTTACCATCACAGGTCCAGTCATCAGCAGAGAGCAGCCATGGCAAGATTCCCCAAACTTCCCCCAGTAGTCTTTGTGACAGTACAGCTTCCCATCTTTCTCATAGTACCAGTTAGTGAGGGGATCCTGGCATTCAGAGCACCTTGAAGGAAACAAAAGAACAAAGTTCCAGTTGGCAGCAAGTGACAAATCAACAGTCCTTTCCTGCATGGAGAACATAGACATTCAGCAGCAGCTCAGCACCAGGTAGGTCTGTCAGTTAGGGATGTACTATACCCTTCTGCCAGTTAGGAATGTACTAAACCCTTCTGCCAGTTATGGATGTGCTAAACCCTTCTGCCAGTTATGGATGTGCTAAACCCCTCCATTTCCCAGTGCTCTTTGAACTGAAAATTAGCACCCAACCCAACATCTGTAAGGAGAGGTGGATTCAACCAGTACAAAGAAAAAGAAGCTTCCAGATTTTAAAACAAATCTCACACATTGAAACCCACATTTATAAATTTTGCTTTGTAAATTTTGCTCCTCTGCTTTCTCCCTCTTTCTGGATGTAAGTTTCCAGCTGCAGAGCTGCCCAGCACAGCAAGAGCTTTGCTCTGTTTGTGCTTAGTGTTTCTATAGCATCCCCCTTGTGCCAGGGCTCCTGCCTCCTCAGCCAGGTCAGGAAGCAGGACTGAGAAGCAGGATTCTCTTCCCTTTGAAATTCAAAGCCAGTTTTGCACCAATCTTTCTGGAAAGTTTTTCTATTGTTCTGTAGGAAGGCCTCTCCCAAAAGGTAAACCTGCAGCATTCTGCATTTGAGGGAGAGTTTTCAAAGCAGTTCATCCCCTGAGCTCTATAAATTACTGCATCCACCAATCCACTGTGATGAAAGTCCACCTCCCCCAGCTGATTGCTCTCCCTTCTGCTGATAACAGTGCATGAGAAAATAAACACCACAAGCAACCCACAAAAAAAAAAACCTAAAAAAACCGAATTCTCTGATTTCATGAAGAGAATCCCCAAATAACCTATAATCCTTCACATAACCTATATAAAAAAGATGTGTTCAGGCCTGTCAGCCTCTATTTCAACAAGAAACCAATATTAATCATCTATCTACATCCTTTCAAGAAACAAACTCCCCCCTTCCCCACCCAAAAAAAATCAAGGAAAAAAAAATGCAGCAATTCTACTGCAGATACCTTTTTAGCAACTCACAAGCAGAACCCAGGCTTGCTGAATACAAAATAATCCTGCCTCAGCAAGATGCACTGGGCTAGGGAGTTTAACTTCAGCAGCATGGAGGTGTGACTTACTGGAGAGATAAGGCACAGACAGGAGTTGCATCAGTAAGGATTATTCCATTAGCCCTGGGCAGCATGTTCTCAGACTTTAAAAGGAAAATAAGTCTGGCACTGGCCATTTCTGAGTGCAGAATCCAGGTCAGTCACCAATAACTTGTTCAAAGAAACACCTTGAGGATCAGTCCAGTGACACAATGGTTTCCCAAAAATGTGAGAAGACTTTCCTCTGTCTCCTACCCCATACCTGTCTCAGTTACTGCACTGGGGGGAGCACTGCAGTGGGATGGGGGTTTAGGTGGGTGCCGCTCCAGGCAGCTGGTCTCCCTCAGCACCCCGTCTGCTGGAGTCTGCTGGTGCCACTGCAGGAGCACTTCTTACATGCTCCCAGGGCTAAGAGGAGAGCTACAATTGACTTCACCCCTCACGAGCTTCCTAAAAGCTTATTTGTGCCAAAGACATTCCTTGTAAACTCCAGCAGCTTGTAATGAGCACGATGATATGTGAGGCTGGTCAAGCTCCAAGAGAGCACAGAGAGAGTTATTTGCTCCATCTCAAGAGACTGCAAAGTGACAAGGAAAAGCTGCTTGTAAGCAGCCTTTGGCTTTAGGGGAAAACACACCTCATGGAGTATTCAGTGCTGCACCCTCCCCTCAGGAAGATTGCTCCTTAAGATGTATTTGGCTTCTACAGTGTTTGCTCTCCCAGCTGAGGAGCATCAAATCCTGTCCCCCCTCCAAGTGATGGGAAAGAACTCCAGCACATGCAACAGGCCTTGCCAATTTTGTGTGAAGCAGAGGGAACAGTGATTTAAGATTGCTTTACATGGTACATACATAACTAGAGCCCCAGCCTGGGGGCACTGTCATGGTTACACCCTGCTCCTGGTATGCAAGAGACCCAGAAGGCATCCCAGTGCATTCTGCCTTCAACCACTGGCCTTTGGCTTCCATTTGCAGTAAATACCCCGTGCTGAATGAGCACATAGGTGAGTGGGAGGGAAAAAAGAGCAAGTGGAGACTAACAGCATAGATTTCTATCGTTTTGTGGCAGGAACATCTGGCTCAGCATGGGCAAATCGGATCCCTCAGACTTATCCAACTCCTCCGTGCATGCCTGTACCAGTGTGTGTGCTCCACCAGTGATTACATCTTCAAACAGGGAGCTGTGACCAGACCTGCACTTGGGATGCAGACAGCAGTGCTGGAGACTGCTTCACCAGGATTTCAGGACTTGACTTTCTGTGTTCTCTCCACACAGGTGGGTCACTTATTTGTTTTTAAGCACATCACCTTCCCTTTCTCACCTCTCTTCCATTTCATCTTCAACCCCTTCCTTTTTCTCCCTAAGTAAATGCAAAATTTCTGCAAAAGCAATACAAACTGCAGTTCTGTTTAGGTGGGGGATCATGTGCATTTGCCTTCCCTTTACCCCTCCTCTAGTACTAAATGTTTGATTCAACCTTATAGCACTTAGTTAAATTTGCTTCCATCCGGAAATAAGCACTGGTATCTAATTTGGAACACACCCATAGCAAAATGAAGGTGAGGAGGTGGAGCCAGCAAGCAGTCAGTTCTCTGCTATGTAATTAAACAAATCTGGGCAGGACAAGTTTGCAGCTTAAGGCTCAGAGCCCCACCCTGGGCAATGAGGCAACAGGAACAGAGCAAGGAGCCCTGGAGAGGCTGGATGCTGGAAGGGTCTAAGTGGCCGCTGGGTTAATCCCTGAAGGAACAGGACACAGTTGCAGCCCATGCTGCCACACAGCACCTTTGTCACCTACCATGCAATCTGTAACCTCAGAAAGGCAGGTGTGGAAAACTGGCTGACAGCACACAGGTACAGCTTCAATGCTTTTATCATTCACCAAATGATAATAGCAGCACATGATTGTTCCACAAGGCTCTCATTGAAGAGATATGTCAGAATTTTATCCCAGAAGATACAAGAGTTGCCATTTCTTCCTCTCCCGCCTCACTGGAGCTGTGCCCTTGCACCAAGGTTCTCATCAGCTGAGACAGGAATGCAATTACTGCAACAAGTATTAAGGAAGCCAACCTTTGCCAGTCACCACAACCAAGAGAAAGGAGTATGCCATGCTCCTCTATCTTTTATAGATTAGAAACCACTAATCTTCTCCTAGATTACATGCTATTCTTATTACAGAGTAGCAAATCACGGTGATCAAGTTTCATGGAGGACTGGAAACAGCCATACCTGCATATGTGCTTCCTCTTGCTGCCCAGCCACCATTTTCAGAGCTGCAGAACCCTGCTCTGATTATACAGACCAGACATTATAATTCTTCACTTCCCAGCTTTGGCTGTACAGAATAAATTAATCTGCTTCCCACAGCCATCCTCCAGGAACCACAGGCAGCATCTGGGTGCAGAGTTCAGCCCTGATGCTCTGCAGCACAGCAAGTGCAGAAAGAGCTCACAAATCACTGCTCCATGGACTCTTGGGTTTTGTGGGGGGTGGTAGGAGGATCAGGTCACAACAGGTAACCAGCCTAGTTTCAGTTGAAAAGCAGCACTGGTGCCTGGTGGCATCTCTTTTACAGCGAAATGAAAGGCAATACCTTCATGGAAGCAAAGACTTCCCTGGCACTGAAGAGACAGATCCCTTGGAGAAGGGCTCATTAACAAATTGCCCCCCTCACACACTGTCAGGCCAGATCAGTTAACCCTAGACAGGCTCGGGAGAGCCCTGGTTCCAATTCTGCCGGCAGGGCAGGGAGGGGACAGGCACAGAGAGCTGCAGAATGAAGCATCAGCCCAGCCTGCAGCTCACCCAAAGGCTTACTCACCCGGGCTTAGCTCAGTGTGTGTGCTCTGGCTACGTAACAGACACCAGACAAGGAGGAACAGACTATTAGAAAGACAGAGTGCTTAAGCTCTGACTATGCAAAACCATTTCCACACACTCAGGAGAAGGTGTATCTATAGCTTAGCATAATACCCTACACATATTACAAATAATGAGTGTCTGCTCACTTTCCTTCTTCTGGAAGGAGCTGCTGTTTCAGAAAGTTGCCTAAAGAAGCTCAGCAACTGTGCAGCAGCATTTACTCCTATCCTAGACTGTTTTACCAACAGGCTCCTTACTCCCAAACCAGCACAAAAGTGTTTGCAGAACAGGATCAATAACAAGCAAATCCGAGCAGAGGGGATAGGAGGGAGACAATGAAAGTGCAAGCTGTGCCTTTCCCCATCCATCCACCTAATCAGCACATCAGTGTCAAGCACCAGCCTGGCTGTGTTCAGCCTCACTGACTTTTCTCACTGTGGAGAAGCAATGCAATCAAAGTGTTGTTCTGGAACTATTGCCTTTCTCAATTCTCATTTATTCAATTAGACCAAAACCAAATAAAAGTTGAATTAACCAAAATATCACAGAAGAATCCTTCTCATCCCAGTTACCTGCAAAGTGCCTGATTTCTTAAACAGGATTATGTGCTGCCTTGCTGCAGATTACATCACCTTCCTGAACTCCCAGAGCAGCACCTCACCTCACCCAGTCACAAGGAGCTTTGGAAGAGAAGCAGCAGCAGCCACATTAATCTCATTCCTCTGCTGGTGAGCAGAGCACAGGGCACTTTCAGTGATCTCTGCCTGGCTGGGCACACACTGGAGCTGCTCCCTCCAACCAGGGAGCTGGGAAGGTACTGGCAATAGGAATCTTCCCTGTCACCTCCAGTAGGAATCTTTCCTGCCACCTTGAAAGCAACACGGGATCCCAGTTTGAGGCGGCTGTTTCCAGCACACGAGCACGGGACCTCATTCTTCCAGCCTCACCCACTGAGTGCCTGGGCTGGCACACAGGGGGAATCCCCACTCTGGGGGCCCTCTGCTAACCCTGTGCAGGACTTACCGAAAGGGATCCTTGGGAGCAAAGTAAGCTGGAGCAGACAAGTAACTTCCCATCTTCAACACTGGATAAACCGGATCAGCCACAAACTTGTCCAACTGCCTCTGAACAGCTCTGTTCTGCCAACATGGCAGCAGGCAGTGCTCATTTACTCTTGCGCTGATTCAGATCCTTCACCTCCCTTTCAAGCTGCCCAAGGAATGCCAGGTCTCTCGGCTGCTCATTCCTTTTCAGATTTTTCCTGGCTCCCATTGCTGTAACCATCTTCTCCCGCGCTCAGCAGCAGCAGCACCTCGGGAAGGACAGAATCCCTGCTCACCGGGCTAGTGGGACATGCTGCTGCAGCGGCCCTGCGAGCTCTGCTGCCTGCTCACTACTGGCAAGTTTTCCCTTCTCTGGTTCCACCCAAGGGTGGGAGGGGAGGAGGAGCCATGGCAGGCGGACAGCAGCGGCTCCAGAGCCTCAACAGGCTCTGCTCCTTCACAGGGGTGGAGCTCTGACCCAAAGAGGGGCTGAGTATTCAGTGCTGAAAGAGAGCAGCTTTGGCCAAGGAATACAAGCACACACACGTGAAACTTGTCTTTACAGCAGCTTCACATTCTAATGGAGGAGTCAAAGACGGCAACGAGCCACATGTCCAGGTATATCAAATTAACTGTATACATTCCTAAACCCTTCACAGTGCCTTCACAGCCTTCACAGCACCTGCAATCCGTTCACCCTGCTGCAGGAGGTAACTCACAGTGTGCTTCATCCAAGGAAACACTGCTTGCTTTCCAATACTGTTTTAAGAGATCATTACAATCCTTTAACAGAATTATCATCTCCTGAGTGGAAGCTGAGAGGTATAAATCAGCACAAAACACTCTCTCCAGCTCACAGCACATGCAGTTGTATCATTGTGCTTGTCTGAAGCCAAACATGATCTCTAGTGACCTAATCAGCTAAAGCTGCTCGCAAGACACTCAAAAATGCAACAAACATATGCTGCTGCACCAAGCCCGCCCATTTCTGTACAGTCAGCAAAGCCTGGCATGCCTGAACACAGCCTGAAAACCATGCTCTGTTCCAGAGGCAAGAGGACAAGAGCTCTGTAATGTGCTTTTCCTGGAGATGCTCGCCTCAGCTGGCACACTGCTCCAGGGACGCTTGGGGCTGGAACAAGGCAGTCTTGGCTGCAGATTTGACAGCTGCTGCTCGCTGTTGAAGTATGCAGAAACCTAGGCAGCTTTTTGTGTTCTTTTTTTCTCCTTTCTTAAACTTTTTTTTAAATTTAACTTTTAATAAGCAGCCACCTTTCTGAAGGGGAAAAAAAATCTCCATTTTCCCCATTGAATGTAGTTGGTAAGCTTGGCTGTAAAAGTGCAGTGAAGCCTAGTGCTGCAGAGCCCGATGTGCTCGTCAGTTCCAGCACGGGTCTAATTCCTTCTGACATTTCACACAGCTCTACTGGAAGCAGCAACACGGTGAGTCTGTGTCTAGGAATGCGCCCTGGTCTCCCACATTCTCTATATGCTGCGTGCTGAACAGGGGCCAGCGCTCCAGCCCTGCGCTTCCCTGGCTATCAGCACCTCCCCACCACACGCCCACCTCCAGCGCAGCCCCTCCCGCCTCTGGCACCTACACACAAAAGCTTTTCCCTACAATTCTGCTGCCATGGGCTCACCGCCCTCCGAGGGGCATTCCACGTGACCTCATAAATCCCAACTCTTCAGACAAAACCTTTGAAGATTTGATCCACAGATGTGATAAGCAGCCAGCTAGTCTGTGAATGAAGCCAGCAGATAAAGCCCAACTTCAAAGTAATAAAACCACCCAGACAGCTAAGCAACTAGGAAAGGATTTTAAGACTTCTTTAAAGCCAAAGGACACATAGTCAAATATCTATTTAAACAGGAAACTTCTTATCAAAATTATTTTACTTCTGCAGCAAGATCCAGCAGCAGCAGCCAGTAAGTTACTTTGGCTACACAGAAATGTCTTGTTACTTCTTGCTTTTTCTGTTGTCTCTATGACCTATTTGAGAACACAATGTCTTCTGATAAAAGGGCTCTGGAAAAGGTGTTAATGTGTTCATACATTCTAGATCTGAATTCCTGCCAGAATGACTGTACTTCAATAATGCTGATAACAGGTGTGTGTAGGGGGGGGGCACCTTCCATAATTTTACTGATACCATCTCTGGGGGCCAAAGTGCACGGGAGTAAATTTCTTTTTCACCAAGTCAAGTCAGACATCAGCAACTTCTCTCTTGCAAATGCTGGCAGCATTTCCACTACAACCAGGTGGTCATCACGGGGAGAGCTTTTTTCCTCATTATGGTTTAGAACTGCACAGTAACTTGTGCCAGAAAGACTATAACTAACAAATGAAAAGGAACACATGAAAAACCTTGACAAGGATTTACATGATATTTATCACTGAGTCTCAGCCATTATTAGAGATTTATCTCCCCAGAAATGAATCACACAGTTGTTGTGATATTCCAGTGATGAATACCTTGAGCCAGCTGGGGCCGGGCAGCCTCTCCTTGCCACACATCCCGTGCTGCTCGGTAGCATATCTGCAGACAGATGTATTGCTCAGCACATCCTCCAGCCCTAAGATACACAAACTTCTCCTGGCACAGACAGACACTTCGATATGTGTGGGACTGAGGGAAGAGGAATCTGCTCGATGCCTGCAGAGTTTGCAGCAAGCCTTTCCTTTAGCATGGGTGCAGCTTGGAGGCATTCCAAATACTTCATGCAATCCCAACACCTCATTGTATTCCCAAGGCACTTAACGTGTAACACGTGCTTTGCTGCTGTTGAAAGACAAGAGTCATCTCCTGAAACCAATCCAGTCAGCTCCTGCAAGCAGCACCTTTGGATCTGCACGTACCTCCGGGAACTCTTGTAGCTGATCTTGAGTAAACTACAACAAACGGTGACCTGAAGCTCAGCTCCATCACTGCATCTCACTTCTGAGCAGCAGCACAACCTCAGAACAACACCGTGGTGCTGCTCAGTACCTCACACCACCAAGCACATGAGAAAAGAGAGGTTTTGTCCCCACCACGTTTGCCTGATGGCTGCAGCCCTCCTGAATGTGTTCGGGCTGAGAAGCAAGCCAAGGAAAATTCAACCCACTGAAACTTCATAGGTTACAGAGGGTTTGGGAAGCAGTGGCTTCTGCTCTGGAAATGCAGCAGATATGGCAGTAGGACTGGCACTTACAGCACTGCATCCTCACTCCTCCTTAAGGTGCTGCTTTGGTCTGTGAGGACCGGGAACTCCGCAGGGAAGGATCCTGCCCCACTCCTGTGCCTCACATTCTGTGCTGTGTGAGTAATTCTAATTACCTTGATATAATAATGCTCGATAACAGTGCCCTAAAGGACAAGCTGCCAATTCAAGCAAAAGAAAGTTTGGACTGGAATGCCCCATTCCTCCTTAAATATAAAGGCTGGTCATTGATGCCCTGTATCTGATAGATTCCCCTGCGGAATTCGGCCACCTGCAAAGTGCTTCATTGTTCCTTTGAATGTGTAAACTCTCAATGGTCATAGTGATCTGTGTGCCAATAGGGAACTATTTCTCCCTGAATCTGATAGTGGGCTCCTGAATTTCAATGCTGAAGAAGACACCACCAAAGGAACATTGCCAGGAATCTGCAGGATTAGTGAAAAGTTCTCACCTCTGAGGCCCCTGTCATTAACTTTCTGCAACTGCCAGAAACTGGAGAAGAGAGGGAAGAGGAGATTTTGATCTTCTTGCTCCTAACTTAATTCAGCTGCTTTTTATTTTAGTATATCTACTATTCAGCTCTTTCCCCTGCTCTCAAAGTCAGCTGTATAAACCTGCCTTGTGCTCACAGGTGAAAAGCTAAAGGAAAACTCAAAGCACCAAACATCCCACAATTTAAATTCCTCCTAATACACATCTTGCTTACATCTTCATTTGTCCACGTTTGTGCTTCAGATCCTGTTCAACCATTTGTCCTCTGGGGAGGGAGCTGCTTTTGGAAAATGAAGGCCTGTGCCAAGGAGATTGAACTGACAGAAGGGATCTAAAGTCTAGAAAATACCATCTGGAGAAAAAGCTAGGTCTGCTAAATCCAGGGCTTCTGCCTTGTACAAGGGACTGATGGGAGCCACAATCTCCTTTCTGACAGGGGAAGGCTATGTGGGTAACAGGAGCAGGGAAAAAAGCTTGTTTTTCATGAACATGGCTAGAAGAAATGGATTTAAATCTGAAGACAGTAGACAGAAGGTTCTAACCCTGAGGATAATGAAGTGCTAGTAGACAGTCTGAGAGACCAAAATCCTACAGTCACTGGAGATTGTTAGATGACCAATTTCTTGATCATCCCTAAGCCACAAAAATTACTGAAAATTACTTTCTTCAAATATAAGTTGATAGTAGATATATTAAAAACAGAAAACAGATTTCTAAAAATACCCTCAGAAATCATCTAGTTAATCCTGCACCCTCAGACCAGGTTTGATTATATACAGTATTCATACAAATTTGTCTGGCTTGCTTTCCCCTGCCCCCAAATGTAAAAAGAATCAAAGTGACTCATTAAGTTTTGCTGAGAAAAAAAAAATTCTGTAGCACACAAAATATGGCATTCAGTATAGAAAAATCACATTTTGAAAGACAATCAAATCACTAGAGCTAGAAAATTAGTAGTATTTCTCTTTCTGTTCAGTGGGCTGGAGCTTAGGGCCCTTGATCCATGGATAGCTAATCCACTGCTCTTCAAACTTCTGATGGTTTTTCAGCTTGTAATTAACTGGTTTGGGTATAAACTAAATGGTATCTTTTAAATCTGTGACTGTAAAATCACCAGTATTCCATCACCTTCTGCTACTTTTGAGCAGCAAGCCAGTGTTGCTTGGCTACTTAAATTAGGTTTATTTTATAGACCACAGCACTAGACATGCTCTGTTATTTCATGGTTAGGAAGGAACTTAGCCTCAGCTGTCTTCCTTCCTAAAAAATGCTTAAGCACCCTGCTACAGTAGGAATTCCTGCCAGCATTTCCAATGATTTTCTTCCTATGCATCCATTTTCCACCTGGATGCAGTCTACAGGCTTGATCTGTGGTTTTCAAATAATCAAAACTGGATTTTTAACAAATACCATGTCCTTAAGATAAAGCCATAAAGCTATGTCTGGGTCTTCTCATTCCATCCTACTCCAATTCAAATACACAATATCCCTACAGAAAGTGGGGATTGTCTTTAATTTCATTTGTTATTAACTGCAGAAAAACAACACAAACCACCAAAAAAACCACCACTGGTAATAATACTTTATTCAAAAGTATATTTATATATATATTAAAAAGTATTCAAGGCATTACCTTCTATTTTGTAATATGGGAAAAAGTTTGACTGAAAACAATAAAACCAGCAAGCTCTTGGTCAAAAAAAGCTCTTCCAATAATCCCCTGAGGTAAAATGATCCAGATCTAGGAAAAAGGCACCTTTTCACTTCTATCTTTCCCTTTCTTGGTGTAATGTTTGAAGTTCTGTGCAATGCAATTTCCAAATCCAGTCAAACTGTGAAAAGCAGTGACCTTTGAGAGTGTGTGCTGTCTCAACAGAACTCAGAGGCACAAAAGCACATTCAGAGTTAATTCACAGCAGACACTGTGACAGAAACATCTAAGAAACTTCCTCAGCCAGATCCAGCCCATCAGATTCAAGTCTAAGGAACCAGCTGGCCAAAGAACAGTCTAAAATATCCAAGATCCACAAACAGGGATTTGCTCTTCCCTCAAGCCACAGCAGAGAAAATGCAGGTTTCAGAGAACAAAAGCTCCTGTAGATGCAGTTTGAGGAAGGAGGGAAGTGACAAAAACTTAAATCCTCAGAGACGCTCATGTACGTCAGCTCCTGCCAGCCCCAAGAATAAACAGAGCTAACGAGCCTGGAGCAGTGCCAAGCAGCATTAGAGAAATTATGTGCCAGGCCAGGGAGTCAGCTAATCCACAGGAAGACTGTAAAAAACACTCCACAAGAGCTGCCGGAACTCACAGCTCCCAACTGCCAAAGCCTCCTACCCTCAGAGGCTTTTTCAAGTTTGCCTTTGGGGTATCAGGCACAAGAGTGCTGCTCAGCATGGCTTAGGGACAGCAGAAGGAAAAGAGGAACACAGTGCAAACTGGAAACTTGTTTTCATGTACAGTCCTACCCTGGAACTAGGAAAAAGGGGAGGGCAGCTTCCTTTGCTGCAGGTTCCAACTGTTCACTGAGCACAGCAAAGGCACAGAGCACGAGAAGTGCATCAGCAAATGCAAAAAGTCACTACACAGCTCAAAGAAAGGTTGGTGTCATCACTTGTATAGAACAAACCAGCCCAGAAGCAACAACCAAACCTCCATTATACAATATAACCTATGAAAACAAATCCTCTGTGAGCAGCATTTGCTCCAGCCCAGCTGTTCCTCACCTCAACAGCCCCAACAGCAAGAAGCAAAAAGACATTTGCAAATCAAGACCCACAAGAGAAATACATTCAATGGCAAGAGGGACAGACTTCCCAGCACACAGAACTTGGCTACTGGCACAGTCTAGGGAAGCTCAGCAGGATACTCATCCTTCAGGGAAAAGAGAAAACCAGGATTAAGAAAAGCTGCTTCATTATGGCTAAACATGAACACCAAAACCAAGAGGAATCCAAAATACCAGGATTGGTAATGAAATCAAAACCTTATTGTGATTATTAACGTGTCACTAAAACAGCATTTTCGGAGTCAACTGAGCCTGAACTGCTTTGGCAGCATGAGATTCTTTATTTTTTTTTAAATATACCAAAAACCACAATCCTCACTTCAACAAAGATGGGGTATTTTGTTGGGGTTTTTTCCTTGTGTTCTTTAAATGAGGACAATAGATGCTTATTTTGGCACAGAAAACATTCCTCCAAAGCCACACTTTGGCTTCCTTTTCCCCCACTTTCTTCAACAGTATCCAAAACATTAACCTCCCCATATTCAAGCCAACATAGAAGCCAGTAGAAGCTGCAGGTACTGAACCTCTCTCAAAAATACAGACCCCTTCAGAAATATGATTCTGGAGCATGAAAACTGGATTGAGTATTCATGGAACACCCAAAAGAGGCATTACTCCTACCACCATGGCAGACATCCCTTTTTGTCCTTGCTGACAGCAACATTATCTAACAGATTTCATAAGTTTGTCTGTCTTAAGAGTCTGGAAAGGAGAGAAAGCAAAAGGCAAGATCTCTATCAGCACCCTGATAACAACCTCACACCTACCACACGTGGAAAAAGCAACAGGCTGTGCAAATTGCCTGGGCACTACTTTGGAATGCTGCACAAGACAAACATGTAACCCATGGCTTCTGCCACCAGCAGTAAATCAGAGCTTTTATTTGCACTTTATCTGTGCCAGGCAGTGTCAGCTGCTCTGGGGACTGGATGTTGTCCCTGAGGTACAGCCACAAAGGAGCTGGGAACAGGTCAGGCACAGAGACCACTGCAGGAATCTACAGCTCACGCTGGGACCTCACCAGCAGGTCCCAGCCAGTGGAACAGCACCAGGAGGGTTGAAAGGCTGCAGTTTTACTCACCTGAAACAGGAGATGTGCCAAGCCTCGTTGACAGTCTTGTGCAGGCGCTGCCCAGCTGCAATGCTGTCCCCACATCCCAGACATCTCCAGACCTCTTCACCTGCACACAGCAATAAGGGAACAAACAGCAACCAGTTTACAGCAGAGAAAACAAAGATTGGTACATCCTTCATAAAGAACAACCTTAAGTAACTGACAGGAAAGCCTTCCCACATGGAAAGCTGCAGGCAGTCCATAACCCCAGAGTGGGAGCTCCCAAATCAAACTCTGATATCTTGTATATTTTTTTTCCTTCAGATGTGACATCTGCTTCTTCACATTCTGCACAAGAAAAAAATAAGACTTTTCACATAAAACAGTTCAGTTACAGCTCTGTCAGAGCAGAGACTTCAGGAAGGCAACACTGGTTTAGGACAACAATTCCAACAGAGAACTATGCTAGGCCAGGAAGCCACACTACTGCTTCCCCCACAGCACTGACTCAGCACATAACGTTTGCTCTCATTTGTATAATTAACTGGATTTCCCAGAACTGAAAGAAAGGAAAGGCAAACTTCATTCAGTAGAGAACAACTAGACTACCAGGAAGGAATTACACTCTTGAATGAATAATCCCATAGAGACTGTACAGCCAACACCAGGCTACCCTCAGACTTAGGAAGGGGGAGTGATGCTACTGGCCTATTGCCCTTCCAGAAAATACTTAAAACAGTTATAATAGAGCTATAATAGTTTTTGCTAGAACTGCCAGAAAGCCCCAGAGAGAGCTGGTTACTTAGATGCAAGCAAGCAAGGAAAACAGAATGAAAGCTTGTGCACAAAGAACATTTGGCACACAGATAAATGCTATCCAAAATCCCAAGGGCAGTGCAGGCATATTAAAGAGTCAAGAATCTTAGTTCAGCACAGGATGGCACAAGAAATGTGTCACAGAGCTGAGCAGATCCCAAATCTATTTCTTCCTGCTACCAACAGTTTGCTTGCAGCAAGGCTGCATTAAAGGAAAAGGTGCACTTAGACAAGGAAAACCACAAACCATGGACTTCTCTTTTCCAAAGAGTGGTACAACTTGGTTAGGCAAGTTGCTTAGGCAAGTTCATACCACTAAGTTCCTTGAAGCTACACAAAACAGAAGCCATCAACCTTCTGTGCACCTTCACCCCACCGTGTAGGTCAAAGACAATGTTTAAAATTAACCAAGGTGAAGATCTTGCACTTTTTACATGAATAGCTATTTCAGGGAAAAAACATTTGCTGCTCAGCTACAAGCACCACTACCACCAGCAGATCAGCAGTATCCAGGAAGGTCTCCATAAAGATGTAAGGCTCAAAGGGTTCCTTCAAATGTGACAAGTGGTGTAGGTTGCTACTTCAGTTCCCAAGTGTGTATCAGCTCCACACCTGGATCACCTGCCCTGTGCCCTCCTGTTAATCCAGAACACCAAGAACTCCACCTGAGCTCAGACCTGCATAGCAGAGTAAAGGCTGGGAAAACCTTGGAAAAACCTGACCATACCTGTGTTGTTCTATAAAGGAAATGGCTTTTCAGCACACTGGGAATAAAAGGCAAAGCTCCGTGTGCCTGTGCCTCCATGCACAGGCAGGCAACGCTCTCCTCTCCAAGCAGGGCAAGCCCTGGAAGTCAGCTGAACTGCTGAAATAGCTGCAGGCCAAAACTACCTGCAAACCAAACATTCTGCAGCTCCATCCCCTCCCATTCACTGTGTCACCAGCACAACACACACGTGTCAAAACTGTCTGTGGATTCTAATAAAGACATTTAAAGGTCAATGACAACACCACAGCTGACTACAAGCAACAAATTACTCCCTATCTTAGAGAATCGGACCCATCAGCTTCGGAACTCCACGAAGAAGAAACTACAGCTACTCTCAGCTGTAGTGCTGCCTGTGTTTAAGCGTGCTCAGTAAGGCTGATGAGCTCACAAACGGAAACGAACAGTCCTCAATCCAACAGAAATTGCTTCAGTATGCAGGAGAAACGACGGAAATGAACAAAACAGAGCAGGAAACAGCGCGAAGGAAACGCAGAGGGACATAATCCATGGAACAGGTCTGCCGAGTTCCCCGGGCCGGGAGGAACGTGGCACAGACACAGCGAGGAGCAGCGGCCGAGCCCCGGGGGCACCGGGGGACCTCGAGCGGGACAGCACGGACGAGGTGAGTGGCACCGGCAGGACCCGGTGCTGCCTGCGGCCGCGCCGCATCTCCCACGGCCGTCCCGCGGATCGCATCGCACCGGGGCTGCGGAGACCCGCCGGGAGCCCCCGGGCCCCGCGGTGCCAGCCGCTGGAGGGAGCGGCGGGCCGGCCCCAGAGCGCTCCCCAGCCAGGGGCTGACGCGCGGCCGGGGCGCGGGCTCGGGAGGCAGCGGCCCCGTCGAGGCCCCGCAGGCCGCCCCGCGACGCCGCCGAAGCTCCTGCGGCCGCATAACGGCGAGAGCCGCGGCCTCGCGTACGCGCGTCCGCCCCGGGCGGCCGAGGGCGGCTCCTCCCGCGGAGGCGCGGCCGGCCCGGCCCGAGCTCACCTGGCAGCGCCTCCATCCCGCGCCCGCCCGACGCCAGCGGCGGCCGCCGCACCTGGGCCCGTCCCTCCGCACCGCCCGCCTCGCCCCCGCCACGGGCCAATCGGCGTCGCCCGCCCCGCGCACCGGCCAATCCCCGCGCGGTGCCGCCGCAACCGCCCCGCCCTTTCCGTGCCTGCGGCCAATGGCGGCGCCCCCCGCCCGCAGCCCCGCCCCGCACGTGCCGCGGTCCCGGGCGGGCCCCGCCGCTCCCGCTCCCGGCCCCCAGGCAGCGCAAAGGAACGGCGGCGCACTCCGCTCAATGTAAAACCATTTTTTAATTCTAAATCACTTTCACAACAGTGAAAATTAGTGAGGAGGAACGGTAACGCACTAACCGAGCCGTCCGGGCCGTGTGCGGTCGGGTTATGGGAAGGGGTACATACAAAAGCACACCAGGGAAAGGGGGAACCAAGCGTTAACACTTTTAGACTATTTCATCCTTGAATTGCCGGAAAATAAGAGCTCTCAGTCATGCTTCTGCAGCCTTCTCTAAATCCATTATCTCTCTCACTCCTAGATGGAAACCCCCACCCCCGATCCATTAAAATTCTGGGTTTTAAAATGTGTTAATTAAATATATTTCAGTACCTCTTGAATCTATTGCAGTCACTTCTCTATCTTCTTTATGGGATAAAGGCTTCAAAGGGGTACCTTTCTCCTCCCTGCATAACCTCTCAGCATCGAGTTTCTCCGTACAAAAGGAGAGGGAGGAATCCATCCCTTACCGTCACATGAACCTTCCCTTCCCATCAGCAGGTGGTGCTGACTGCGCAGGAGAGGAACCCAGAGCTGCGACATTGTAGGACAACCAAACAAAACAGCCTGTCCTCCTGGGAAGGGCCCCAGTTACCAAGTTACACACTTGAGAAGAACCCTATGCCAAAGTTCAGCTACTCAGAAGTGTCGCACAGCAAAAGCTGGAGCACCACCTCAACTATAAATAGTTGAGCAATATATTGTCAGATTATCGAGTCAGGTATAAATCTGACGTGACAAAACACTGCAGAAGCTTTGCAACATTCTACTTGCCAGATGGAATTTTGGAGGTAGGCAAGTTAAACTTCAGTCATACTCTGTCTTGACACTAAAAGGAAACAGTTTTTAATTACATAAATAAACTTCTATAACAATTAATTAAAAGTGTCCTGCCCAGGAAACTCTGCCATACACTAAAAAATCCCAAGCTATTGAAACAAAGTTTCTATTAATTGATTTGCTTTTCAGTTTTTCTGTCTACTGCCAGGGAAGTCACAACATTCATCTTGCAGAAAATCATTATGACTATGAGTGACCGGAATAAAAAAAATCTAAAAAAGGTAAGAGGAAAAAAAATGGAATTGCCTAGTCAGAGAAATATGAACTGTTCATCTTGCTAGGGAATCTCTCATACCTGTTTTGAAGGAATCTACACAAATACATCAGGAGTACTCTTTAAAGCTGAATACCCAAAAGGATTCCAAAGTGGCTGCAGATTGCTCACCTTCTGCAATATCCCCTCAGCACATTAATGGTTGTGGTCTCCTCCAGCACTCCAAATTAAAATCTTTGGTAGATTTTAGCCGCAGAGACTCTGATGCTGTAGCTGTTCTGCTGTGGCACGGGAGAAGGTCTGTGTGCACCTGCAGAGAAAAGGTCTTCCAAATGTTCCCTACTGAGCATGTGCTGGCAAAGGCAGGATCTCAGGTCTTCTCCTGTGTAATTTTACAGTATGACAAGTTTTACCTCAAAACTCACGTAAAGATGCCTTTTGTTCCTCTCCCCAGACAAGCTGATCTCACAGGTCTGTAATAGGATTTTATCTGGAGTACATGACCTTGTGTAGAAAGTCTCAAAGCCTTGAGAAAGATAAGTGTCGCTACAGTGACGAGGTTGGGAGGGGATTATCCAGGAGTGCAGCCACAGGTGCTGCACAGAGCCGGGGAACACAAACAACACTGTTTGTCAGTGAGGAACTGGGCTGGCTCCAGCAGCCCCACCTGGCTCCACAGCCAGAGAATCTTCCAGTGTCTGGCTCCAGCATGCTCAGGCTTTAAAAAATTGCAGCATAAATTTGTATCCCTTCTTCTAACAGCCATCAGAACCATCAGGAAGGGTTTTCCATCACGCTGGGAAATAACAGACGGAAAAGAAACCGGAACCAGTCCCCAGAGCTGGCTCTGCCTGCATCACGTGCTGTGCCCCAGAGAGTCCCAGCAGTGCTGGGGATGACTTCCTGGAGAAGGTCAGATGTTGATGGAGACATTAAACAACATCTGCAGCTCTGGCAGATCCATCGTGGTTACAAAGCAGGAGATATTGGTCACACTGGAGAAGTTCCCTTACCTGCCCAGTCTGTTGGGATAACTGTGTATCCCACAGGCCTGGTGTCACTGATTGGCACAGGATTTCAAAGCAGCACTCCCTTTCGGAGTGCAGCTCAATGCTAGGCCCATGGTTTGTGGCAGGAATCTGTTGTACAAGATATCTGAGCTGAAATACACTTTTAAACCAATGTTTTAATTACCAACTCTGGTGCAAAATGTGAGATTCCTCATTGTGCTGTGGTACCACCAATTCCTGAAGCCCATAGGTAGCTATGGAACCAGACACCAAGAGGTTTAAAATGGGATGGGGATGCAGTTTGTAACTGTTTCAGTGGCCTTGTTGGTCATGAATATATAGAATAATGGAAAAGACTTATGCAATCAACAGCCAGAACATTATCACCAGTGCCACAAACAGGAAGAGGCGGGAAAGGAACTGCTCATCCACATATTGAGGAGTCCCTGGAACAGCTGGAAAACAGGAAGTAAAAAAAACAAACAACAGTTCAGCTCCTTCCTTTTCTCTGAGATTGTGTATATTCTGAATATAGTATATTCATACATTGAAAAATATGCAAAGAATGAATCTGCTTGGTGAGAAAGTTGCTACTTCCTACCCTAAGCCTGGCTGGCTGCGTGGGCAGATCAGAAGGAACACAAGTATCTTGATGCAGGACTCCTCAGTTCAGTCCCACCCCCAGCAGATTTTCAGGGGACAGTGAACTATAGTTAATAGGGAAGATAATTTGTCCCAAGGACAGCGCAGGACCATGGCAATGCTGGTGTGATGTGAAGAATGAGTTTGTTCCTCATAATTCCTGTGCCATATGAACATAGTGGAAGATTTGCAGGCATAACCTTTCACAAAGTAACTTCAGAAAACCCTGGGCAGTAGGTGTTCTTGCTCTAAAACAGATTCAGTTTGTCTACAGTGAAGATGGGGAGGAGGTTCTCTAGGGATTACTTCATTGTTAGAGAGCAAGGTCACCCCTTGGAGTAATCCAACTGGTTTTTGTTAATCAAAAACGTGAAGTAATTTCACTGGGAAGTTACTTCTTGTAGAATACAGATGACTATCTCAGAGATGAATTTCTGAAAAATGAACAATCTTTGCAATCATAGTTTTGTGGTACAGAGCACCAGTTTAAATTTTTCCTTCTCATCTTTCAGGAAATGGTCCCTTCCTGCTGTTTTTAAAATCTGGGTCTCCTTCATACACCCCTAGTGACTCCATTTTATTATTATTAGAAAGTCTAGTCCAATTTGTCTCATTTTTCAGGAGAAGTCTGCTGGTGTACCAGAGGAGACATCTGAATTAGAGGAGAATAGTCTCCAGTGCCACTGTTCCTCTGCAGTCACTGGTCTCCCAGGAGGGCCTTCAGCAAATTATGTGGAAATTACAAACTTGCTTCTTTTATGAGTCTGTGTACAAAACATACCAGCCACAGACCACGTTCTCCACAGAGTGTTTTTGCCCTCATTTCGTGTTTCTATTGACAACACTGGTTACTGTTCAGAATATTTTGCCCTTTAGCAGGTTATTTAAGAGTTTGGAACATGTCTGTGATGGGACAGGAGGAGGACCCGTGGTACCTGGAGGAGGTCGCCCGTCGTTTATGTTGAAGGCTGTTGCAAATATACCAAAGGGAAACGCCCCAATTCCGAAGGACATCTGGAAGCCACCATCACCAAACCCAAAGCCCTGGAATCCCTGCAGAGAACAAAGAACAGAAGACAGGTACCAATCACTTAGAGCCTATTTCAGGGTATTTTGTGGATGTGCAGATATTCCCTCTCATTCCCGTGGCTTTCCCACGGCTAAAGAAGGGCCAAGCTGTCTGGCAGCTTTCAGTCTGACACACTTTTGTAGATATCCCCTTAGCTCTCCTGGGTTTAAAATGTTTCAGACAGCAGCAAATTCACCAAGCAACCCAAAGGTTTGAGAAAATGAAAACTAGCAACTGCAGCTCTTGCTTGAGAGCCACAAATTAGGACAGTGTTTCTCAACTGTAACCTCTCTCAACTTAAAATAGAAGGTATCTGCCAATGTATCAAAATCAACAGAAAGAATGCTATTTAGAATGTCTTAACAATGTATCATGTGTTAACAGCTGTTAGCCATATAGGAAAGGTACTTAGAAAATAACCTAAATTGATTTTTGTGATACATGTGCATCAGTTAAACACTCAGTGGAATGATACATTGCCAGTGGGATGCATAGGAAAACCACAAAAAAAAATTACCATGGGGACTTAAATTAAGGTGGCAAAATCACCTGGGGCACGAATGCAAGACATAAGGAAAGGAGGAAAAAAGGAAGTTACAATGCAATAACACTGACCCCGTGGGATCTAGACTAAAATACCACATCAAGTCAAAAATAAGTGTTCTGAATTGAGATGAATCCTGCTCTGCAGAAGCAGTGTGCTGTTTGAGAACTGACTGTGTGTGAATCTAGGGGTTTGTGTCATGCCTAAATACTGTGGAGAGCCCACAGTTCTGTAATCCAGCATTCTGTCCTCTCACCTCAGGATTAAAACAGTGATACCAGTTCTGAAACACCCTCTGGTTTACCACCACCAACAATGGGAGGACAAAGATGATTTTACTCATATAATAAAAGCCAAACGTTTCTTGGTTGAGCCCTGATTTGAGGAGTTGGTCTTTTGACCACACTCTTCTCAAGCATTTTGCCACTAACTCTGAGGGACAGCAAAGCTCTCTGTGGCAGGTACAGGACCTGAAGAGAACAGCACCACTACTGCCCTGCCTTCCTACCCCATCCCTCTGATTTACAGCAGCACCAGCTGAAAGGTTCAAGTAAGGTACAGGAGCTGATTTAATAAGGCAGCAATGCCCTAGTGAAAGAGAACAGCTGAACTCCCAGTACATTCAATACAGAAATGCACCTTAATCACACCCTGCAGAGTTGTTTGCTTGAAGCATGAGGGAGACAATCCTCTCCAAGGAGCCCAGGCTGAGTTACATGGAAATGTGCCATTGTTTCATCAGGTCATGCTTGCTGCCATCATGCTGAAGCACACTGTGGTCTGTCCTACCACCTACTCCCACGTCTGCTCCATCTGTGCCAGCTTCTGTTTACATTCACCCTATGTAATCTCCTCAACAAAACCACAGATGCCTCTTCACATCATGTATCCAACAGATATTGACTTCCTCTTGCTTGTAATGCCATGGTATAGTAACATCCCATTGAAATGGGAGAAGCAGGTGTCAAAAATCTAAATTAATACATGGATTAATTAATGACACGTAAGTTTTGACAGAAATACACTTGCACAAAGAATTTTCAAAGCAAAGCGTTCCTTATATTGAAACGTGGAGAACAATCAAGTATGAAAAGCTTTTCCAGTGGCAGCACACTGGGCTGTGTTCATGAAGCATGATCCAAGTTGGGCTGCTCTTTGGGATGCTAAAGGTACCACAGGAACGGAGCTCTCTGCCACACCACAGCTATCAATGATTCATGAACAACCAGCTGGGGTTGTTGAGAAGAGCAGGATGTGTAAGCTGCAGGATCCTCATGCAGGTTCTCTCACACACATTATGTCCTCCAGGATGAATAAATACCACTATCAATAACAACTAAACCACTCAAGCTTGTTTGATCACTCACCCCTCTGTTCTCTGGTTCAGGTCTCTGTCCCTGGGGTCGTGGTGGAGTTTTCTCTCTGCAGGAAGTTGTGAAATTAGCTCAAGTGCAAGGACATGTGACAACAGTATCTGCAGTAGACTGGCTAATAATCAGAACCACCATAAAAGACAGTCTCCTGACAGTATCCTGGGGCCATCCAGCAGGGCTGGGGCAGTGTGTGAGAGAGCCAAGAGCAGCTTTGGACCTTCAGCAGCACATAACACTGCACTTTTGAATAACAAATACCCATTGCAAAGGCTAAAAACTGAGGATGTGAACATTTAATATAAGCTTCTCTGGTCAGACAACAATCATTGCAACCTGCCACTTGTAACTGATAATTAACACTTGATTCAAATTAAAATGAATAGCCAGTAGAACAAGAAATGTGTGCAAACCCAGGCCCTGAAAAAGGCAGAAATATTTGGCAGAAATATCTGATCTATGTCTTTTGACAAAGTATTTAAAATTGTGAATCCTGCACTTTACATTTTAACCTTAAGATCCTAAACTAAAGTTTCATCTTTAATTTTCAACTGAAAATAGTTTAATTTAGGTTTCTTACCTGGGGTCCTGTTGCCCAGTGCTACCTCTTCCATAGAGAGGAATAACTTTATCTCGACTGATTCCTGCTTTGCATACAGGACACACTTGTCTGTTTGGCCTGGTCTCTAGCCACTAAAAGAAAGGAAATTATAAGAAAACGACTAAAATACCACAAAAATAACTATGCAAACCGCATTTGCAGCCAGGCAGAAAGACTTTAGCAATTTCTCACAAAGTTCTGGAGCAAAACATTTTAGTAAGTGCCAAGTACTCCCCAAAGTGGAGTTGGCACTTTGGCTGTTTTTCTGGTGGGAACAACTTGCTGATGTGGACACATTCAGATCTGCACTGAAGTAAAATAAGAAATAGAGAGTATGAGCAGTCCTGCAAAGGCCAAGGGCTAGCACAGATGGCCTTCCTGTCATCCACCTTCTCTATAATGGCACCACTATGTAAAACACTATGTATGCAAAGAGAAGTACACTCAGCACTTAAACCTGCAAACTAAACCCTGCAAGCTCCAGTAATTGTACCAAAACTGCAATTATGCAAGGCTTAAGAAACTCAAAAGAAGAGGTAAGTGGAACAGAATCTAAGTTTTCTTGTTGCTCAAAGAGCAGACTGCAAGCTGTTGCACATTAAGCTGCATGAGCAGGTTGTGACTGCCCTGGAGAGAAAAGCACATTTGAAAAGAGGGGGATACTCCAGAGAACCAAGGGCTTTATTGAGCAACTGGAGCTGATGAAAGACAAAGTAAAAGAAAACCTGTCTTACCTGGTGTAAACAAGGCCAACTGTGAGCATTCCCAGGACAATTTGTTCAGAGAGCAGAAAAAGGGAGGAAAATAGAATTAGTTACTGAACTCTATATGACAAATGTGCAGCGTACAGGGATAGTGCAGCTTGGTGACAACAGAATCCTGGAATCCAGCTGGGCCAGTTCTGCAGCCTCCCATTAAAATCATTTTTGCAAACACAGCCCAAGACTGATCTCCACTGTTTTTTTTCAGGTTATGCAATCTAAATTCCTAAAGTGGTTCTGTGCATCTCCCACTCCTGGGTCCTCATCCATACCAAAGGCCCAGACAGAGGCTGCATTAATCTTAGGGTTTATTGTACAAATTTTCTCTTCTGATACCATGAAAAACTATCCCAGAGCCAAGATGCAAATGAGCAAGATGTCAGTAATGAGAGTTTAGGATCTTAGAAATTGAGGCAAAACATCAGCCACATGGACAGAACCATGGAATAACTAAGGCTGGATGGTACCTCAGGTAGCCTCTAGTCCAACCTGATGTTCAGAGCAGGGTCAGCTACTGAGATCAGACTCAGTTGCTCAGGGCAGAGAAATTCCCATTAAACAGATTAAATTGCTATGGCAAATTAAAAAAAGGTCAAAGACAAACAAGATACAAGATAAAACTGCTAAGCAGCCATCTGCTTTCAAAATGGTCTCAATAACACCATTCAGACAAGACACCTGGTACTTTTAAGGTTCCATTACTCTAAATCCTTTTGTGCAATAATTTAATGTTATTTTATCTTAACACGCCCTAAGCCAGTGATTTTCCATCTCCCCAAATAAAATCCTGGATTTTCAGATGTTATGTATATTTACACAGGAGAAAAACACTTTCAGACTTCTTTTAATTAAGGATTTAGCCCACTGTGTAAAATAAACTCCAACCCGTCCACATTTGGCCATGTCAATCCTAAACTTCTTCACATTCAAGAAAGGGTATATTCAAACCAAGTTACCCACATCATAATTCTGCACATATATCTGTGCTGTATATTATTTCCAAGTCAAATTAAAGAAGTAAAAATTTCCTAACACGTGTAATATCATGGGAAAAGAGAAATTGCCCATATGTAAAAGCTTATTGCCTATTTTTTAATGGTTTCAAAGGAAGAAAGAGCAAGCCTGGAGGAGAAACTACAATTTGGCCTACAGAACCCAGATGCATATCCAGGTTTAGGTATGCAGAGGTCAGAAAGGAATTTTATGTCTAAAGAACCTATCTGTGCTAGGCCAGACAGCACAAATAAAATAACACACATAAGCAAACAGTATCAATGAGCACTGAACTGCCTGTGTGGGGCTGTTTGTTTGTTTGCTTTCACACAATAATCCAGCAATACAGGGAGTTTAGGACACAGGAAACCCAACCCCTGGAATACAAGCAAAGAAAAACAGCTGAGGAGCAAACCCAAGCTCCTCCTAAACCAAACCCACAGTCCCTCCTCTAGAATGACAAACATCCCAGGTTTTTATGGGATCAGACAGATGGTGTTCTGGCTGGTGTGTGGGGCTGCAGCACTTACCAAAAGAGGTGCCCACACAAGCTGATAACTGCATCCTTGGCAGTGTCTAAACAGATGTTGCATTCAAAAGTGTTGTCCTGATTAGCGTTGTCCCCAGAACCATTACTGCTGCTGCTACCACTGGTCCCTCCAGTACTGGAGCTCTTTGTTGATGCAGAAGCCGTGGGTCCTTTGCTTGCCATCCTCAAGGACTGCCCAAACAAAGTCAAAAAAATTTTCCTCTTGGAATCCTAGCTGTGAGAAAGGGAAAAAACCAAACAAACCTAAACAATTATTGGCATTATGAACATTGCATTCTGGCCCCATTCCAAACTGGTAGTGACTTATCTAAGAAGCTCTTGAATCCTGTTGTTGATGGTTTTAGTTTAACGTAGCCAAGAGGGATCTTTTTTTAGAGACTAAGCTACTTTACAGTCCCATAGTGTGACCTGTATTTTACTGTCACTGATAAGCATCCACAGCCAAAACAAGCCCCCTTTATTTTCTCATAAAAGCCATTTGCTGTAAGGAGAACGAGCTCCCCATGCTCTCCCAAAATTCAACACAACTTATAACAGAGTGCAGTCAGAAAAGAATTTAATCATGACGTAATTCACACTTTGAACAGACTGACAAAAATACAGAGTTTTAAGTTCTATGTTCATTAGTTTGGAATATTAATGATAATAATGGCAAGCAAAGGTAGCTTAGAACTTGAATTCTCTCCTGAGCAGTATATAGGTGCTATTACAGCAGTGTTGAAATGACTATCAAACATTTCTAGTATTTTCAAACTATTAAACATTTCTAATCTAGTAGTAAGGTAGTAATGCAGAAGTGTTGAAAATTTTAGCTTAATGTGCTTGAATTTTACTTCCATGCTCTTGCCTCCTATTAACATAATCATATTCACCAAAGAACAGTATTTATTTTATTTCAGTAGCAACAATCTCTACAGTGTAATTCCTTGATATGTAAATTCCACAGTACCTAAAAATTTGAGACTCAGCACAAGGCATTTGCCCTTCCAGAAATACTTTTACCAGTACAAGGTTTGTAATCCAAGAACTAAGAGAGTTTCAGTAGCTACAGAAACATACAAATGTTTAAAATGTTTCACAATGCTTTTCATGAAACTCTAACATCATGTCGAAGCTGCAGGAACAGGAATACTTAGATACTTAGGAATACTTAGATAATACTTAGATAAAGCTGTGAGAAACAAGCAGGTGATTCAGATTATCTGAACTTTTTGCAAGTGTACAAACAGGGAAGCATTTTCAAAGGGCAACCTGAATTTTTTAGAAGGTAATTTCTATTCCAACTTACCCCCCAAGCAATAAAGGCTTTCCTTAGTGTTGCCTCTTTGTAGCAGAGCTGCAGCTCAGGTGCAGGGCAGCAAACTACAGCCTCAGGATCTCCAGCTGTTACTGCCAACAGCTTTTTCCTACAACACAATCCCACTGCACAGCCAGGAAAGCATCACACCCGGGCCTGGTGAAGTATTGCAGCAAAGCCTCAGTTACAGCAGGTGAAATCTATCTCTGCAGAGCTTTTTCACTCCGTTACATCATTTTGCACAGCATCCCAGAAGGGCAGATTTGTATTCACAGATGCTGCACTTCAACATACGCTGCTTTCAGTAGTGCTGACTCTGAGCATTTCACACCACGACTCCATTTACACCCAGCTCCTTGTACAAAATTAAAATCCATGTTAGAGCAAGGCAGATGGAAATGCTGCCAACCTACAAACTGTATGCCAAAGACACTTGGATTTTTCACACGTCCTTACAACCAGAATCTTCAACCTGTCTTGCTCAGTAGTTGAAGTGAAAACTTATCAACTTGGATCTCTATATATTAATATAAAAATTGAGAAAACCTCCTTAAAACCAAGGAGTTCAACACACTGTAAAAAATAGTGCATCCCTTTACAGAATGGTCACAAGAAACATCCTGACATATAACACAAGGAAAGGAAGTGTACAAGCAGCAGATAAATAAAGTCCCTAATACCAATGTGGAAAAAAAGTTCCTTTTTCCAAATTAAATTCTGTATATTAACACAATGAAATCTGAAGACTTGTCAAAAAGATAAAATCTGTATCTCCACAAAAACTTACTGAAAAAAACCCTCAGTTTTAGTAACGACAACAAATAAATAAAATGTTATGAAGAAGGATGACAAAGAAATCCAGAGAAATATCAGTAATGATATGGAATAAAGATGGCTGAGACAGAAGAAAGATTAAAATGACATAATGCAACAGGCACTGAATCTCCTTTCCTAGAACAGGTCATTCCTTAATCTCTACTGGGGATCCTCTCCTAAGTATTTGTTCATTGGCTGATGGGGCCCAGTGACCTGTTAGGACATAACCAATTTAAAATATCAAAACCACAGCAAAACACAACAGTAAAAATAATAAAAGCCTTCTCAAACATTTGATTTTGTCCCTGGAATATCCCAGTTTAACATAACTGGTCTGTAACAGGCGCTGCTGGGCTCTGTCCATCTGCACATATACAAAGAAGCAAATGTGGAACAGCTTCCAGGGGCTAAATTTACATTTGATAATCACATATTGTGTAGCTTGTGAGTGTACTCTGAATCCTAAAGTACAAATTCAACTGCAAATGGAACTTGTTCTGAGTGCAGAATGAGCTCAAAATTGAACAGTCACTCAAACTTAAACTCTCACACAAAACTCTCTAGGGGGAAAAAACCCAACAAACCATAAGCAAATCACAAACTAAAAAAATCAATAACTAACACAACAGGCCAAACCAACCCCATTCTCAATTTGCTTTAGAGTTGGGGAGGAAGACTCAGTACGCTGGGATAGAACATGACTTCTGGGGTTAAGTAAACACAACTGAGGGATGCCAGTCAAGGTTTGCTACAAACTTGTCCTTCAGATCAGGTCTCCAAATCAACCCTGGAGGCATGATGAGCAACAAACAAAACAAGGGAAAGGATATAAAAATCAGCTGGTACCTAACTGCAGGCATTCTTTGCTCTCTACATATTTACAGGAAAATGGTATCTTTGCTTCATAAAAACCATCTAGATTACCTGTTTATTTCCTTCAAATCACAATCCCTATGTTATATCCCAACAGGTTGTTCTGAAAAATGACTGACCTTTACTACATCCAAGAATCAAGAGTGGCAGCAGATGAACAGTTAAGAAACAAGGAACTCATTTGCTAGCAGGCTTCCTAAATAAACACAGAAATCTGGTGGAGCATGAAGACATGGAAGTGGAGGTACCTGGGAGGGTGGAACTCCAAAAGGAGCTGGAATTGCGTGGTGACAGCTGAGAGCACAGGAGGTCCATGGCAGGAGTAAGTGCAGGGGCCTGGGAATGTCCATGTGCTGGGTACAGATCTCACTAACAGCCAGTAAAAAAGAAATTTTCCTCTAATATTTTAAAAACTTCATCTGTAAATCTACTGCTCACCAGGAAAGCACGAGCTGAAGGGTACTGTCAAAGATCACATTCTGAACTCAGCCAATGACTGCATTTGCCAAAGTACACTGCCCAGCCCTCAAAACACAGGAAAAACACTTCAGGACAGCTTAGAGGAGTTTTCACCATAAGTTAAGGTACACAAAAAAAAATCTGCTGGAAACAGCAGGTGGACATTAATTCAACCTGGGAAAGGCAAAGAGGGAGTATAAATTAGAAGCTAATTTCACCTATACAAAACAGTCCTGGAACTTGTGTTCACAGCATGACATTAGGATGTCTCAAGTATTTAATTTTTTCCATGAACAATGAGAAGAAGTTCTGGTAAGGATATAGAAATTTGGTTAGTTTATTAACAAAACCCAAAGTTTGTTCTTCTTTGCCATAACAATGAAATAAAAAGAGCAGCACTGTTGGATGTCAATTCCACAGGAAAGACCCTTTTCTATATTTCTAATGAATTTTATTTTAGCTAAGATTACTGAAATTTAAATTATCCAAATCTAGTTTTTTTATGAAACAATATCTGATTTAGTTCCTGAACCTTTTGCAGTTTGAATCAAAAAGATGATTTGTCGTTGTGTTTTTCTTATCCCTAAGGTAATAGTGTCATTCTCTGACACTTAAAAATATTTACAAAAGGAATATTCACATTAGAAAATCAATTTAAATATAAAACTATAACTGAGAGTTTATACAAAAATGCCCACTCCTAAGTTTAAGAACAATCTTGACACTTAACATATTACAATTGCCTGGGCTTCAAGTACAACCAGGTAATCTTAGCTGAAAACTGCCGACAGTGTCTAGAAGAAGTGTACTGACTTCTTGACAGTCATTTTAGATATTTTTAACTAACACGACTGTCTTGTTGTTAATCATTAAATACATATTTATCTCTCACTACCTTTTTACTCTTCTCTGTCCCCCAAATATGTTACATTTTAACTCCTTGGAAACATTTCTCGAGTTCTTCTTTCCACTTCCTGTAACCTGTACAGCATTGGGCACCTGCTTCTTAATATCACCACAAAGTGGTCCCAAAACACGAATTCATGTGCTCACTTGCTCTTGCCAAAGCAGCCATTTGCCTTCCAGCCTTGCCTGGCCTGGTTTCATTAACTGGGATTCTGCAATGCACATCTGTGTTACAGGCAGTGCTGCCAGGGCCCAGCTCGGGTGTTTCAGGAACACCGAGGAGTCCATGTACCTTGTAAATGCAAAGAGTAAAAACCCTCAGGTGATTAAAGCAATTGCTTTTTTTAAATCAGTTCCATAAAGGTTTAATATAGACTCCAATAAAAATCTGTCAACAAAGATTTTATCCTCTTACCTCACAAAGTCCAAAGGAAAAAAAAAAAAAAAGGAATATAACCAGTTGGGTAACGCTGCCCTATGGTTTTCCTGTGTGAGACAGACGCGCCTGGCTAACCCAGGTTCGCAGCAAACGTAAAAATATCAAATACAACAGTTATCATATACAACGGACGTGATTTAAGAAGAAGCGAAAATTAATATACAACATAACCAATGTCATGCACCAGCAGCTGACGCCTCTCGACATAGCCCGAGCCAGAGCCGGCGGGGCCGGCCCGGCACAGCGCACACCGGGCACCTGCGGCCCCGGCTCGGCGCTTCCGGGCAAACCCCGGCTGGCAGCCGCGGGCCGCGAACGGAGCTCGGGGGACCCGCGCCGGGCCCGCCGGGGGCTCGGCGCCTCCAGAGCACCGGGCGAGGCCGGGGTCCCGCGGCGTCCCCGCCCCGCTCGGCTGGAGCGGGCGCAGACAGCTCCGGCCTCCCAGCGCCCGGGCCCGGCCCGGCTCGGCCTCAGAGCCGCAGCCCGGCCCCGGCTGCTCCCACCGCCCCCCGCCCCCGCCCGGCCCGGCCCGGCCCTGCTCACCGGCGGGTCCGGGCTCCCCACAGCGCCCGAGCCGAGCCGCCGCTCCGCCGGGCCCCGTCACCTGACCGCCCGGAAGCGCGGCCGGCGGAAGGGCCCGGCCCCCCGCCCCACCGAGCGCCGCGGCTCCGCCAACCGGGCCGGGGGCCGCGGGCGGCGACACCCGCCCGCCGCGCCCCTCCTCAGCCCCGGCCCCATGGGCTCTCGTTACCTCGGGTTCCTCCGGGGCGAACGGGCCGCGCTGCTCGGCCCCGCCGCGACCCCCGGCTCTGCGGGCGTGGGCGCCTCTGCTGCCCGGAGCGGTGCGGGCCGCGTCCAAACGGCGGCCGCGGGGACTGCGAGAGGTTCGTAGAGAATGCTCGGCCCGAGCAGGAAGGGAGAACAGAAAAGGAACGACGGAAAAGGAAGGAAGGACGGAAAGGGAAGGAAGGAAGTTTGAGGGAAACAAATTGTTGACTTACGAGTGTAGAGGCCTAAGGATCTGAGCTGAGAAGCAGATTCAGGATGGAAAGAATCTGAGCTGAGAAACTCCAGGATGGAAACAGAGAGCTTGATAAGGGTATTTCGAGCTTGATGAAGGTATTTATACAGTCGTGAGAAACCAAAGTAACAGAGGGACCAAAGCAAGGGAGAGGAGGTGACGTGCCCGAGAAGGCACTTCTGGAGGGTTTGTCCCAGCTCTGAGGACTCCAAGGTACAAGACAGCCCAAAATTGCTTGGTTTTTTACACAGTGGAGAATGGGTGAATCCTAAACCCAAGGTCTTCCTCTAAGGAGGTGAGTTTCATGAGGGAACAGTGAAGAAACAAAGAGAAGAGCCCAAGGATATTGTTAGTGGCCTGTCTGCTGCCAGGCAGCCTGAGCCTGCACAGCTCTGGTGGGAAGGTTGGAAGGTGCAAACCGGGAAGTGTCCAGCAGGACAAAAACATTTATACAGAGTCTTCTTCCTGCTTTCAGCACCATGCAGGCTTGGCAAAACCCACAGCAAAATGGTTATCCAGAAGCCCACCTGGAATCACCAAACGTGCTGTTGTATCACACCAGAAAATTTCAAGTTGAGATGAAAATGTAGCACGTAATGTGACAGTGCTGATGGCATGAGGAGCACACAAAGCAGTTCTACCTGCAGTGAAAATCTCCAAGAAAGCAGCTCTCTCGTTTTCAGCCTGTCAGCAAAGCATCAGGGTTGGGCACAGCTTCTACATCCAGCAAAAATGTTCATGTCAGTGTAGTAACTGATTAGAAAGTTACCAGGGCCCCAAGGACACGAACCGTGTCCTCCAGAAGCTGATTAAAACAAGGATGAGTTTGTGAAAGTCGGTTATGGGAGCCGTGTCGGACTACAGCTCCCGGCATGCCATGCGGCCGGACTACAGCTCCCAGCATGCGCCGCGGCCGGACCTTAGCGCCCAGCGTGTCCCGCGCTTGCAAGATGGCGGCGCCCAGGAGCCGCTCGGGCCCGACACCGACAGCGACAGCGGCTCGGACTCGGACAGCGGCGGGGAAGCGGCCGCGCGGTTCCGGGAGGCTGCCTGGGACTGCCCCGCGCTGGCGGCGGCGCGGGCGGAGCCGCGCAGCGGTGAGAGGCGGCGGACAGACTGGGCTCTGCTCCCCCTCTGTGCCCTCCCCTCTCTTCCCCGCCGCTCCGGTCCGGCCCCTCCGCGGCTCCTCCTGACCCGCGGGGATCCCTCTGTGCCGCGGGGCCGGTGTCAGAAGTGAAGGGGCCTCTGCCCGGCCCTCCCGAGGTCATGTCCGGCCTCCAGCCAGGCCCAGAGCCCCTCCCGTCAGTCCTGGCCTGAGGGAAGTTCCCCCTTCCCCTCATAGCTGTTCTCCCCGCAGCTGGGCCAGGGCTGGCTTGCCGGCATTGTTCTTTATGCTCTAACGTGTGCCTGACGGGGGTTAGAGAGGTCCTGGCCGCAGGTCTCCAAATGAGCCTTTGCTGCTTTCTTTTCAGGGGGCTTTAGAAAGGATCGGTTGCCGCCTAAAGATCAGCCAAGCCTGAGGTATTTTTGCTTCTGGTTTCAGACTTAATGTTTCCCTGAAAAAAAAATAGTGTATAATATTTATGCTGCTTCTACATTGTACCTTGTGATACTTCATACTGAAAGGGGAAGTTTCTGTTTGGGGAATTAGTCCAAACATAATCTGAAATGATGCTTAAATCTGAACAGAATAATATGTTTTTAATAGTTTGGGTGAGAGGGCCAGATGTTACTGGCCTCGAAAGAGATAATCCTTGTTCTTGTTTCAAACGGGCGTGAGGCAATCAGCCGCCAGGAGGGTGACAATGAGCTCCAGACAACTCCAGAGTTCAGAGCACACGTGGCAAAGAAACTGGGAACCATGCTAGACAGGTATGCAAGGCTTGAAACCTGTGTTCTGTGGGTCACTTACACTGATGTGTTTGTGTGCTAAACCCAGGAAATTCAACATCTTGTCTCCTTCATGCCTGTATTAAGTACAAGCTTCCAGTATTCTGTGACCTAACCTTGCTGATGTGCTGTGCCCATCTGGTCAAAACTCTGTGCAGCACTGCTTGTCTCCATTTGCTTCTGTGGTGGACATCTTGTGGGGAGAAAAGAGAGCTCATCATGTAAAGGCTGGCAGGAGAATCTTTGATTTGTTCTTACAACGTACACCAGTGCCTGATTCAGGGCTGTTCTGGCAGAATGCCTGGTACTGGGCTGCCACTGTCTGTTGTGCAAGTATGGCCCTGGAGAACTGGAATTCCTGCTGTTCAGACCTGGCTTTAGAAATGCTGGTTTTAAACTGTTCTTGTGGCTTGCACTGGTGAGGAGAGAAGGCCTGGTCTGCTCTGGAAACAGGGAGCTGAGGCAGCCTCACTAACACAAAAAGATCTATGCAACATCTCCCTCCAGTCTTGTTTCCCAGAAATACCCAACTGTAGCTCAGTTTGCACAAACCTGTCTGAGGTCTGACTGGGGTTTTCTGTTTAGTTTCATCACTGTCTTGAAGGACTCATCAGGCCCATCACAGACTCCATTGGCACAGTCTGACTCTGAGGATGATGGTGAGTTCCAGGCTCAGCCATTGTGGCTGTTTTGTGATTATTAACTGCTGACATGTGGGATGGATCCTGTCCATCACCAGCTGTACTTCCAAGTGACAAATAAACATTTGCACTGAAAGAATTCCTGGTGCTGTCTGTGAGGGCTGTTACTCTGCAGCTCTGACCTCTGTGCCCCAAGTCCTCCCAAATAATTGCTGTCAAGCACTGTGGAAATACAGAAACAGCACTGAAGCTTCCAGGAGAACAGCAGTTGATTGCTTCCACCTCTGTTTTGTATCCTGCCTAAAACCTCCCTTTCCACACTTCAGGTTTTCGCCTCTTCTCTTCCTCTGTCCCTGGAGACTGTGGCAAACCAGAGCCTTGCCCTGCAGCGAGGAGGAGGAGGCCAGTTAGCTCCAGGTGAGGTGCTGAAGGCTGCTCTGCTCCTCAGTACTGCTGCATCCCACATTTCACAGGCAGCTGGGACTCCCACAAGGGAATAGGAAGCTGAAGAGCTTGAGAAGTATGTATTTATGACTCTCATATTTGACTAGACCAGAATTTTTTTTTTTTTTAGTGCTGGGGAATGAGAAATGTTTGTGGGGGATTTTCTTTCCCCTCCTAGTGTGTGTAAAGAACACATTGGCCTTCAGACTAGTTAAATGCAAACTGTAGGTGTGGGAGCCCCAGAGCCATTGGGTGTTTGTTGTGTGTTCCCATCTCAGATTACTCTGCTGTCCCAAGTTTTGGGTGAATTCAAGGCAGAAGTGCACCACAACTTCCTTCCCTCTTGTTACCTTTCCAGTGACACAGACAGTGACCAAGAGTGGCAGAGGTGCCAGGAGGCTGCCGTGTCAGCTGCAGATATCCTGAAGCAAAGTGCTTTCCCTGCATTGTCCCAGGATCAGAGTCAGGGCTCTGTAAAGCCCAACCAGAAAAAGAAGAAGAAGAAAATTAGGAAAGAGAATAATATTCAAGAGAAAATAATAGATCCAGCAGAGCGTGACCAGATCTGCAAAGATTTGCCTCGGTTGGTGTCTGCAAATGGCCAGCAGGAGAGGCAGAACAGCAACCACAGAGAGAACTCTGTGCTGCCAGGAGCTGTGAAGAAGAAAAAGAAGAAGAAGAAAAAAGAATGATGATTTTGCTCTGCAAACAGCAGGTGGTTGTGATGGGTGAAGGAAACTGAAAGAAAACCTAACAACAGGAGTTGCTGCAGATGAGGGAAAATTAATTGGCAGAGCATCTGTTCTGAAAGCTCAGTGGCCTGAGAGACTAATTAAGGGACTTCCTGTGCTCCTGGTGTCCCTGAGGAAGGGAACATTGTTCTCCTCACACAGCAGTTGGCTGTGCTGCTGCTTATGCAGGCCCAATCTAAAAGGATTAAATGCTGTGCCAGACGTGCATGGCAGAGGGATGTGATCAGAGCTGCATTCCTCCTGCTCTGTCCCTTCACATCTGAAACCCTTCTGCAGAAAGTGCATGATGAATTGAATTTGGTTTACATGGCAACAGGTGATCAACTGCATTTTCTCTTGGCCTCCTTGTAGACTACTAAGAATAGCTCCAGCCTTGGGAGGCTCATTTATCAAAAGCATTCTGTCAGAAATCAGGGCTCCTTATTTTTTCCCTGCAAACATCATAACAATCTGTTTTTGAAACCTGCTGTGTTGCTAATCCCTCTGCAATCTGCACCTCTCCAGGGCTCCTGCACATAGACATTGTGTGGTGAGCTGATTTCAGGGTTGGTGTAAATGCATCCTACTGTTCCACTTGTCTCTGTTGATTTTGTTTTCATGTATAGGGTTTTTTATGGCATCTGTTTTTATTAAATTTTACTACACTCTTGGACCTACTTAATTTGGAAGGTTTTGTACAACAGTGTCTTTCTTGCAATATTCAGATTGTCCTCAGCAGAGATAGAGGTGGCTCAGGATGGCTTTTTAGTTGCTGGGTGATCAATGCCATGAAATTGCTACAGGAGGGACTTAAACATAATTTAAAAACCACCTTTCAGTCCTTGTTTGGGCTGGTTAATGACTTTTCTCCCTGAAATACTGTGAGGTTTGGTAGTTTTCACTCTTTGTCTGTTTATTCTTCACCTCCCAGTCTTTCAGGAGATTAACTGTTACTGATAAATACTTATGTTTTTAAGATTCCTGGGTTTCAGAACATCCAACTTATTGGATTCAGAAGTTCAGAAAGCCAGATTAGAGAAACCAAGAGTGAAGTGTAGCTCTTTGAGCATGGGAAAGTGTAAGATTCTTGCTGGTTTTTTAGTCAAGAAAACACAGCTGGCATCTGAAAATAGAAAATAGAAAAGGTAAGTAGAAACTTGGCTTATAATCTAACAGAATGTGCCAGCAGAAGTTACTTGCCTTATGTGCAGTTAAAACTTCAGTGTACTGAATTTTAAACCTGAGCTTTCAAATGTATTGTGGCCTAAACATTTCTTTTTGCTTTGGTTTGGGTTTATTTTTATGCTAACTGGAAATTAGATATATTTGCAACTGGTGTACATAGGAAATTAGGAAACAATTCTAGGATAAAATCCCTCAGAGAATCTCATTACTGAAATTGTTGATGGTATCTAGAGGAAGCTCTTATCAATGAAACTTTTCACAGATATCTGTAATTTTGATATTCCCAGATATGATAACTGAAGAGTTCACTGTTGGGCTTTTTCAGTTCTCCCTTCCAGTCTCAAGGTTTTTCATCCAATTCACAGTTAAAAGAGTGCTCAGTTTCAGTCACAGACAAAAACCTGTTAGCTGGGGCTGTTTTCATGTCTGGCTAATGATGTCTCAGTGATGTGGATGTTGAGAGTAAATAGAGAGGAATAATTAGAAGAGGAATTATGTAAGTAGATCCTTGGGACTAAAACTCTTCACTTAGTGCAAGCAAGACTCTTAGAGCCCTGGGCAGTTACTTGCATACCAAGAACTAGAAGTCGAGCCTACATGGAAGCTGAGAATGGGCCATGTTCTGTAAAATGAATCCAGGCTGAGTGTTTATAGAGAAAACTGAAGGAACCTCTGCTCTGTGTGGAGCATGGGAACCTCCCAGGTGCTGGGCAGTGTTAGGGACCAGTGGGGAATGTCATCCTACAAATCATTCAGCAAGTCAGATGAGATGAGAATCCACAGGGTCAATGCAGAGACTTGGAATCTCCTTGCAGCTGTTAAAGTTTAATTTCTGCATTTAAAACAAAGCAGAGCTATATCAAAAACAACCAAGCCATTTCCACTAGGATAGCATGATTTTAGAGCAGGTCATTTTTAACTGAGAATGTTTGGTATTTTGGTGGTTAATTAAGGATTTGTAGCTTGTCAGTGATCCCATACTGACAGGTTTGTGCCAAGCCATTCCCAAATCTGTTTCTTGGTTATTCTCATTGCAAAGTCAGGAACTTCCAAGGTTCTGTTATTTCTTATAGTTCCTGTTGGTGCTTCCTTGCAGCAAAGGAGGAGAGTGTTCAAAGGTGGTGTCCCTTCTTTGGCAGCTCAGCCTTGCTCTTTCCCACATGATTGAGTCTGGTGCTGACAGGTTCAAACAGGCCCAGCTTGATGAAAGCTGAGTGAATTAAAGTCCCATCCACGTCCTGGCACTGCTGGGATTCCTTCTTGGGCAGCCACAAAAGGATGCCTGGCCATTCTGAGCTGGCTGCTAGGGTTAAGGTTTGCTGGGGGTTTTTTTGGGGGGGTGGCAGTGGATTTCAGCAGTGCCAGCATCATCTTTCCATGTTTTCTGTCTGGAGCCTGAGACGTTTTCTCTCCTGGAGGCAGCTGAGTAGGGATTTGTGTGAGGCTGTGGTGGCAAACAGAGCTGGAGTTGCACCTGGCAGGTTGGTTGTGGCAGTCACTCAGGAGCTGCTGCTGGTGGTTACTGGGTGGAAGATGCCATCTGTGTGGAGATGAAGGTCTCAATGACGTTGTGAGTGGATGGCAGCAGCTGGCTGTGGCTGTTGGTGGAGTCAGAGCTTTGGTACAGCACCAGGCTGCTGGAGGACACTGCCAAAGGTACAGGCAGAAGTCAGTTGCAGATTCTCATCAGTCCCCTTATTGCATGTATGCCCCATTTCCAGCATGGCTGTGCTCTCCTGGCTTAGAGGCATAACTGCTTTTGTCTGTGTGTTTGGTGTGCTGCCAAATCCCTGGCTTGGGTCCACAGCCAGCCTGAAAACATTGAGGGCAGCAATCTCCAGAGAGTTCAGTTCTAAGAATTCTAGCTGATGTCCTAGTTCTCCTCTTAGAACTGGGAAGACCCAATTGGAGTCTTCCTGAGGGAGACTTGGGCTTCTCAGCCCTGAAAACTGCCCACAGGACTGGGTACTCATTGGCACTGATTTTTGTTGATATTTTTTAAGGTATTTGCCTTTCTGAAGGGGCCAATTTGCACAGTCTGGCCTTACACAGACTCTGCTCTGAATCTTCCTTGTATTGACTTTTCAAACCCCTCAGGACACTGGCAGAGCCAATTTAGGGAATTGAGAGCCCCAATTATCGTTTTCTAACTGGATTTTACAGTGTTGCCAAGAAAAACTAGGCAATACATGGCTTAGGAGCCACAATAGTGGCTGCTGCTCTTACCAGCAGGGCTCGAGGTGAGGCGTGGGCCTGGCTGAAGGTGCTGGATTGTTGTGTCTTGGTTCTGTAGGTGGATTGTTGGTGCCTGTGACACTGGTGTGTGCATCCCAGACTCGGTGTGGGTCTCTGAGTCAGAGGTGAATGCCTGGAGAAAAGAGAGTTAATAGTGCCTGGCTTCTACATCCCTTCTAACAGCTGTGAGAGAAGCATTGAGCAGTTTCTGGGGAGGTGAAATCCTCCTGGATGATGCAGTGAAGAACTTGCTCTGGTGCCTCCCCTACTGCAGCTGGTCCCAGCAGGGCCAGGAGATGAGAAAGATGCTTCTGCTGGGATGGCACAGATACACCCAAAAGCTCTTTGACATGCAAGGAGCTGCCTGCAGGCTGGTGCAGCTCTCAGGAGGGGGAACAAAGGCTGAAGAAAGGCTGTTACCTGTTTAGTTGGTGTCAGGTTGGTCAGGGCACTGAGATTGGCTGTGTCTGTTATCACCATGGTTTGTGGTAAGAGGCCTGCATGTGTGTATTGAGTCACTTCAGATTTGGGGCCATAAAGAGCTGTACATGAAACAAAGCAATATCATGTGAGTGCTGGAGCTTTGGCTGAGCTGTTCTCCTCATGCAGTGGGACCTGCTGTCTGTCTCCAGAATGCTGGGAATGGAGGGACAGGGAGATAAATGCAATAGAAAAATAATTTCATAATTAGAGCAACAATAACAGAGGAGGAAAACAGAGTGCTGTAAGCCCAAGGACCCAGCAAATGCACTCAAAGAGCAGTGTCTTTATTTTTGTTTACTTAAGCAAATGAGTTCATGTTCTTACCGTGAGGGTTCTGTATCTGAGCCATGGTAGCCATGAAGGGGCTCTGGTTGATGTGGCTCTGGACCTGCTGCATGAGGGGCTGCTGGTAGGATGGGTGCAGTTGCTGGGAGAACTGAACAGGCTGCAGGGTAGTGAGGCTGCTCCCCATGCTGTTTATTACAGGAACACTCTGGGGCTGGGTTGAGGCCAGGCCTGGAAAACAAGGGCTGATGCCAGTGGTGTCCCACGCTGCAGGAGGAGCGGGGCTGCTCTGCAATGGGGGCATCTCAAACAGCCATTGGGGCAGCCTGTCTCTGCAGGGTGGTTTTAGATCCTGCTTTTCAGGTGTTCCCTTGGTTGTCTGTGATTAAGGATAAACTTCATGCCTGTGAGAACGAAGTGGAAATGTCCTAAAACTGCACAAACCCACCTCTGGTTTCCAGTGTTTATTCCTGTCTATGTTTTTGTGTACCAATATAGTTTCTTTTCCAGTTTGGTGATCACCAGGGAGGCCTTGCTCAAAAATAAATTCAGAGCATCACCTCAGTGCCCAGTTAATCTACTCTTTTTATTTTATGAAACTCCTGGCAACACAGACAACTGGGCTGTAGCTGTCCAGCCACGTGTAATGGAGTTTCAACTCTTTTTGCTAGGGCTGTCAAATTAAGGAATTTGAATCAGAGAAGGTTTCACACATTACTGCCCATTTCCCACAGCTGTCCAGACCCTGTAAATCAGCAGGTCTCTCCAGCACTCCAGTTTTTGGGATTATTTTTTGTTTGCACAGAATTCAAATCCATATCACAATCTTGGGAAGAAATGGAAATTAGTTCACAGCTGTCACCATGGAACAAAACAAGGCCTCTTTCTTCCTTGAAAGAAAATGTAAGAGAAGAGTATACACTTTATTTTCCTTTCCTCTAATGAGATGCACTTTGGCAGCAGACTAGTCTTGGAATGAAAAGAAATCTCATAGAAGTCCAGAAAAGCTGTCAAAGTGAAAAAATATAAAAAAATAGTAATTACTGCTGTGGATTCCAAAGGCATATGCTGCTCTTTGCAGGAAGTGGTGGAACAGGATGTTTTGTCTTTCAAGCACTATGAACATGCTTTAATTTCCATCATTTTAAGGAAATAATATATTTATATTTGGAAAGATGAAGAGCAGCAAACCAAAACATTGGCATAGGAATAGATTACTCTGAAAACGTGGGTTTTGTGTGTAACTTAATTCTGCCATGAACGAGGAACATCTGTCCTTAATCCACTGGTACTCGCCAGCAGCGCTGCTGATCTTTGGTGACAATTTCCTCAGGTTTGTGTCACTGCCAGCTTAGTGCTAAGGCTTTGAAATGGGGCAGGTGGTTGTGAGAAGGAGAGGCAGCTGTTGCTGTGCAGGAAGCAGAGCCCTGCAGCCTCCACTCACCGATCACCAGCGTGGAGGCTCCGCTGTTGGTGAAGGCGGGCGCCAGGGACGGCGTCTCGCCCGCCCCGATGGCCATCACCCCCGGCAGGGAGGCCATGATCAGGTTCTGGGTCTGCTGGCTCAGCGTGTGGGGGCTTTGCTCCAGGCTGTGCAGGGCAGTCAGGGTGCTGACAGGAGGGAGAGTTCCTCCAGGAGCTGATACCTGTGGGAAAGGAGAACCCCGAACGTGCCACCTGCAGCTGTGACAAACACTTTTCTTCTGCTCTTCCCCCTGCTAACTGGAAGGGCTTCACATATCCTTGTCTGCAGTTCCTGTGTTCTCATCAATTAACTAGCACAGGTCAGCTGTTGACATCCTAAGAGTAAATCCCTGCTGGTTTAGTTCTTTCACATTTAAGAAATGGTAAGAATGAGATTAAGCCCACTGCGTTCTCTATAGGGAAAGATCATCTTCTGTTTAATAGCTGAGGGCAGGAGGAGAAGCTCAGAGAAATTAAGAGGCTCAGGTAACTTCACACAGTAATTCTAGTAGGAGAATTCTAGCAGGAGTTCCTCTTTCCTTTAGGGACCTGTAGTCATAGTACTGTGGAAGAGCAAAAAAGCATTCTGGTGATTTGGCTGATAGAGAAAGTTAAATGCCTTATATTATACTTCTTTTCTCTCCCCTCAGACAAACAGCTGTAAGGAATCTTTAGTAAGAATAAGCATCAAGAGGTTAAACAGTGGGACAAACCAGCTTGATACCAGTTTTAGAACACAGACAAAGAAGATTTTCAGGACCTTGTGAAAGACTTATTTTCTTCAGCAAAAGACCAGAAAGCCAGCAAAGTGAGTGACTGATGAGATTTAAATCATAGTTATTTTTAGCAACCTTAACTTTGCCTCCAGGCAGTCTGTGCTAATGCAAACTTCTGCTGACTGTTTCTCTGAAAACAAGGGAACATGTGCAGACTGAGAATGATCAGTCATGTAGTTCTGATGCTTCTTTGTTAATGATATGGGAAAAGGTCTGGTCAAACCTCAGAGGGAAATTGGCTTTGAGGAGGCAGTCTAGTTATCCAGTACATGTCTGCATCCAGGCTGTTGGGCTCCATTTTTACAGGTAAGCTAGATGTAAGCATGGGTGTGTGTTCTGGTAATCCCACTGGTCTGACCAACTCTTGGGATGGGTAGAGTCTAAATAAGAGTTCGAGATGAGATCAGAATCTCTCTGTGGGAAGGAAGAGAGAATAGAGTTTCCTGGGAAGAAGGAAATCTTGTCATACCTTGAGTGCTCTGTTTCCAGAACAGACTGTTTTTTAATTCCTCATAAGGAAATGTCTTCTTGCTTCCATGCTCTATTACCTGCCCTCACCACAGCCTAGAGGGCACATATTGGTCTTACATGGTCAGTGCAGAGTGACTCTAATATATCATATTATTACATAACAGGTTATGTAGCAATATATTACATATGACTATGTAACATAAGAAGGTGGGTTTAAGAACATTCTACAAAAAATACCTATGAATAGTTCATATTGTTACCACAGGCAGATGGCCTGACACATCCCAATCAGCAGAACAGGAGTATCCATCACTTACCAGCTTAGTGTCTGTGCTCAGCAGGTTCTGGCTGGGCTCCAGCCCAGGGGGAGACACCTGGTGCAGGATGGTCTGGGTGGTCACCATGGAGCTGTTCCCGTGGTGGTTGCTGCTGGAGGACTCTGCCTCACTGGCTGGCTGCTGGTTGTACCTCACTCCTGCATCACAGCAGGAGGGAAACTGGTTGTCACAAGTGAGAAACTGAGGAACTTAGGCAGGCACTAAATTCAGTTCCCTCTGCAGGCACTCGCCACCAGATATTTGGGCAGGTACTTCATGGTCAGTAGGGGAACCAGAAGAGCAGGCACTCACACCCTGCCCTGCCTTTCCCCTGTAATTTGGTGTAATGCTTCCTCAAACACTGGCTGGCTGTGAGAGCTGCAAGGAAACCACCCCTCTGGATGTGGCTGTAGAGAGGAGTCTCTGTGAGATCCTCTCTTGCCAGAGTAAGAGCAACCCCCAGCTCTGGCCCATGAAGCTGAAAAAGCTGTGCTCTTTCTGAATGACTTTTCCTCATGCCTAAAAACTGTCACAGAGTCTGATGGGGCTGGCATTGGAAGGAGTAAGGGGCACACATGACTGGAAGGGCACGGAACTGACTTCTGATAGGCAGTGATGGCTCCTGGAACACAAAGTTTGGGGTTGATGCCTAGCTGGGAGGCCTCACAGTAAGTGAGAAGCTTTGGCTGTCAGTTTTGTTACTGAATTTTATCTCCCTTGACATTCTAGCCACTCTGCTCACCCAGAAACATGGTCTCTTTGTCACCTTTGTTCTTCCCTTGTAGCAAATCTGCTTTTTCTATTTGTAGATTAATTTCCTAAAGGGCTGGACTTGGGAGACAGTTTGGGTGACTGAGTTTGGGGAGGTTCAGCTCTGTTCCAGATCTCGCTCTGGCTGTTCCTTACCGTGGACTTTGCCGGGTGAGAGCGCCGGCGGCGGCTGCAGGGAGGCGGAGCTGTGCGGGGTGAGAGGCGGGGCCGGGGGCGGCTGCGGGCCGCTGAAGGTGTCCATGGCCAGCTTGTGCCGGAAAGCCTCCTCCTTCCTGCGGTTGGCAAACCAGTTGTAAACTCTGACCTCTGTCACCAGGTTTGAGCCCAGTCCCTGGGCCTGAGATGGGGAAACTCCTCTCTGAATACACTCTGCCCTGTTGGGAAAAGCACAGGAAGAGCCTTGCTGAGCTGGGCTTATTCAGAGACACAAAGTGCACAGCCCCAGTGTGGCTGTGGTCTGGCGCACTGTGTGGAAGGGTCCTGCGAGACCTGAGGCTTTCCTTGTGCTCTGTGGACAAGGAATAATCACTTGTGGCATTTAATTCAAGCATGGCTGGTGTCAGTGGTGCCCCTCAGTGCTGTACCTTTGCCCTGCCTCCCAGGGGCACCCAGCAAACACCAAGAATGCAGAGGGACGCTGCTGTGCTCCTCTTCCTCAATGACACACACCCACCCTTACCTGTTGCACTCTTCCACCAGTGCCTCCCTCTCTTCTTTGCTGGGGTTTTTCTGCCTCTCATAGGCTTGGAACAGGATCTGTTGTGAGGCAGGACCCCACTTAAAGCGGTTTCTCCTTCCCTTCTTGGTGGGCAGGTCATCTCCCATGGGCTCATCTGTCAGGATGCCCTGGCCAGCATGTGTGAATTCTGCGAGCACAAAGGGGCAAGGGAATTTTTTCCTTGAAAACAATAAGGACTAAGGACAAGCAGAATCCTTTATGCCACTGAGACAGGAGCAGTTGTTGCCATACTTACGCTGGGCCACCTCTCGCTGCTTCCGGACATACCAGGTGTACAGGGCTGCTCGTTTCTGGGTCTTCATGGGAGTGCCCTTGTTGAGGTGTTGGGAGAGGTGGGATTGGTTCAGACCTGTGGTGTCCACCACCTCACGCTGAGGGATGTTGTGCTGCTGGAGGTAAGACTTCACCATCTTTGCTACTCGCCAGGGATCCTCTCTGGAAGGAACAGAAGGCATTTCTCAGGGGAGAGAGATCAAACACCTGCTCCCAGCAGACCTGGGTTTCAAGGAAGTGCAGCAGTAGCTCCTGAGGGGCACTTGACAGTCATCACCATCACGTTTGGTAAGGCCAGAATACTCATTGCCTGCAGGGGAGAAAGCTGTTCCTCAGTGTGCTACCTTGCTCAGTTTTGACTCTGTATGCAGGGTAAAACTGTATGACATTGGAGATAAAGTGCAAAAGATGTAGCAGTGGCTTCCTTTGAAGTGCTGTCTGTACATACTTAGGTCTGCCCTTAGGAGGAGACTTTTCTTACCAGGGGAATTTCCCAATTCACAGAGGCAATCTCTCTCTTCCCTTTTCCTACGTTACTTTTCTTCTCTATTCCCCTCTCATTAAAGCAGATGGGACAGATATCCTGAGTTTTCCAAGAGAGATTGATTGTGATACTAGACTGAACTTGACTCATACCCTGATTCTGGTCCAGGTTGGGTTGCCTTGCAATGATTCAGCCAAAGGAAACAGGCTGTCATTATACTGTGATATGACAGCTCTGTATGCATATATATGACAAATCATCCAGAATTATGTTCTTACACATCTGCTACGTGTTACTCAAACACATTGGTTCACACCTAGATCTACTCAGAGCTTCTAAATGCAATATAGAATTACTAATTACTAAATTCCTCCTATTGCTGCCCTCCTTTGGGTAACAGCTGAAGGAATAGAACTATATGAGACAAAATTTTAGGAACAGTTTGGGATTTTATAATTGATGTGATCCTCTGGGTTTTATGATACGCAGTTAGAATATCCATTAAGGTACTTGAGGAAAATAGAGAAAACATTACTAAGACTTTATGTGTATTGATTTCACCCCAGCTGAAAGTCACAGTAGAAATAAAGATGTGAAACTGATAAATCTAAATCCAAGCAGTGCCAGAGCACCTCTGCAGAACAGTTTCTGGCTCACTTTGAACAGGAGCATCCTTCTGTGCCTTCTGTGTGAAATGTCTGCAGGAAATGGCTTGCAGTGCTGTAGGAAGACACTGGTGTCATATTCAGCACCAGCATCAAAGGAGCAGTGGGGAGAAAAAAAGGTGCCTGGGATGGTGCAGAAACTGTCACAAGAGCACACATGTCTGAGCCAGACCAACAACTGTGCTGTTCATGGCTTTGTTGACTCAGGAGGTTGCTGGAGGCTGCACAGTGATAAGGAGGACAAAGTCCACACCTGTTCTCTCAGTACAAACACCCTTATCTCTGTTCCCCTGCAGCCCCTCTCCCAGAGCTGCCTAGTCCAAGGAGCAAGCTCCACAGCAGTTAAAGTGTGACACAAATGGTGTCAGTTACAGCTTTTTGAAAACCTGCTTAAAATAGAACATTTGTTTCTCTTTTACATTGGAGCTATTGCAATAGAGGCTTCTGATTTTTAGCATCTTCCCTTAACTATCTTTGTCTTACAAAAACCTCAAATTGAGCTGAATTTAAGAAAGCTTTTCTTTCCTCATGGTTGTTTTTGGTTGGTTGGTTGGTTGGTTGGTTGGTTTGGTTTTTTCCTCCTGCTGCCTAAACCAGTCTCCTGCCTTTGTACTTGTGAGAGTCTGACCAGCACCTGCACCCTGTGTTCATTGTCCAAGTCCCTGTATAGAGGAGAAAAGCCTCTGACTGGGAAGCTGGTCTCTTTGATTTGAGTTCTGGCTCAGATGGGAAGAGGAAAGTCTGTGTTGCCACTAGTGGAAGCCTCTGTTATGTGTTAGTTCCTTTCTGCACCCCAGTCGAGTCAGTTTTGTCTCCCTGCTGAGATCCTCATTTTGTGGCAGGAATAAACCAGTAGCTTCTGTGAGTCTCTTCTCACAGTGCTTAAAGACTTGTGGGTTTTGTCTTCTTTTGACTCAACAGGGAGCTTTGTGATGCAAAACAGTGCAGGGAATCTTAGTAAGGTGTGATTTCCTAGGACAGCTGTATGAAATCCTGGCTACTCTGTACATTGTCAAAGGCCAGTCTGCAAAACCAAAGCAGCAAGTACTTTAGGCCCAAGGCTACACCACAGTCCAGGTGATGACAGTCTGGCCAGCTGAACCCTTGCTCAGATGCACAGTTCCACCTGCAGAGCCTCCATCACAGGCTAAGACATCAGAAGTTGAAACCTCTTCTCTTTCACCGGCTATAAGAATATCATTGACTGTCAGAGGGGAGCATTTCACTCTAAACTGAGTTCTCTGCTTGTTATTACAGCCAAATCTCAATTGTTTCAGTGAGTCAGAACTGCACAAATAGGTCTGCCTTGCTCAAGCTCTCCTTCCCTATCTCCAAGACTGTTTTCTGCCTTTTAGTTTCCCTTTCTGCTCAGATGCAAACTGTCTCCCCAAGGTCTCATTCTCCAGGGTGTATTCTGTCTCCTAGTTGGTCTCACACAGGTAGCTTTTACTTCCTTCTTCTGAAGTCTTGTTCTCCTGCTCTCAGTTGCTTATTGCCATGTGAGCATAGCCCTTCTCCATGGCTCATCCCCAGCACAGGGGCCAGGGTCCTCTCTCCATGTCAGCTTCCCATTTTCTTAGCTCTCAGGTCACTTTTTAAGGGCGTTTTCACCTCCCTTTTGTTACCTGAACAATAAGTAACCCAGGTAGTTAGTTATAAACTCAAAGGGAACAAGAGGCTGGTTGATAATTTATAGCAACATCTCAAATTTAAATGGAAAGTAAATATCAAGTTGTTAGCATTAAAGAAAACCCATTCCAGAGAGCTGGAGATGTAACATTCAGGGGACCTTCTCCCTCCTTCACTCTTCCTGACTTTTTATTTTTGCTTTGTTCTTTTCCTTCTTCTCCTCTTCCTCCTTCACTCTCTCTTCCCTTCTTTCCTGTTCTGATTCTCAGGTGGGAGAAGCCTTTATTTCCCTGAGGTGGGTTCTGAATTGCTGCTTTGGACCAGACCCTGCTCAAGCAGAGGTTCAGAGTTGTGGAGTGCTCAGGACCATCCCCGGCCCTTTCCTCTGGAGCCTCTGCACATCTCAGTGCAGAGGGAAGGTAAGACCATCCATGCTGGCAGTGTTCCTTTCTGTTGAACTTGGCCTGGTTTGCCTCATCTTGGTTTATATGTGGAAATGAAAGGGGTGTGGCAGCTTCATCTCCAGATTCCCCAACTAGAGCTGTTCTAAGCAGGGGGAAAGACTGGACCTTTGTCATTATATATCTTTGTTTTCTTTTTTCCTCCTAGAGAGCATGCTTTTATCCCTGCCTCTAGGGGAAATCTGTTGCTTATCTCAATTTCTCTCTTTCCTAGTGGAATTTCAGCCCTTGCCCTACAGGTGGATTGTCACTATACCTCTCTTCATTTGCTTTACCTGCAGTAGTATGATCCCTTCCCCCAAGGTAGCCTCCTTCTTGCTTTATATTCTGGGAATATCTGGGAGTTTCTCCTCACAGCTCTACCTCCCTACTGAGTCATTTATTTCTTATCATAGATGCAATTTGTTTTGTGTGTGGATTGATATGGAAAGAATGTTTTTATTCAAACTGTAAATCTACGGGAGATCAATGAGACATGTGAAAGGACAAAATGAAATTATGTTAATTCCCCACTAGAGAAACCTTTATCTGAACTGCTTTTAGCTTGTTTTCTCTGTAGGGATAAAATCTAATCAACACCCATGGGTGCACCCAGTCCTGTGGGTGTATCTTCTCTGTTCTACTCAGCTTTGACCAGAGTTTTTCAAACTGGTTTCAGCTTCAGTGGTCCTGTGGAGACATAGTTAGTCTCTCGGTGCTGTCAATTTTTTTCTCTTTCCAGCTCCTGGAAAGCCTGATAATGGACACTTTTCCTGATTCTACTTTATACAGCAATATCTTTATAAGCAGTGGCTGCAGTTAGCACAAAGACTTTCCTGTATCAGCAATAGCTGCCCACAAGTCAATCTGTTAAGATTTGGTCTGCAGAGCAGGAATTGTTAATAATGCCCAAAGAGGCTTCTGTCTAAAGGGAGACTTGCCTCCATCTGGTTTCTGCATTTGAAACTCTTGTGTAGATGGTGAAATAGTTTTGCAAGCATTGACCTTTTGCTGGGAGTCCCTGGGCATGGAGATTCTTGCCTGCCTTTCTTTAGTCTATTGCTGCAAGTAATTTCTACCACAGACTGTTCTGCCCTGCTTTACAATACATACAGTACTTTTTTAAGGACATTACTTTAAGGCATCTATTAATAGAAAGGTTTGATCTTAAAACCAAAAAAAGTTTATTAGTAGATAAGAATTAGTTATTATCAAGTCCTGCTACTGGTTCAGCTGCTTTCAACAGATTTTTAGACACACTGTTGATTTGATGAGAAATGTGGAATATGTCAATGCAGGCTTCCTACTCTTTTCATTTTAACTTGATTAATTTTGATCTATTATAGACCTCCACACTTGTAATCTTTTTCTGAAACTGAGGCTTCTGATGCCTTTATATTGTCATCAACAGCAGAAGTGAATTGCTCTATCCTGTGGTGGGGAGATTGATGACAGAGATCTCTGATGTTTCAGAGCAAAGCCTTTGTAATTAAGAGCCAGTGTGAGGCTTAGGAGATCCCTGTCCTTGCCCAGTCTCCTCTGTGCTGTCTCAGGGGTTTAGGTAGGTCCTAGAATTTGTCTGTACCTCAGTTTCCATTTGTAAAATGGAAATGCTGCTCAGCAGACGGACTGTCAGAAAGTGTTAATGTCACAGCTTTGGAAGAGAGGTAAGACTTGTGGTAAGCACAGGGAAGACTGGCAGCAAGATCCTAGAAAGGCAGGGAGGATCAGAAGCCAGAAATGGTGCTGAAGTGAAGGTGACAGGAGGGAATTGCCTCCATCCTGTTCTTAGATCACAGGAGATGTCACTTCAGTCCTGCTTCACCCGCTCATTAGAGAAAAGGGGACAAAGCCAGGGAGTCTTCCTCAATCTCCATGGCTTCCTTTCTGGAGAGATACTTGACAAACCATCAAAAGTTAATGATCAAAAAGTTTATCAGGGTATTTTCATCTATAAATTTATAAGACAAAAGAGAAATAATAAAGCCATTGGATAATTAGTAACTAGCCAGGGCCCGCCCGGTGCCACTGGGCTCAAACTGCCCCAAGACCTGTACGCAGACTCAGGAGGATGAGAAGGAGACATGGATGGGGGGAAGAAAAAGAGTGGGAGGCAGAGAAAGAATCAGCCAAGGAGACAACAAAATGGGAGGAATAGCAGCAGAAACAATAGTGAGAAGGGAAATAGATAAAAAGAATCTGAAAGATGTAAAGGAAGTAGAGAAAACTTAAAGATGTGGAAGAGCTGGAAGTGCAGAAGAAATGGGACATACTGGGCCAGGAAGAAGACAGAATTAATGGGAATGTTTTTCCACACAGGTAAGAGCTGATCCAGTGAATTTTCCTCTCATGGGTTCTGCAGAATCATCAACTGCCAATCTGCCAGGGAGCTTTCTTTTAAGTATTTACAGTGAATGCAAACTCTTGTCATGCTTTTTTCTTAGCTCTGGCCTTTTGTGGTGGGATTTGATGTTTGCTTCTGCTGTTATATTTTCAGTTGTTTCCTTTGCACATGGAAGAGGGTGATCAGAAAACCTGAGAAATTCCCTAGCTGGATTTTTAGTGAAGATTTTAGGTGCAGGATGTTGCTGTACCTCTGTCTTCTATCAGCTTGTCATTTCAAAATAGCCCTAAACCAGTCAGGCATCTGTTGTGATGGATGGGAGGATGGGCCTGATCCTTGCTTGGGCAAACCTCTTGGGTCTCCCATGGGGATTGTATCCCAGTAAGAAACCCAAATGGGAAACTGAGTGAATGCTTTGCTGAGTCTATTGAGAGGCTTGTTGGTTCAGGGAACTTTCCCTGTCTTTTGATCTCAAAAATGCTTGTATGCAAAGGCAAATTTGTGTGGCAGCAAACCCAGACACTATTGCTGTGGATGTACTTTGTAACTGTGACAGACAATGGATGGTAGAAGCAGAGAGTTCTGTCCAGGTTTAACCTCTGCATATGTTTGGTGTGTGCTTTTTACAAGAAAAATCCCCACTCAAAGTCAGGGGACTTCACTCTCAGAAGAACAACAAGGACAAGATCTCTTGATTTGGCTTTGGCCAATAATCTATAGCAAACCCCAGTGAAATTAACAATAAAATTCTTAAATACAGCAGGGAAACATTACAACTTCACTGTGTCATTCATACAAATATAGCACCAGCTCAGAGTGACCAGGTTGGTTTTTTTTTCTTCCTGCTGACTGAAATTGTGAACTGTATTAAAAATTTAAATCCTAAACCCTAACATTCAGTCAAAGAGATGAGAGCTATACAGGCCTTGGACTATTCTGAAGCCTGATGCTATAAGCATGTCAAATATGTAATCAGGCTCCATAGCTTCCTTAATGCATTTTTAGCAAGATAAAAGGAAAATCTGAGCATTTATGGAGCATTTGGGGGCTGCTAGTCCTGGCATGGATGAAGACTGTCTCTGTGCAGCTAGATCAATTTTGAGTACTAGGGACACTGAGGAGAAGGGGAAAGGAAAAGAGATTTAGAGGGAGAGTGCAAGAAAGCAGCAAAGAGGAGCAGTAAATCTGTCCTTACTGTAATAGTCTTTCCACCACAGCCTTCTGGTGAGCAGCCTCCTCAGGGCTCAAGTTTTCCAGCTCCTTCATTATCGGAGGGGTAAATTCCTCTCCATCATCTGAAGGTTTCGTCTTCTGACGCCCTGGAGTCGCCCATTCCGTTGGGGATGTCGGGGCAGGGCTCCCCTTTCTCGCTCTGCAGGGCATTGATGGCGCGCTGGCTCTCGCTCTGCAGCCCGTAGGGCTCCGCTTCGCTCAGAGCCTTGATCAAGGTCTCCTTGGTCAGCCCCGACTCCAGCAGCGCTTCCAGCAGCTCCACTTGGAGATGAGTCAGCTTGGAGACCATGGTCTTCGGCCTGGTGTCTCTTGGCTTGGAATTTGGGGTTATCCTGCTTCCAGCTTCCCTACACCATGGTCCCGAGGTAACACGCCCGACTGTCAGCAGAGTGGGCACAGCGCAGCCTCCCGCCTTTACACCCCCCAAAAAAAACAAAATACAAAATTGAGCCACTTCAGACCCCCCACGACTGTCCTGAGCCAGTGCTGATAAAGGGACCCTTGGCTATCTGTTTACATTGGAGCAAATGTAAATTCTCCAAGGTTCATATTTATCTGTGTGCTTTAGCAAGTTACTGAACTTTGGACTTCAGCACTGCCGCAGCAGTTCACAAAGTGCAGAGGGAGAGAAAGCAGGGGGAGGGGGAAAGGGAGGGAAGCAGGAGAGAGAAGGAGAAGAAAATGAAGGGATAAAAAGTCTGCAGCAAGGAAAAGTGAGTATGGAAAGAACACTAGGAAGATGGGGATGGAGAAGCACAGCTTACTTCTGGCCCCATTAGTTTTGGAGAAGGAAGGAGGTGGAGTACCCAAAAGGAGGAGCTGTGCCTTGCTGCCCATGGTTCAGGACAAGGTGCTGCTGTTGGAATATCACAGAACCTGCTCAGAGCTCTGGCAGTGGTGAAGTACAGCCAGTGTCAGCCCTGCCAAAGGCTTTGGGCTGAGGGAAAGCCCCACTGGCAGCTGCACTGGTCTTTGTGCACCCCCAGCAGAAGGGCAGATGACCACTGGCTTTACGTGAACCTTCCCAAACCTCACAGGGTATTCTGAGGCTCCAGCTGATCTCTGTGGTATCAAGGCTTAAGTGGCTTTTTCATTTCTGGCTTTGGCTGCTGGGTATCTTGATGTGCAAATACTAGTAGTACCTCAATTTTACCTTGCTATGTTTATTGCTCAGCTATGAGCAGGAGCAGTGTTCCCACATAATCTGGGGGACTGCAGGGCTTTCCCCTCTGAGCTTGTGGTTCATGTGTTCGATAAAGGATAGCCCTGGGTGCTGGGTCATGCTCAAAACCCTGCTCTGTCATCAACTGCCCTACTGCTCCTGATGAGTGCCCTGGGCAAGCTTGTGATTCCCCTTTATCATCTGCCTCCATCCCTTCCTGATACCAGCCCTGCTCTGAGGTTCTGCTCCCACCTGTTGGGTGATTTCCTAAAACACGATCCCTGGCTTGGCTGGAACTGCTTAAAACAATTCTCCAGGAATCTTTTTGACTAAATTATCTTTTCTGGTCTGAAATGATATGAATGAACCTATCTACTTTGAGTGGCTAAATTAGGGAGTAACTCGATGTGCACGTGTGGGCTCGATTGTCTCACACGAGTAACTCCTGGGAGGATGTAAAGCTGTTGTCTCAATGGAAGCTTGCCAGGGCAGCTGCCTGTGCCTATACACTCCCATCAGCCTGAGCTAAACAGAGCCTGCTAGGGCTGTCCCCAGACTGGGCAGTGTCCCAAGACAATGCTGCAGAGGACCTTGGCTCCTGTTTTCCCTCCTGGGCACCACTGGCCGAGCTCTCCAGGCTCCTGAGTCAGCAGCTGCGGGACAGAGTTCCTGCAGAGAGACCCTCCTCCTCCAGGCACGGGCGGGACTGGGGCTGTGTTAACTCTTGCCTTTTATTTCAGATCTGGTCCGTGCCCAGAGCACCACGTCCCTCCCTGCAGGGCGTTAACAAAGCTCTAATGGATACTGACGACTTTGTGTGGCTAAAAACGAATGAGAATCCCGAGTCCATGTAAAAACATTTATTTGAAGAAATTTTCACGTGAACATTAATGTAAAGACAACTTCAGCTTCTAAAGATGTTTTTGGAGTCATACTCTTAATAAAGAATTGTGCTGGTTTTGCACCCATCACAAGAGCATTTAAAGAATGGTGAGCATTTTTGGCATTGCACTGTCAGTGTGTTGATACAATTTCCATGCATTTTATTTGTTATTACAGTTTTCCTTTATTCCCTCCCCTCAGGTAGACATGACAACATTAGTGGCTGATAACAGTAATTTTCAATTGTAATTACAGTATCCAACCATGACATACAGTTTCTGCATGATATGTCCTTATAATTCCAGGATTTTGCAAACAGGCACAGTAGATTGTGGAGCTCTTGCAATATGTGACAGAGGAGATGCTGTTGTTCTGTGTTACTGATTTCTGCCTCTCTGGCATGGTGATCTCTTTTACATAAACCAAGGTGGAAAATATTACCACTGTTCTTATTAAAAAGATTGTTTAAACTTCCCCATCACCCCTCAAACATTCAGTAGGTTTATATACCAACAGAATATGGACAAAGAACAGCAATATTTGTCAGTGGAAGCTGTAAAGAGAAGAAAGCATAGCAACAAGTTATGTCTATATTATGTGGTTTCAAGGATTCCTTATGCACCCAGAAGTCCTGATGCTGCTGCTTCTGCTTGCCTTGAGGACCTTCAGCTGTAGAAGCTTTGAGACCAGTGACCTTTGAAGTCTATAAAACCAGAAATGCACATCTGTTTGTTTGATAGGACCTCCCTGAATGCTACAACTGGATGCCATGTGGAGAATGCTTAACTGAACAAGGAAACATTTCAAATGCTGAGGAGGAGGTAAGTATTCTCTATCACTTTATCCTGAAGGGATTTTTTCCCTTGGTCTATTGGAATTGTCCATTTTAAACTATAGGAGCCTGGACAATTAGCAAAAAATCAAATAAACTTACCCATTTTCATCTTTCCATTCATTGGAACCTGCCAGGCTGTGCCAGTGAATAGCTCAGCCCTACTAAGTATTTCAGAGCCTCAGTGCAGGAAAACCAGTGCAGGAAAACTATTTCTAACATTTCTTAAATGTTAGAAATGCCTAGTGGTCAGACTGAAAGGGATTCTTGTTGTGAATTAGCCAGCATCCCTATTTTATAGCCTGGCACTAAGGATTGCAATATCATAGTTCTCAGATTTTATTACAAGTACAGTTTTGAGGTGATGAGAGAATAGCAGAGGTCAAGGGTGGAAGTTAGATTATAGTTTTATTGGAGGAAGAGCTCAGTTTCACAGTGTCATAATCAGACAATGTTCTCCTGTAGCTGATTGTACTCAGGGGTTGTGCCTTGAGGGTGAATATTTTAAATAAAGGCACTTGTGTTTCCTATATCCATTTTAATCTATTACCAGTGCTTACTCTATGTTGATTTCCTTAATTGTAACCATTTCCCAGGCCATGACTTGATTCTCAAGTCACTCTGATTAATATGATCTTGGTCATTGTAACAGGGAAAACTTAAAGTTTGAAGACACCAAGAGATACCTGCTTGTTTTTCTCATGTTTGCAATATTTGGTTTTGAATTAACTGTTCCAAAGTGATCTTTTATTCTCTGTATCTAATAAAGTGAGTGAATTACTTAACACTAAAAACACTGCATGAAAGTATGAATGGGTAAACAATAGGAACATTATGATTTTACATGTACTGGTCTGTATTCTGCTTATTGCACTAAATAAGGGCAAACCCACAGTAGGGAGAGCAGAGTCCTGTGAACCTCCTGGAATGCAGAATAGACTTCCAAACCCTCACTCCTGTATCAACACCATTTTTACCTCTGATGTTTTATTGTACTGAATTATATCTATTATGAAGTGTACATGATGAAAACCACAGTAATTTGCTGGTACAATGTGGATTTAAGGAGCATACAGAGAAGGAAAAAAAGCTTAAATATATTTATGATAAAAGTGCTGCTAGAGGGAGCCCGTATAATTCCCTGAATAGGGTGGTAAAATTGCCATTGGCAAATGAAACACAACGAAATGGTTCTTTTAATAATTCTTTACCATTTTACTGTTCTTCCTGCTGGGACTGATAAATGCTTTACTGGCCTGAATGACATTAACATAATCCCCTCCTTGAAATGTGAGAGCTATTATGATAATTTTCACCCTTATTTCTGTTATTGGGGGGAAAAAAGCTACATGAGTACCAAAAGTGATTATTATTTGTGCATTGGGAGCTTAGTCCCAAAAGAAACACAGGAGTGTGAAAAATCTGAGATAATTGTCATTTATGCTTTGTTTTCCCAGGGTTGGATTTCAGCTATTTGTGCAAACCCTGAGTATCTCAGTGGGGAAGGACTTGCTTGAATACATGTTTTAATGTTTCCAATATATACCCATTTAGGTTCTAATGTGGTAGTCTTTGGTGTAAATATGTGATTATAATTGGAAAATGTGATTTTACTGAGAAGGAAGCTGGGCTGGGCTGGATGCAGAGCTTGGAGTTGTGGTAAATCCATGGGGCAAATGGGTTTAAATTACAAACTTTCTCTCTCGCATTCCTCTGCCTGTATATGGAAACAGGACTGTGTTCTCCTTCCCAGTCATCTTCATTTTCTCCCTCCACTTATTCCCAGTTTCTACCATCAGGCTGAGGGTGAGGGTGGAGATCAGGAGCAGCTCTGGAGCTGGGTTATGAAGGAGTTTCCCACTAGGTGGTAGTGAAGAGAATTGTGTCACACATGGTCACTGCACCTTGTAATTAGGTTTGTAAAGGGGAATCCCACAAGGATCTTACAAGCAAATAGCCTGGTGTAGTTCCCAGCTGTACAGTCAGAAGTGAATCTCTTGATTTTTGGGGTTTTTTTCTTCCTTTTCTGCTCCTATCCATGCTATTTGTTCCTTCCTGAACAAAGCAGTGTTGACAACTCTACCTGTCATGTCCTTTCCTGAAGGGTGAAGTGTCTACATGAAGCTCCTCTGGTTCTTTCCACCTCCATTACAGCAGAATCAAGACATGGTTAGCTAAATGTCATCTGCTGACATTTAAACAATTTGGAGGTGAGGACTCTTTGTAGCCAGTACTTTCATCTGATTTTTCTCTACCATGCTTGCCTCTGGGAGCTGCCCTTCCAAATATAAAAATAATATAAAAAATGTTTTTGTTTGCTGCTAGTTCTGAAATACCTTGACAGGTCTAAGTAAAGCATCATTCTACATCAAAGGTTCCAGGCAGAACAGGTACTCTGGGAGGACTTTGTAATGTCAGAGTAAACTGTCACTGAAATTCAGACTAAAGCTCTCTCGTAGGTCCAAAGAGAGACTGTACAAAAGATACACTGAGAAAATTATCTGAGGAATGCAAGCAGTGCTCCAGTTTGCAGTTGAGAGTATATGCTGGGTCTGCAGGGAGGAATAAATTTCTCCTGTGAATTCATCCCACTGCTATCCTGTAATGATAGAGCAAGCTTGCAAAATCATTTAATAGTCTAGTCACAAAGCCTGAGATGCTGGAAAGAAAATTATACTTTAATTGCTCATCAGCTATAAATCATTTGTGCCAAATTAATGTGCTGGAAATTTTGCAAGACTGAGAAACTGGAAGCTATTTCAATATGAACACAAAGCAGGGATATTGTTTCATAGATACCAATATCAGTTTTACATCCTTCTTCTCAGCAAAAAGAAAATTAGGAAAGGCTCTTTAGTATCAAGACAAGGCTGAAAACTGTTTTATCTTTCCCTGCATTGATTTAAAAGGACTGAGAAGTCCTTTTTTCTTCTTACATTTACTCTCTTATCATCAATGAAAAGGGTAGCACCAACAGACATCCAGGCATTCAGGTTTACACCACAGTAGAGTGGGTATTCAAAATTATTTATTTATTATCTAAACATTTCTGCAGGTCTTTCTGCTGTGCTGAGGAGAACAAAAGCAAAGAACTTATCCATTGTGCAAATCCTACCCAAAGCCTGAGATTTTTGTTTTTTTAGACAGGGGATATGTGTATGTGGGAACCCCAAACTCTCAGAGTGTTTTTCCCCCCAAACAGGGCAGGAAGTTTCTCCAGCTGGGAGGAAAGTTCAGCATTCCCCACCCTCTGATCCTTGCACCCCCAGCTGCCAGGACTGAGCCCAGCAGGGATCTGTGACCCAGTCAGGCACTTAGAGCGTTTCCACCTCGTGGCTGATAAATCCGATTCTCCAGCAGATTTAGAAGTGGGTAAAGTGCTGATTATGTTGGGAGCTCTAAGGTCATTCCTGTCCACAAGGCCAAAGGGCTGGGAAAAACATGGAGGATTTGGATGCTGAATTGACAACCTGCATCACTTGTTTTGAAAACAAAGATACAGGGGGAGAAACCCTCAGAGTCCAGCACCATCTTAATAAAAGCCTTGTTTAACTGGAGCACAGGAGCCCCAGCCCTTCCCTCCACCAAAACCAGGTAAACCTGTGTTGGATGTGCATCATCTTCCTGCTGCAGCTCCCCAAAACTTCAGGTTTTTTTGCAGTTTCCTCTGTATTGACTGATGAGCTGAGCTAGCAGGGATGAAGTGACCTGCCCAGGATTACACAGCAACTGGTGACACAACAAAGATGATCAGAGATGTTCCTTACTTTTAATTCTCTGTCATGACCACACTCCAACCTAAGGTTTTCCCATTTGAGAGAATAAATGAGATGGACAACATGAAAATATTTTATTCAATCCACTAACAGGAACAAACAAAAGTCAGCTCCAAATTTCAGAGGCATGTGGTATCCCTGTAGATGCAATGAGAATGTCACAATGTCCCATTATTTTTTGGAAGATTTTAAACAAAATTCTATCGAGGCATAGATTTTCTTCATACTTGTTTTTAAAACAAATACCTATTTCTACCAGCCCCTGGCATTTGTTCTTCTATTTATATTTGATGCAGTTGCATCACCTCTAGCTGTATGTTCAAACTGGCTGTTCTCCCTCCCACACTGGAAGGGACAATGAGTGGGAATGCACAGCTGGACTGGAACAATTGATCCAAGCTCTGCAAAGCCTCACTTGCACAAAATTGCTGCAAGTGAACTCCCAGGAGGGAAATAAGGATTACTCACGTGAGCAAACCCAGCAAAAAGCACTGGTCCTGCATTTGGCAGAAACACAACGAAGGGCTGAGGGTTTGGCAGCAGATACCAGACCAATATCAACGCAGCAGTTTCTCTGCCTGAGACTCGCACAGGTTTAATATCAGGCTGGTGATAAAACGAAGCACATGATTTTTATTTGGTCAAAGTATCTGGAATGTTATTTTCCTTCCCTAAAAAAAAAACCAACCCACCAAAAAAACCACCAAACCAACATTTGAGCATTTAATCCTATTGATATTCCTTGGTTTCAAAGATTCAAAAATACAGCTATGTCTAGGAACAGCGCGATGAATTAACACCGCGGTTAGGAATTATTTCACCTGAAGGGGGCATTTACCGCCCAGCCGCGTCTGGAGGAGCCCCGCGCCACAGCGACCCCCTGGGCAGGCAGGGGCTGCCGCGGGACGGGGAAAGCAGCGCCGTGAGGGGCAGCGGGGGCGGCCCCGAGCGCCCCGGGGTCACGGTCCGGCCAGCAGCGCCGGGCTCGCCCTGCCCAGCACCCCGAAAAACGGGGGAGCTGCCCCGCTGCGGGAAAGGAAGCGCCGGCTCGGGATTCACCTCGGGAGCCGCGGCTGCTCGCCGGAAGCCCCTAGCCCCAAAACCCGCTCGCAGCCCGCGCTGCTTTTCTGCCGGAGGAAGCTCCGTCGCCCCCCTCTCTCGCGGGCCCCCTGTCGCCGAGGCTCCGGCGCGGTGTCCGCGGCGAACCCGACCGCCCGCCCGGGGGCCGATCGCGGCAGCGGCGCGGCCGGGCCCGACAACCAGCGCCGCCCTCCCCGCGCCCCACGGCGCCTGCGCGCGCGCTGGCGGCGGCGGCACGTGAAGGTGTTGTGGGCACGTGACCCCGCGCGCCGCTGGGGCCCCGCCCCTCGGCGCGGCTCCGCCCCCGCCGTGCGCGAGCGCGGGCACGCGGCGCGGCCTGGCCCGGCCGCCCGGTGCCGCCGCCTCCCGCCCCCCGCCCCGCCCCCGCGCCGCCGTCGCCGCCGCCGCCGCCGCCCCGCCGGCCATGAGGCCCCGCCGGCGCCCTAGCGCGGCCCCGCGTCGCGGCTGCTGAGCCTCCGCCCGCCCCGCCGCCACCATCGCCCTTCCCGCCCGCGCGGGGACCCCCCCTCGGCTCCCCTCCCTCCTCACAGCCGCCGCCATGTTGGGCCGGGAGCCGCAGCGGGGCCGCCACTGAGCCCCGGAGCCTGCGAGGGAGGAGGCGGAGGAGGAGGCGGAGGAGGAGCCCGGGCCCGGCTGCCCCGCAGAGCCCAGCGCCGGCCGCCCAGCCGCAGCCATGGCGGAGCAGACCTACTCCTGGTGAGCCGCGGGGCCGAGGCCGCGGGAGGGTCCGAGCCGGCCGGGCCGCGCCGAGCGCCGCCCCACGCGGGGCCGGTGTCCCGGGCGGGGGGACCGGCGGGGGGAGGCTGCGGCGGGGACCGGGGCGTGAAGGAGCGCGCTGGTGGAGGGGCTGCGGGCTGAGGGCTCGGCGCGGCTGAGGAGGAGGGATTAGGGGAGAGGAGGAGGGACGGGGCGGCCGGGGCTGTGCGGATCCCCCCCGCCGGCACCGGGCAGCAGGAGAGGATCGGCGGCAGCACTGGCGGGGCTGGCACCCCCTGTCCTGTCCCTGGGAGCTGATCCCTGCACGGCCCGCGCTGCGATGCGCCGGGCCTGGAGAGAAACAGAGCTCGTTCACGGCTGTGAGGCTGCAGGTCACCTCTGCCTAAAGGGAGATTTATGCCAGCGCAGGCTGGTAAGTCGGTGGCGTGTGTGTGTGTGTGTGTTTTCACCTAGCGACAATAGGCTTGGTCCTTGTACAGGAAATAGAACGACGAGGAAGAGAGCAGTTCCTGTGGAAAGACATGAAGTATAGCAAATGAGAGGGCATTTTTTTCTGTGTCCTGACACTGTCTTGGGCCTAGCTGGCGGTGGATAAAGGAGACGAGGTGCAGTTTCTTCCTATAAATGTGGGGGTTTTGTTCTGTTGTGGATCACAGCCAAAATACCTCAAATAATTTACCTGCGCATCATCTCTATTGACCTGACCACTGCAGCAATTTATTGTGATATTCTCATTGCATTTTAAGTCCAGTGATGTCATCCAGAGTTGTTTCTTAGATTTTTTGGGGAAAAAGTTACTTACTTGTTTTGAAATAAGTCCCTTATTAATAAAGGAATTCAATCTTAATTTTTGACCTTCGTGTGTGTGGAATGTGTGGAAGGGCTTGAGCATGAAACAAACATCCCTGTTCTGAATGGTCCCATTACTTTTCAAAACTTGGAACCCAGTGGGGATTTCTGTTCTGCCACATGTTGAGACTTTGGCAGCCTCTTCTTCCCTCTCCTGTCTCTTCTCTGTCAAGAACCAACATTTGTATCAGTCTTCTGCTTTTTAGATGTTCTTATTTTGTTTCACAAGCTCAGTTCAGGCAGTGGTCTGGTGTGCTTTAAAATAGTGGTGAAAGGACAACTCTTTTGACTTAAAAGATCATTTACATATTGACACAGTAAATGAATATTGGTACAGATTTAGGCAGTTTAATGTAGTTCAGTTAAATGTGTTTTAGTGTGTTTTAATTGCAGAATGAAATGATAAATTCATAAACTCTTGGATTTGTCAGCTTTCTGGAAAGAAGTAAATGAAACAAAATGTCTCTTATACATTATTTTAATCTTAACTCATTTGCTGTTTTGAATGAGTGTTTTTGCCATAGTAATAGTCTAAAGGGAGGATTTTTAACAGAGGCTGAGAGAAGGATTTGCTCTTCTGAAATGACAATTTCATTCCCCTGTGTATTTTAGGGGAATGAAATTGTCGTTTAAGGTCTTCACTGTGCTAGGTGGATCTGAAGAATGGAAGTTCTTACAGTATATTGAGGTTGTAGCAGAATGAGGACATGATGTGTCTTTAAACCCTGTAATTTTAGGTCTGTGTTCTCCATGGTGTCCTCATGGGCCTGAGGTTTCTGTCACTTTGCATTTTTACCTGTGCTCAGCCTTGCCTGGGAGCTATGGGAGCAGTGGACAGAGCAAAAATCCAGTTTCAGTCATGCTCTCCTCTCTGTGGGCATTTCATTACTTACACTTCTAACAACAGTCTTGCCTTGGTTTATTTACAGTTGTGGTGATGCAGCTCAGTGTAAAATTGGCCAGTGCTTTAGCACTTTCAGGACAAATGTGCATTTTGTCACCTGGGGAGGCTGGTGCTCGTGTGCAGCAGGGCTGTGCCCAGGAGCTGCTGCAGGAGCTCTTCTGGAAGTTGGCTGATCCCATCCTGTCCATTTGCCAGACCTGCAGCTTTCCAAGAACAGGTGTGTCGTGTGCTGCAGTGTCCAGCTGCTGTACACACACCTTATTTCACATCTGGAAATGCCTCATCTGGCATTCAGAAAAACCCTTTCATGCCCCTGTCTCTGCAGGCATGTAAATTGGTTCCCAGCTGCAGGAGCACTTCCCTTTTGTCCAGGTGTACAAGGCTTGGTTCCATCTTTTTGTCCCTAACTGTCTGCATGTGTTGTTGAGCCACTGTAGCTTCATAAGGTATGATTAAAGCTTTTTGTGGGTTTGATTTTTTGAATAAAAAAGTCTCAGTTGTGTTAAAAATACTTTGAAACAAGGTACTTGCCAGCTGTGATTAGTGGGCATGAGCATTGGCAAACATGAAAAACAGGGCATATTTCAGTGACTGACAGTCTTGTTAATGATGATGTTTTCAAGAGATGAGAACTAATTCTCATATTGCTTTATTTATTGGTTTGTAAATACAAATCTGAGATTTTAAGGTGGGTTTATATATTTGTTTTAAATTCCAGGTGGACTGAATGCAATTACTTTCTTTTATTAAGATACTATAAGAAGGAGAGACTTGGGCTTTTCCACCATCTCTTTCATAGTTTTAAATACATGAGTTATCTTTTGACACTGTTCCTGTAAGGTATTTCTTCTGACAACTTCTTTATTTCTTCAGTAGTGCCCACACCTATAACCATATGTACTTTCATTTAACTTTTTTAGTATCTAAAGTCATCTTGCTGAGCCAGTATTTCAGATAAAGGTGTCTTATCCTGAAAGGAGGCTCTGCTGAGAATTTTGCTGGTGAAGGAGAATACTGTCATCCTGGAAAAATTAATTTTAATGTGAAATGTGGGATAAGTCCCAGATGGAAATACTCTTTCAAAGAATATGGACTTTTTGAAAAGAAAGTGTTTGAATCAAATGCTTGTCAGCAGTGAGTGGAGAAACTTTCTTTTGTCAAACTCCTGCAATAATAAAAGGATGGGAGAGCTGTGTACAATACTGCTGCATGGCAAGGTTGCTCATGATTTTGTAGATTAAATAAGAGCTAAAATTAGTTTTCTGCAAGTGGAATAGAATGGGAGAGGAAAGAGGTTGTTGAATACCCATTTTCCCCTTGCTTCCTGTGTGTGCTCCAGCAAGGAAATGGAACAGGGGAGTGACAGAAGTTTCTGCTATGGCAGAGGAGGGAATAAGCATGGGCAGAGCAGTGTATATATTTATATATATGTGTGTGTGTAAGATTAGTAAATACCAAGAAATTTATCTTCAGGCACCAAACTGTTGGAAGTGTGACAGCAGATGAGTGTGGAAGCAGCAGGACCTAGATCATTGCTTTGTGAAATACGTGGTCTGTCCTTAATTTCTAGCATTTTGTGGTGATTTTTTTTGTGCTGGAGCCTATTGAGAAGGCCCAGCACCATTCCTATCTTGTTTATCTGCAGTTAGTAGGTGTTTAGTGTTTTTCAAGGCCTGATGTAACACCCCCTCCCTTTTTACTGCTGCCCAGTCTGGCAATAGAGATTGCTTTGTTCTTTTTTTTTTTTTTTTTGTCCTTTCAATGCACAAAAGATTTTCACAGCTTCCTTCATTGGTGAAGAGCAAAGAAGGGGATTTCTACACCAAAAATCAAATGTGTTTTTAATATTTCCTTTCCAAGAGTGTTGTATAAGGCTAATATGGATTGCCATGTGTGCGTGCCCTCTCAGGGTGGTGATTAGGAGACAGACTGGGAGGGCAAGCTAAGAACAAAAAAAGAAGGCACTGTATTGAGTCACTAATCTTAAGAACAATTGAACTCCCTGTTAAATGTTATAATCAGTGGGATGATTCTTGTATTAGCCATCAAATGTTTCACGAGTGAAATGGTGATATATTTAGAAGCTTCTCTTCATAATGCAAAGGGTGTGGAAATTAAATCTAATGATGTGTCAGAGTAATCAATAAAACTACTGGGTTTTGGAATATGTGTAAATGTACAGTGCTGTCTTTGCTCCTGGGAGAATTCAAATTGGTTGGTGTTAGAAGTCTTTCTGGATTCAGAGGTCTGAAAATTTGCTTTGATTGCAATTAAGCATTTAGCATGCTGCTGCCATGAATTAAAATGCATTTTCTTCCAGAAGACTCAGGTGGTGCTTTCAAGTCTTAGTTGGCTGGATTAGATGTGTATGTGGGAGGGCAGGGAGTAAGAGGAGCTGCAGCTTGTTGACAGAACTTGTCAAATACTAGTAAAATAATTTTTTGCATTCAAGATTTTTTACTTGTTTGCTCAGTTTAGGCTGGGAGACCTTAACTGACTAATTAAGGTGTTTTGAGAATGGGAGGCAGTTTACAGCAGAAAACAAATAATTCACCTGAATTTTTAAAATATTGCACTTGATAGGCAACAGATTGCAGTGCACATAGATGAAATTCTGTTGTGCTGCTGTCAAAAATCTGTCATGAAATCCTGGCATGCAAATGTGGAGTTTGGCCCTTAATCTTGCATTTTTCAGGAACTGAAATTACCGGGCACATTCCATTTTAAGGATTGTTAGGAGCTTCCTGAGAACAAGGATGTCATTGTATGAATGTGCATGAGTATCTAGCATGAGAAAAGTGACTTAAACCTCAGTAAATTTGAGAATATCAGGTTTAGAGTTCATATGTTTGTCTTTCAGGACTAGTCTCACTTCACTTGTTTGTCGCCCTCCCTGGAGCTTTTGCTATCTCGGGCTGTGTATCAATGTAGTCAGGGCCCTGTCTACAGCACTGGGCTGAAAGACAAATAGAGCAAAGAGCATGGGATAAGTAGAAGTTTACAGTAACTTGAATGTTCCTGTGTATAGTGACTGATAAGCACAAGGAAAAAAATCCTCCTGTCAGCGTTTGCTAATTGTAAGGCTATATTTACTATATTAAAAATTCTTTAAGAAAAAAGTTAAAGTGAAGAACAGAAATCAATATTCTCTTGGTGCTGGTGTGCAGTACCTCTTTTAATTAAGATTTCTGTCAGTTTTGAATTTAACCTTTTCAGGATACTGTGGTAATACAAGTTAATGGTTCCTTTAGTTTTACCCAGTGACTGGAGATCTTGGCTAGGATGCAGGAGATCACTTCCATCCCCCAGAGTTTCTGGCCTTGCATCTCTCACCTTCTCGGGGAGTGTTCTCATCACTAAACTATGTGTTATTCAGAGGTTGAGCTTTGTGTGTCCACTTAAATCTCTTTCACTTCGTATAAAATCCTGTAAATATTTGCTGGGCCAAGAGGCAGACATGCCTTTCTGTCTGGGATTGGCAGAGACCTGGATTCCCTGCCTGGATAAAAACCTGCTTTGGAAGACTGAAGGGTCTGTAGTTTGTGGGTAGTTCAGGCTGCTTCTCTGGGGATGAAAGGTTGAATTTCCATGAACAGAAGGTGACCTGAATATGATTTCTTGTCACAGGTAAATGAGTGCTTAGGTGTGTGGATCCACCAATATCAATACTTGTTGTTGTGGTTTGTGTGAGGTTTGATGGAGCTGAGAACATCTCTCTCTTCTGCTGAAGCGTAGGATCCAATAAATTGCTTATTTTGTGCACTTTGGGTTTTTGGTATGAGTTAAGCAGCCTGATGCTGTTGGAATTTGAGGAATTTTGTGGTGACCACCAGATAAATTAATTGAGGATATTGAGTTAAGTTGTATTTTGGCGAATACCACCATTTTTAATCCTAGATTCAGTTGCTGAAACTCAGTAATTTGTCACTGAAACACAATGCCAAAAAATGGGTATTTAGGAAAACTTCCTACAAAAAGTACTTTGAAAAATCTGTCATGCTTTTTAAAATGCAGTGATTTTTATTTCCTGAAATTTGAAAGAAGAACAGAGCAGACTCTGGTCTTTTTCAACATCTCAGCTATTTTATATAATTATTTTGATAATGTGATGTGTCAACATCTGTGGCATAGGTGCCATTGTCTTTATTGTCCTTTGACATTTTATGATGACTCTAAGCATTGTAATATACTCTAAAAGCAAATAATTGGCACAAATTGTTTAGTCAAAACAGTCTAATTTGATTCTGGTGGCATATGAGGAAAGTTTCCACAAAGAACCAAGGGTGAAATTTGTGAAACAAGTTGTGCACATTTTCTTTGTGCTGCTGCATGGCTGTAGTGTCAGTGCTGAGGATTAAAATGCAGCGAGTCAGGCAGTGCTGGGCGTTGTGTGGAGTGAAGCACGAGCTGGACGGGATCCAGGCAGTCAGACCCACTCTGCAAGGTGATGATTTAATAAGATTAATGGAGCATATGTGTCCTTGCAACACTTGCTGATTCCCTTTCTCTTTAATTCTTCCAAGGGTGTTGTGTTGATGATCTCTTCTCCTAAATCTTTTGGTGTCTGTGCCTGAAACACTGATCTGCCAGACCAGGTTCTCCTCCCCTCCTGTGCCTCCCCAGAGCAGCTCAGCTCTCACCATACATTAAATGTCTCTGTCTGCTGGAACCACCATGATGACATTATCCCAGAGCTCATTAATTTTGTAGCTGTGTTGCTGTCATCTTCATTATTAGATTCTGTTGAGTATTTCTTTTTAGGGCCATCCCATGCCTCAGGTCTCAGATTCCCTTGGATAGTCTCCATATCTGTGTGTCACATTAAGTTGTATGGTATAGACAGGGCTGTCAGAAAGTCAGAATGTTCTTCTGGCTCTTTGGAGAGATACTTTGTAACTGATAACTAACCAAGTGAACATTGTTAATGTCCTACAACAACAAGGATTCAAAGTAATGTATGAAATAAGGCTCAAGTGCCTTTTTTTTTCAGGATGCCAGAAAGGAGGTACTTTAAAACCATCACAGCCAGTGTCATAAGGTAGGCGAGAATGCACTGAGGAGATGATTCTCTACTGTACAGTGTTATGTTTAAGGTTCCATTACTGAAGTTGGCAATGTAGAAGTTTGAGAGATATGATTTTATCTCAGAGTTTGTATATGGTGGCATTTTCCCTGACCAGTGGAATTGAAAGGAAAATTACACTGTTTGACTCTCAATTTTTCCTACTGTGACTCCAGGTTTGGATGTTCTTCCTTCACTTCCTGTAGCTCGTTCATAGACTTTTGACCCAAAAAGTTATTTTCCCATGCAGGTGGGTATGTAGCCAAAGACTGGGAAAGGATTCTCTTCCATTTTTATGCCATAACCTTGTTTCTGCAGGAGCTTCCACAGCAAAGGTTGTGTGGGGGAAGCAGGAGGAGACCCAGGGGGTTCCACCCTCTGTTCATACACAGTCTTTAGCTTTAGCCAGGAGTTGGCAAGCTTACCTTACTTATTCAAGAAATAGACTTGATTTCAGTTCATCTAAAAGGAAAAAATAGTTCTGTGCAACATTAACTACTGACTGTTAAAGGTAAGCATCCTGCAGTCCTCTTAGTTGGACTCAGTGCTTCTCTGCTTGCTCAGTTTGGAAGTCCAAATTTCCTTCTTCATTCCTACATACTCTGCTGTTTTTTGGACAGAAGTATCTTTAAAAAGTCCTTTTGTTCATCTGATAACTAGCCAGCTGGTGACTTCTAGTAAATTCACAATGATACATAATTTTAAGTATATTTCAAACAATTTCAGAAGTTTAGAGATCAACAGAAATGTTAATAATTGATAGTGTTTGAATCACAGAAATCTGGGAACTCTGCTTGCACCATTTTCTCATGATAGTAGTACTGCAAATAGCAGCTTCATGTTAGAATAGCAAAAACCTGTACATGTGGATTCATGGTGCAGTGTGTTTTCAGGTGGTACAAAAAATCAAGTGATCTCAGCATGTAAATTTGGAGCACGTTTCTCTACAGCACAGACAGTTTTGCAGAGGGGTTCTTTACATGGGTTAAGCTAGTAGCAAGTGTATATCCTCAGGATTTATTTTAATTTCAGTCATTACTGGAATAATAAGCCCAGCTGACTCCAGTTGAGATAGCACAGCTTGGACAAGAACCAGCATTACAAAATGTTTGAGCTCTGCAGTAGCGCAATTAGCAGGACAGAGGTGAACGCAGCAGCTGAATTATGGCTCCACTCAGTTCTGGTGTCTGTGGCTCCTGGCCATCTGACATCCCTTCTGGTCAGACAGACAGCCCAGGCTTAAAACTTGATTTAAATTTATCCAGAAACTTTAGTACTGGGTAGAAATTCAACAGTGAATTCAGAGTAATTATTGTAGTTCGTATCAGCCAGCTGTTGATACAGATCTATTGGATGTATAAGACCAGAGCTCAATGGTGAGTTGTTACACAAATAAGTGATTTTACCAGGGCCACTTTCAGGTAACAGTTGTGATTTATCTCACCATCATCTCTGTCAGACCCATTTGGCAAGATAAAATAGGTGTAGTGTGACTTAGACTTATTTAGTCAATGGGAAGTCCCTTCTCTAGGTCACTGTTAGCTAAAGGTGAGGTAGGTGAAGTAGCAGGAGGCAAAGGAGCAAACAGAGCTGGCTTATGTGGATTTCTGTAGCCTGTGTTGCAGACTGCTGAGGTGAGGTGTGTCTGTCTTGCTTTCTAGGTTTGATGGTGCAAGGTCATTCTGGTCCTTTTTAGAAGCTCAGATTGCTGGCTGTGTGCTGGAGGAGAGATTATCTGCTCCCTGAACTCTCCTTGAGGTGGCTGATCCTGCACCTTCACTTGAATAGCTGCTCAGAAAAGTTACCACAAGGGGCTAAAAGCTCTCATGGGGAACATTATGATCTCTGCAGGGTTTTGAAGATGAAGAGTAGAATCTAATTAAGCTTTATGGTGAAAATAGTTTAAAGAGTGCTTTTTTCCTCAAGAAAAAGGAAACTTTAAAGCTAAATAGTGAAGAGCTGAACTTTTTTTCTTTAATTTTCTGCTAAGTTGACTACTTCTAAAGCAGATGCAGCTGTAAGCAGCTACAGATGGTACAGAACAGAAAGATAAGTCTTTCTCGTACTTAAGTGCCTTAGAAGAACCCCAGTGTTAGTATTCCAGCTAGTTATCCTTCTCTTTATTTTTTGTATTTTTGCAGATAAAAAAGGCATACTACCTTACAGCTGAATCAAAAGATGAGAAGAGTCTACCATAAACCAAAAATATTTCTCTGCAGGGGGCTTTACTGGAAAAAGTTTTAGAAGATTTCCAAAATACCCTCTTTTTGTTGTTACAAGAAAAGCTTCTTAGCTACTTGGGCAAGAGTTTGTTGCAAAGAGTCTCTGTCTATTCTGCTACCTGTTTTTTGCACCTGGAACTGCCTCAGCTGCCATAACCCTGGCACTTGGGTGTGTGAATGTTCTGTGCTTCTGCACTCAGTTTGTGAGGCAGCAGTCAGGCCCTGGCCAGTCAAGCTCAGGACAACTCATGACCCTTTTTTTGAGTTTCCTCTCAGTAGGAGGTGGCAAAGCAGGGTGCCTGTTTTGATGGTCAGTATTTTGTATCTTCATGCCAGCTGAATCCCCTTGTGACTTGGTGCAGTTGTGAATAGTCAAGTTCATTTTAGAATCTCACCAGCCATCATCTGACAACATGAATTTGTCTTAATACAGGGCCAGCATGATTAAAGCTGCTTAAATCTGGCTAGACAGACTGGTTACTCTACAGCTTTGACTGGCACAGGAGTGTGCTTTTACCACTGTCACTGAAGACTCAGAGTTGGGTGCTGATGGTGTTAACTCATTCTTTTATGGAATGCTGATAAAATCATGTTTCACTCTACCCAGGCAGTGATAAAGTGTGTAATCCTGTAAACTCCTCAGTAGCATTCAGAGCTGCTCTTTCTGACAAGGTCATATTGGTCAATTTGACTTTGGCTTCTTGATTGTAAGGCATGACTGTTAGATGCTTTGATTAAACTATTAGTTGTTAGTTTTATTTTTTATCTGACTTCTGAATACATTGCTAAAAAAAGTTTGGATTTCTAAGCACGTAATCAATAAATACCAGTCTCAGTGTCAGAGGTATGAGGTGTGGTTTTGGATTGGCTTTTTAAGTCAACAGTAGAGTCAATATAGGTGAGAAAACATCCTGTTTTCTGATTTCTGTGATAAAAACAACCAACCTCTTTCATACTAGAAAGCCCAGTACATCTTGATAACTTAAAAAAATTATTAGTATCATGGTATTCTTCATATTTTTAATGTAAGTACAAGAATTGCTGTGAAAATGAAACCTCCAAATAAGACTTTTTTATATATATTGGGATGGAAGGATGGGTTTTGTCTAGGAAGCAATGTAGTGTTCAGATCAATATTCTCCATATCTGAGGGGATTCTGTGATGTCTTTGTACACTAGATTTTGGGTGAATGTTCTTCCATCAGTTAGGCCAGCTGCTTTTTTTAACCTGTGTAATCTACAAAGTGATGATTCCTACTTTAGGGAAAAGGTAGAGACCCTGGAGTCTTTGCTATGGTATTTTCTGTTCTAGGTGTTAACCCAGTAGTGCCTGCATGTATGTATGTGTGTGTTAACCTTTTGTCACATTCATTGCCAAAACCACCTGTATCTCACAGATAAACCAGCTGTGTGGTTCTAGTACAAGTATTCCTGTTCTTTCTTGCTCTGAACCACTGTTTTTCTTCAGTTGTTACATTTTTTTTTATGAGGAGGCAGTGACTTAGCAAGGAGATGGGATTTGCAGCACATTCTGCTGTCAGAATTCTGCTCTGCATGACCAACTCTGTCACTTACAAAAAAAATGTTATGAATGTGAATAAATCCTTCTTCTATTAGTCCTTGAATGCAGTGAGTATTATACTCCAGATAGTTAGAACAAAGTTAGGTGGAAGGATTTCTCTGCTGCTGATATGTTGAGGGTGGCCAAGTCCAGGACTGGGCACAGGCTTTGTGGTGTCTGGCACAGGGTGTTCTCCTGAACAGCTTTGATTAGAACCCTGTGCAAGATGAGGAGCAGGGCTGCAGTAAGAGCCTGGGGATAAAGGAGGAGCTGGTGAAGGTAAAGGAGTTAAGCAGGAATTTGCACAGACTGTCTTTAGGTAATACTTTGAGAGCAAGTTAGGCCACTCAAGTATCATCTGTGTGGCTTGAGTGAAACTGTACCCATCAGAGAGGATCAACAACTTCTTCTGGTTTTGGCTTCTGGATAAGTGCAAGTGATCAGTTATGGTGTCAAGTAGGAGTATTCCTCTGTGTGCTTGTTAGGAAACCTGCTGTACTTTTTGTGTGTGTTCTTTCAGTGTTGCTTCAGATGGAGCTAAATCCTTTAGTCTGAACTTTTTTGGTTTAGTCTGTTACCCACTTCTCTGCATCCCATAAGAAGTCAGATGACAGATTTAGTAAGATTTTTGTCATAAATATTGAAGTACTCCTTTTGCACAGTGCGTTGTTCCCTGTCCAAGCAAAGCTGCCAGAACTATTACACATTTGTCTTACAGAGCATTACAAAAAGATTTTCAAGGTGAAGTCGTTGATGAGGTCCTCAGAGGTGACACAGCCTGTCCTGTGTGTGCTGCTGGGTTATTTTTGCTGTTCAGCTGGGGCAGTGGCAGCTCTGGGATGGAGCAGTGAGCTCAGCTCACACCTTGGCAGGTGTCAGACAGTCTGTGCTGCTCTGCCTGGCCTCAGGGACAGTCTTAGCACAGCGCTGCTCTGGGGCTCTTGGCAGAGCACTGCAGGCCATCAAGAATTGCCCTGTATATCCTGAGAGTCCTCTCTTTCTGCCACATAATAATCTGTTTTCTTTTGTCCTTTTTTGACTGCTTGCTGGCACCGTGACAACCATAACATTCTGTGTATGATGGAACATTGTCAATAAATATGCCTGGGATGATGTGCCTGCCTCAGCTGCACTTTAGATGAACTTAGCCCTGGAACTGCAGCACATTCTGACTCTTGGGTAATGTGGCTGTTAGAGGACCAAGAGAAGGGTAGAGTTGGGCAATTAATTGTGTAGAGTTTTTAGGTTAAGCAGCCTTATTCAGAAAAATGGCACTTCTGGACTTGGATGGCTGACAGTGTCTGGGATGAGGCTGAGCTGCATTGATAGAAGACAGGTATGTTTTCTTATGTTCCAGACTCAATGTCTAGAACCTGGTTCAAATAACTTATTGCTCCAGTTCTGGAAGACACTAATACAGTTCCCTTTCATTAGGGTAAAGTGTGAAAATTTGTTATCCCTTGTTGCTAATAGAAGCCCTTATTTTGCTGATTGTAGTTCAGCTATTGGAAGTTTCTGTAATGGAATTTTTCAGTGCTGTTAGGCAACTGGCTGCTGCATGTCCTGTATGTTGGTACTGCATAGGAAATGGATAGCTCTGGAGGAGCAGGATTCTAGAACTCCATGACAATCTATTTATAGTGTCTATATGACTAATTTGGAAAGGCTACAGTGCTATAGTCTGTCCAAATTTGTTGAAGTGAGATTACAGAATCTCCTGACCCCTCTGGACACTGAATAATACCCCAAATCATCCAAAGAGATCCAACTTCTCCTTCATTTCTGTGGCTGTTAATTCTTTTGATGATAGTTTGTAAAGAGAGGAACAAAGGAAGTAATTTAAAAATAGTTGTAAGAATGGTGTGGATTCATGGATCTCAGCTGGTTTGGGACCTTATCAGGGGAGTGATGCCCTTTATTTTTTCTGTGCAAGCACTGTAAAAATGAAGCAAATATTTAGATTTTCTTGTAGTTGTAGACACCTGAGGACAGTAACTGCACAATGTCCAACTAATAGAAGTTCATAGTGCTCTTGTTTTGGAAACAAAAGTTGCTTTGAGTAGTAGATGTTTTGTAACTAAAAGTGTCTTGGGTATATATGTTGAGATATTTTTAGTAATCAATGCTGAGTGGATGTTTTCTTGGTGATGGGGAATTTTTAGCATGTTGTAACTAGGCTTTTTTTTCTTTTAAAAAAAATCTTACTAAACTTAGGATTTTGCCACCCACCCATTTCTGATACAAGGCAAGTGGGCTTAAGACCAAATGGTGATAAAAATCCTGCACAACTCTAATGCATTTGCAATTTTCTTCACAAAAGTAATCTTCTTTCTAGTTGCTTTGTAAGATTTAAGTGTATCACAAATTGCTTTTGATTTTGCCATTAGGGAATTGTCCAAACTGAATTGGGTTCCATTCTTTCCAAGAGGAAAGATCCCATGGATGTGAAGGTGTGCTGGGTAAGGCTGAAGGAGGGTGGTGTGTTTTGGTTGCTGTGTGGTTGTGGTGTGGATCTGAGTTCCTCTTGAAGTGTTGCTCTGGTTGAGATCAGTGACAGACCCTCCTTGCTGCCAGCCAAACTGTGCTTTCCCTGCTGGAAAGGTAGGAAAACTCTCTGAAGCAGAAAATATTAAGAGAATGGTTGAGAAACCCTTTCTGTCACTGTGTTGGCTGGATTTAAGGTCTGTGTTGTTTTCATGACTGTAAGAGAGAATTGGAGGTGCGTGCTGTCAGCAGAGTTTAGTGACAGGTAATCAGTGACCTGCTTTGCTTATTAACAAGAATTGGGTTCTGTACCAGGTGTAATTTCCACACTGAGGCACATTCCACACAGTCACACTGGAAATGAGGAGCTGGGGTGTGTTTGTTTGTTCAGTGGAACAGCTTCTATACTTCAGGGCATTTGCTTGGACTGGGGGCTTTTTGTTGTGTTTCCTTCTTTCTTTTAGTGATTGATAATTGTTTAACCCCTTGAAAGAAAGTAATTGCTACTGAATGGCTTATGCTATGACATCAGAAGCCTGTGATCAACTGCTGCAGACACTGCTGTTTTGCCACAATTTGCCTGTGACAATTGTCTGAACATTGTTAGGAACTAGCTCAGTTGGGCTTGGACTTTTCCTGGCATAGTTAGTTATATTTCTCATAGCTCACCATGAGAAGCATCACAGCATTCATGTACTTGTATTGTGTTTTGAAAAGAAGTTTTTGTTTTGTGTTTTGAAAAGAAATTTTTCACTTGTGCAGTAGTCTAGCCTTGGATGTGGTAGAGATGCTTATATTTTTATTTGTCTTTCCCTAATAATGTCTCAGGAGGTGCATCTCCAGCCAGTGTCTTGTTTGAACTTTCAGGGAAATTATCATTCTGTGCTTTGAATATCTCCCTATTACCATGGCAAATAATTCATGCTGCTAATTAAGACACTGCTAGAATTGCACAGAAAGATGGGCAGAGAAAGAATACAGCTTACTTACGCTCACAATTTATCTGTCTTATAAATTTATAGGACAGCTGCTGCCAAGGTGTCTCACAGTTTACCAGTGAAGATATATGACCTGATTCATGGTATTTCTCCTGAAGGAAGGAGGGAAGAGCCAGGCATGTTTTGTCTGGTGCAAATGGAGGCACGGGGTTAGGAGCAGCACTGTGCCCCTGCCAAATTTGTGTTCCACAAGAGAGGAACACATTGAGAGGGACCCTTCTGCTCAGAACTGAGGGCTGGAAACTGGGAAGGCCGTGAATTTGTAGAACTGATGAGTGGCAGTTTCATGCTGAGCAGAGTTTCTTACACAGGTCTTGCAAACCCCAAGGAGACTCTTTTGTAACCGTGAAATGAATGGGAAGCCATTGCACAATCTGGCAAATGAGTAATAAATCCAGCAGACTATTTTGGTGTTGGTTGGAGTTAAAAAGAGAAATTAGACCTGATTAAGGTATGTGTTAAACACCAGGGAGGTATCAACACTGAAGAAAGCTGATGGCAGTGTCTTTGTTGTGCACGTGTAATAGTGGAGACTCTAAAACTAATTATTCTGTGCTATGCTGTGACTGTGTATCATAGTATCATAGCATCTGATACTATTTCTGCTTTTTTTTCTTTTCCTGTTGTTATGGGTTAACAATATGATGAGTTAAATTCCATCTTGTCTGAAATTTGCTGGGTAATTTATATACTATTATTAGATCTTGTTTGATAGAAAAAGATGAAAATCATCAGCTTTACCAATGGCATTGTGGTAGTTCATACTGCATCTCGTCTGGAACTGAATTGTACTGCCATTGCACACTTACTGCAGAAAATTAAATGCCTGATATTGAAAAAGAATGTTTTTCTAGTCTTTCTTCTTAATAAAAGATAATGTTTTCCTTTGTAAGGGCCTATGTGATTAGATGTTTATCCTCTGTTCCCAGGAGAGCAGACATTGTGGTTCATATTTTCTGTTTTGTGAAACAAGATTTCATATAGCTGACTACATCTCTGGAATCTATGTCATTCTTCCCCTAAAATGAACTGAAAGCAAATTGGCTTTCTAAAACATGAAAGAAGCCTAGAGCAAACTCTTTGTCATCACATTCCTGGTCAAATCCAGCATTTGCCTTCCACTGAGTTTCTAATATTTAGCAATGTCTGTGGTTTCCCATGGGGTTGCTTAGGTGAATGTAATAAGTGAGAGCTGTTGAAAGAGAAAAGAATGAAGACTTCATGAGCTGAATTGAGCAAAAACTCTTGGGGGTTGCATGCATGTTTTGCATGTAGTTCTTTAAAAATCATACTGCTTTTAATCCAGTGTTTCTTTCCTTCACAATTATTAATCAGAGACAGAAAATACCAACTATTATACAAAACCTATGTAGACTAATTGAATTCTTGCTGGTATATACCAGAAACATATCAGAAATTATGGGGTGATTATTCACATCAATTAAATTTTAAACTTCAGCTCCAGGACTGCATAAATACTGCATAAAAGGGAATGGAGGGAGCAGAGGGCACTTGTCAGCCCTGGGCAGAAGTGTGTCCTTCTCCACTGACTGTGTGGGAGCTGCTCTGGGAAGTGAACAGGAACCTGAATAACCTGTGTCCATTTGACTGAACATGACAAATGTATAGATAGCTTGGCAGTTCCAGAGAAATGGAACTGTTCCCATCTGCCTGCTGAGGTGCCAGCAAGTGCTGCTTGCTGACTGAGAACTTGGCTCTGACTTGCAGAAGTGCAACCTCAACATGTCCTGCGGCATCACTAATAAATGAGAGCCCGTGCCTCAAGAGGTGCACGGTTCTGTATGTGTTTGGTATTTTTAGAACTGGTTTGGGGTTGAAAATGTGTTTTCCAAGAGTTATATTTAAAAGAAATTTTGGACGATGTTATAGAAAAATATCTGGACAAACCATTGTTGAGTCTTGAGTAAAAAAGTTCACTTTGAAGTAAAGTTCTCTTCATTTTTTCATCTACAAATGCTATCTGTCACCTTTTTGTCACATTTTTCTCTCTTTCTCATCTTAAAATATTGACCAGCTTTGTTAATTTTGCATAATTATTTGTCTTTCCTTGCATTTTAAATACTTTTATTTAGAACTGTCTTAAAATATAGACAATAAAACAGGCAGGGAAAATGTCTGAAACTTTGCACTGCTGTGATTTTTGTTGTTCAGCTTAATCCTTTGCAACACAAGTTGCAGTTGCTCATGCATAAAATCTTAACTTAAAAAGTCTCCCCAGTGCCAAACAGTGATGAGACAGTATTTTAAAAACAGCTTAAAATTTGTGTTAGCTACATCCTCATGGTGCTTTACTTCTTACACAAAAGCAGATTTCAAATAAAACATAAAGGATGACTAAGGGATATTTTAAAATTTTTAATTTTACTTTGTTCACTCTGTACAATCAGATCAGAATAATGTTAGGAAAGTGAAATAGCATTTTAATATTATTTTGGTCTCAAAATAGCATATTGTTTTTAGGTGCAGGAATCAATGCATGTGGCAAACTCACCGTGAATTGTGTCTAAATTTAGTAGGTGTCTTCAACAATCAACCAAAAATTCTGATGTTCAAGTCAGCTTTGTCATCTTGCTACTACGTTTTCCTGAGTTTAACTTTTATTGGAGTGAGTCTGTGCTCTAGTTCTGATGTGAGTGCTTTTGCCTAAAGGGTGCTCTGGAATTATGACTGTTCCAAGGGTGAACTTGGTTATTTTTAGGAAGGTTAAACATCTGGATGTTCACTACAGAATCTTTTCCAAAAAAGCATTTTGTTTCTGAGCAAGAAATCTGAGCAGAAATATAGATACAGCACAACAGAGTGTAATCTCTGCCTTCCCAGGGCACTTGGGTATTTTCAGACTGGTCTGTTGCTTAAAGTACCCCTGGGATTACAGAAGGATATTGGGAGGATTTAGCTCTGTAATATTTTTGTAGGTGGCTTTGGGACTTTGGAATCCAGAGCTGGGATGAAACCAAGCAGAGGTGCCAAATTAGGAGTGGTTATGGGGGACACAAGGATTATATTTGAAATGTTTCTAAGACTCCAGGTGTTTGCATTCTGGCTGGAACAAAAAATTGATGGAGATCAGTTGATTGGAGAAAATTGTTCTCTATCAGTGTTAAACAGTTGTCTGGATTCAGAAATTTAAAAAATGGCACAGATACAGTATAGGATTTGGAGGAGAAAATTTAAGTTGTATGTAATGATTTTAAGTCTTTCCCATATATGCTGTATGTGTGTGGGAAAAAACCCTTGAGGTAAATTGTGCAAGTTAAATGAATTAAAACTGAAATGACTTCAAAAAGAGGCTGACTTCTCTTTTATGAGCTGTCTTACACCCTTGATTATTCACAATACTGCTTTTAAAATGGATCCTGCCTGCCTAGTTTGAATGGCTAGATCAAAAGTCTTATGAAAATATGCTAATGTGTTATGAAAATATTGATTGCTGAAACATTGCATTTCCAGCTCAGGGTTCTTTTTCTCCCATAGCAGTTTCCAGGTGCTGCGTAAGAGAACTGTGACATCCCCTTTCTATTTTCTCAGTATATTTTGAATGTCCTTAGCTCTATACTCTTTTTTTCCTTAAGCAGGAAAACTTGAGATTTTCAAATGTTAGTTACTATTCTAGTTTTCTAATATTGTTGACAAAATGGTAAATCTACTTCTGGTGGGAGGCAATTTTTAAGATTAATGATACATAGGTGTTTTATGTACCCCTTGAGGATATCACAACTCTCGTGGGTACATGCTGAAAGGTTTCTGTCTCTCCAGCTGTGTATTTGCTGGTGTGATAAGAGATTGCTCCTCCCCACAAATACAGTTTAATTTCACTTGTTTGAGTGTTGATAGTGGGAGACTGTTGCCAAGTTGAAAAGACTGTTTTGTTTATTTGAAGTGTTTAAATCCGGTCACTCACTTTGATTTGTGTTTTGTTACTCGCTCCATACATTACATGAAAATGTGAATTGAAACAGATGGTGAAGGATCAGCATTTAGGCTTCCAGCATGTAAAAATTCCTGGAAAGCTGAGTCTTCTACTATGCCATCAGCAGCCTGTGTTCAAAACCACATCGTGTTTGTTTTATAGTAGCTCCTGGATGCCAGGCATATATTAAATTGTTCTGAGCCTGCTGCTGCATGGACATCCCCATTGTGTTTTTCCTGAAAGAATTGAGCTGTTAATTCCCTAATCCTTGGGGAAATGATTTTAAGTTAATGTCAAAATTGGAGGCCATTGCCTCTGTGGGTTCAGAATTCATTCTAAAGTATCTGTTCACTCTTTTCAAAGCAATCCTGTTAAAGATGGAAAGAATAGAAGTTAACCTGGCTTGCATTTATGTGTTTTCCTTTCTATCCCTGTGGTTGGAAGTGTCATGATTTTTACCAACTCCTGAAAAATCTGATGTGGCTGCTCCTGTCAGGGCTGGACTGGAGTTTTGTCTGGGTTCAGTTTATGCTGGAAGAGATGTAATCTGACTCTGCTGTGACATTTAATGAATATTGAGGGAAAAACTTCTTTTTAGAAGTGGATCTCTGCTCTGCTGTGTTGCAGTTTCTCTAGCCTAAAACACACATTAAAGGAGTACAGCCTGAATTAATGAAATGTGTATTTAGAATGACTGGTGCAGATTAGTGGATGACCTGAAACAGGAGAGAACTTACTTTCCTGTGTAATGTTATCTCAATGCCTTTACCTAGAAGTTTGCTTTTTAAAAGGCAAACATTTTGTCCAGTAAAAATAGTATTTTGGGATTTCTAGTTGTTTTCAAGCCTGGCTACCCTGGGTTTGCAGAATATCACAGACTCACCCTGTGTGTTGTGTGATGCTGGATCTGGGGTGTGCATTTCAGTTCTGTGTTTGTAGAAGGAGAATGACACATGATGAAATGACAATATCTCTCTGATGAAACTAGTTCAGTTTTCAAGTGGCTGTAATTTGGTGCTGGTCAAACAGAGATTTCATTTGGTCCTGTACATGAAGACTCCTGTATTTCAGTTTGTCCAAAAGGTTTTTGTGGTGCAATATTGAAGACATGACAGCTGCTGTTGAGAAAATTTACTGTTAATAAGCATTTCAGCATTTGGAAGCCCAGCTCAGCATGTGAGATGCCTCTAATAATCTCTGAACATTATCATTTAATTAAACCTCTACTGCTTAGAATAAGTGAGTACAAAAGAGCAGTAGGACATGTTCTCCTTCTTTTTCTTGTTTCTCAAGACTGAAAAGAACATACTGGGTAATTCATTTGGAACTGGTCCACTTGGTTTATGTGTTCTTTGGGTTTTGGTGTCCCCTCCCCCAAAAAAGCACAGTGGGTGAAACTTGGAAGAACTGCCACTTCTTGTGTTGTCACTAGTGTTCCTGTGACTATGGAGATGTTAATTGGAAAAAGAAATTGGATTTGAGGGGGGAAATTGGATCAGTTTACAGTTTGGTGTTGAGAAAGAGTGTAGGTTCCCCTGGTGTGAGTAACACAATTTATGTAGTTTTAATCTCATAGTTCTTCCACTTAGTGTTTCCTTTTGCCTGTGGGTTTCTCCCCTTACTGTGTATTTTTCTAGACTAAATAAACTCAGTTCCTGTCTCTCCTAGTCATCTCAGAAGCTCTTCTCTGCACTCATCCCAGTGACAAGCTAATAATTTTGCTCACACTGAAACTAAATTCATACCCAAGCCTGCCTTCCCCCTCAGCAGTCCTCTCTCCCCTCTGTGCTGGATGGATTGTGTGCTCTTACACCACACAACTCAAAAAAATGAAAATTGAGAGAACACCTCAGGAAAAAAAAAAGCGTCTGTCCAACATATTGGCATTAATAGGTTCACTAGTATGGGGAAATCATAATGCTCATAATGTAAAACCCTCACTGACTTCTGTAGTAAATCATGTGCAGTTTTATCAAGGTAATTGCATTCGAGTGTGTTGATGTGTGTTTAGTGCCATGCTAACAATTGAAGCTAAAGTTCTGTTTCCTGCTTCATGGAACCCTGAGTCACCCAGCCTTGGCACAGATACCCGCTCTGGTTGGCCGTATTTGTGTGTAGTCTCATCTTGGTGCTTTATGCTCAGAAATTTTCTTCCTCAAATAAACACACATTTGCTTGTTTGGGTTGTCCTTCTGTGCTAAATAAAATAGTAATTTATTCCCATTGATTAAGAGACTCTGTGGAGTGTGTCCTGTGCTTGAAGGTGTGAGTTGCATCAGAACAGGAGGAAATTCCCAGTTTTAAACTTAATTTCCCCCTTTGTACCGCCTCAGTTGTAACTGAACTAAGCATGGGAATTGTGCTGTGTTCAAATAGGCCTTTGTGCATTCTCTCTGGGTGGGATCCATTCAGCAGTGAACAGCTGCTCTTTGACATATTGGTAGGCCCTAATTTATTTCCTGTTTAAAGGAGTTTAGGATTTGTAAAGAAGTTGCCTTGCATTTGCTATTCAAAAAGCAAATTATGTTGCTTTTTTATTTTAGAATTATGTTTCTGGTTTTGTGAATAGCAGTGCATTATGAAGTACTAGAACTTAGAAATATTATCATTACAATATTACAGGTGTGAGATTTTACTTCAAGCTTTTCGTTCTAGCTCCATGGAAGTTTTGGTTTTTTGCTTGTGTTGTTTTGTTGGTTTTGCTTTTTAATTCCTTGGCTTTTCACTTACACAGCAAAGTAGTAGGCGTGTTTCAGTCAGTGCTTCTGCTTCAAGTGTGAAAGGAAACATACCTTTCATACATACCTTACATCTTCTGGATTCATTGCTGGTAGTTCCTTCACCCACTTGAAGCTCATTTTCACCCCACTTTTTTCTTGTATTATCAGGAATAATGATAATACTTTCTGCTTTCTACTTTTTGTGCCTTTTGATCATGTTTGTATGTTTGGAAAATAGACTGGTTCAACTTAGTTTGGCTGCTGTGCCTGTGTCTGCCAAAGTAACCTGACACTCTTACAGAGCTTCGGGTTTATTACAGGCTAAAGGGGCTTCTGGGAGTTCCTGACATGAGCAAGTGTAGAGCTGAACTCTTCCTGTCCTTCTTTTCTAAATTTAGAAAAAGTTAAAGTCCAAGTGTCATGGTTTGAAAATACTCAAAAGTAAGGCTATGTCCAATTTTATGAGCTTGTTTTGATGTTCTCTGACTATTTGAGAGAGGTTGGATTTGGTTCTGTTTGTTTATTTTTCCTTAAGTGAAAACATAATATATTGTGTGTGTAGGCAGTGTTACAGAACACGCTATCAGAGGTGGTACATCAATTGTTTGGCAATAATTTGCAAAGTAAATATGAATCTCTTAATTGTGAGGCAGATAGGAGATATTTGCTCACCACTGTCTTCCAGCTCCAGATGGAGCAGCAGTGAGGACTGGGACAAATATTTAACTCCAAATTACAGAAACTCCCATGTTTTATCTACTTACAGCACAGGGTCCTCTGAGATCTGTTGGCTGAATGTAGGATTGTGGTGTGGCAGCTGTGTTAACAGCACTGAGTCATGACAGAAATTGCTTGTCAGCATTGGCACTGTGGTGCCAGCAGGGCTTTCTGCAGGAGCAGCACCCTGAGCCCACGGGAGAGCTGTGCCCGAGCTGGGGCAGCAGCAGCAGCTCCTGGGGCACTTCAGGGACTGGGATTCTGCTGTGGGAGAGCCTGGGACTCCCTCTGCAAGGGAAAGGTGTTTTATTGTAAACTGCAAGTAGGGAGCATCCTCCTGTTTTATATGATTGTAGTAATTCTAATACACTTTTCTGTTAAGTGTAAAAAATTACAGAGATCAAAACATAGATGGGAGCCTAAGGTGAAGATTCTAGGGAAGTTTTTATTTTTTTTTCCTGTGATTAGAATAAGTGCCAGAAAATGAAACCCAGGGACCGGGGATTCCTCTGTGGGAGAGCCTGGGACTCCCTCTGCAAGCAAAATATTTTCTACTATAAACTGGAAGTAGGGAGCATCCTCCTGTTTTATATGATTATAGTCATTCTAATGCACTTTTCTGTTAAGTGTAAAAACTACAGAGATCAAAACATAGATGGGAGCCTAAGGCGAAGATTCTAGGGAAGTTTTTATTTTTTCCCTGTGATTAGAATAAGTGCCAGAAAATGAAACCCAGCACTGAGCAACCTTCTGTGTAATGCAGGGCTTTACCACCAAGTGATTGAAAACTCCAGGTTGCATATATGACTGGGATATAAATTGATACTTTTATAATCCAAAGAGGTCTTAGCCATCAAAATTGCAGAAAACTTTCCTGTGCCAAGGATAACCACTGGCATTTCCAAATGGCCCTTTCTGAAGCATGATGTTATTTGGATCACGGTTAGGCTGTGTAGCATAAAGCTGTAGACAGCTTGCACAGTGGTACTTTGTAGACTTTAATTATGGTAACCACACCCTTAATTTGCCTTTTTCCTGATGTAAAAAGGGCTATTTTTTGAAAATTCATACAGTTGAAAGTGGTAATTTAGATAAAAGAGCTGTTTCAGCAAGTCTTTGGAGTAGGCTAAATATTGGACTGACCTTTGCAGAGTTCACTGGTCTGTTGGAATCTGAAAATTTACATAAAGAAATATACTTGTGGCTCTGGCAAGAGAGGATTGTGTGTAACAGATCTTGATTTGACCTCCTCTCTTCTCCCTCCTTCCAATCCTCCTCTTGATTATTTGTGGAAGGTGGGAACAGTTTTCTGTGTTTGAGGAAGGTCTCCCTGTGTGGTCAGTTCTTTCTTGTGGCTAAGCTGCAGCTCTTGCTTTGTCAGATGTCTCATACATATATTTATGTGCATTGTCATAGTTATATATTTACATCTTGTTCTGATATTTGCTGGTTTTAATTCTTCTACAAAAACATTGTATTCATACTTCTGTTTGGCAATTTTTATGGTACTACAGCACAATTTGAATCTACCCTCTGCAGTAAACGGAAGTCTTTTGTAAGGCAATAAACTATGAAGGCAGTTAAGGACAATACAGTTTCTTTAATTAGTTTAGCAAATGGGTTTTATATTTTTTCCTCATCCTCAAACATCCTTTAAACAAGCTGATAGTTTGGCCCTTGCAAGTGCAGTATGGCTGCTTCTTGCCCCTCACTGAATACCCTGTTTGTTGTTGATGCTGGGATTTATTGTTAGTGAATGGCCAGTGCCTCGAGGTGTTGTACTGTGGTGGAGCTGTGCTGCTGGAGCAAAGTTGTCTGCAGTTTACTGGTGAAAACCAAATCTGAAAGGACTGAAATAGCACACAGTATTATAAAATGTTATCATATATTGCAGCAACTACAGTACTTATGGTCTGTTTTGAAAATTAGCTTAATTAAAGCAGTGCTTACTTTCGAATGGAAGGTTGGGTACAGGAAGATAGGAAGGTTAGTTTTGTTTAATTTACATTAGCTCCAGCAAAGCTTGGATTACAGGTGTGTGTATTACAATGTGCTTAGTGAGGTCTATCTGTAAGCTGTTCCCAAAAGGATTTTAGTCCCACCTTGTTCATGGCCACATCTTGACTCCTTTTTTCTCTTTGTGTCACACCTGCTGATTGTGCTGCTGCTGGCCTGAATCAAAACTTGCTTTACAAAAACGGGGCTATGATGGTTTTTTCTACTTCTTTCTTCTTCTCCTGTCTGTGAATAAGTTTTAGCATCAAACCCAAGCTAATTGTAGTGGCTTGAAAAAGCAGGTTTTTGTTTGCAAAACTCTTAAAGCCCCTGAATCAGAGGTGAGCAAACTGAAGTTGATACAATTTGCAGTGGAGCCTGTTAGGCTTTCCCTGCCTCAAGCTTTCAATTTTCAAACCAGCATAGGCAAATCCTATCATAAGCTGGAGTCCTTCAGATTTAGTTGTCAAGAAGGGATAAAAGTAACAATAGTTTTAGGAAACATAACCAGGGCCGTGCCTTGACTCAGCAGTTTGCTGGGGCTGGTCTGCAGTATGATGCCAGTGTTGTGGAAGAAGTTGCCTGATCTGGTACAACTTAGTTAAAACAAACATGACACAATTAAAATATAAAATCAAGTGAAACATTTGCTACTAACAAGCTCTGTATCTTGATATCAAATGTGGTTTTTCACATACTCCTTTGGTGGAGATCCTCTATTGCAGACATCATTGTATAGATGTACTTTTCACATTTTCAAAATCCTGGTGATACAATTTCAAAATCTTGCTCCTGGAGAGGATTCCTTGGCTGGTGGTCACATATATTTGGCAGCAAAAGCACACTCTGCTTTTCATGACTGCTTATTTTTTCTTTCTTTGAGAAAGAAAGGAGGGAAGGTTCCCAGATCCTTTTTCATTTGTCAAGTTTAGAGCAGAACTCTCGACCCAGTCTAAATCAAGTAACCAACCCTCCTCAATAACATAAGGAATGCCAAAAAAGTATTTTGTGTGTGTATTTAGGTAAGAGATAAAAATTAGGTATCCAGTGTGGAATAAAAAAAGGCAGTATTTTCTGTGACAACAATGCCAAAGACAATCCTCTGATCTTTGGATTTTAGTTCAGGCTACTCCATACTCAGATATGTGTGTCCTGTACAATTTATTTGAAGCTGTCCTGGTTAATTTTTGTCCATTTACCACTGATTGCAAATTTTGCTCCCAAATATCCTGTTGACTCTGGTTCCACCAGAGCTCTGGGGACATCAGGAGCTGAAAATATTTTTGAGGTATGTGGGCACTACCCTGTGTTGCTTTGGAATAATGCTCCTTTGCATGACTGAAGTATTGTTATGCTTCCATGCAGGGACTGGAAGTTGTGCTCCCATTCCTGCAAGGAAATGAGTGCACCAAGCTGAATGTGAAATCTGGAAATCTTCCAGTGGCTGTAATTCCAAAAAGCTGTGAAACATGTTATTCTTTGTTCTGGTGGCAAACAGTCGGGTGAGCCAAAGGAGTAGCTCGGAGAATGTTTTTAACAGAATTTGGTTTTTTTTCAAGACTGTCTCCTGATGCCTTACTGGATACTTCAATTTCCGCTCAAAGTGAGCTCAGAGGAGTGTTTGCTCTTAGCAATTTAGTTGGGAGCTTAGAATTTGGTTTTGCAGTGTTAATTTAGGAAATCAGCTTTCTGGAAAGAATAGAAGAGGTGTTTGGGATTTAAAATTGTATGGGTAGGAAAAAAATATATGTATGATATTTAATAGTGTGAAAAGGTTGTTCTGGGACCTGTGCCTGGTAAACAGCAGAATTGTTCTCTGGTTACAGTTTGAAATGCCTGCCTGAGCCCTAACAGAGTCTGTGTAGGAAAGTCTGGTTTTAGTGGGACATTCCACATTACTCTTTTCACTTTGTTGTGTTTGTTTCACTTTAGACTTGTTTTATTTTCTGACATAACCCATGTTTCCATGAATTACTCATACTTAGCATGACAATGAGATCTGCATGTGACAATGAGATGAAATTGTAAGCTTACTTTAGAAAACAAGCTCTTCCTTTAACAGAAGCAAAGCCATAGCAATTTGCTCTCTTTCCTATGAATCACACTAAAGAATAGAAGAGTCCTGAGATATGTTTACAGCTGTGGGTGCCATGACTTCACACTTAAAATTATACCTTTAACTGTTACACTCAGATTTAACTTTGGTTTGGCAGCAAGCCTAATGGAGGCTCTTAAATATGTATATATATCTTACACATGTAAGGCAGCTGAAAGAGGCTTTTTAGTCATACCCTTGACCTGGAATCCAGTGAAGGAAAAAAGCAGTATTGCTTTTACCTATGGAGTGAGTCCACCCCCAGCCAAAATGAGCATTTGTGCAATTAACTGTAATTGATCTTCATGTCCATGGCAGTGCTCTTCTTTCATGTGCCCTAGGACTGTGCTCTGGAGTCCTTGAGTTTGATTTGTGCTCTTAATAAATAATTCTACAGTGGCAGCTCCCAAGTGCCAGGTACATGAGCATCAGAAATGAATTGCTCTTAGCAATAAATTGCCCTAATCACTGAGTTACCACGCACTCTTTTTAAGGAATAAAATAGTAGAATGTTTTAAAAGCTTACAAAGCAGGTAGATTCAGAAAAATCTTTTCCTCATGAGTGGCACATTCTTGCATGATCCAAAAAAGCCCCAGTCATTGGGCCAGTGCAGCAGTGTGAGGGTGAGTGTTGTTTTCTATGTGGAGTTATTGGCTCTAAAAACCTGGTGTGGGGCACAGGAAGTGCAGAAATACTCTTCAGCTTGCTTCAAGTTTACCAACTGCTATTTCTTGACTTTCTGTTTTTCTGTTGCTAAGACAATCACTGATGGAATAAACACACTAAAAATGCTTTGAAATACATGAAACCCTTGGGAGGAGGGGAATGGAAATTTTCTCCGTCCTTGATTCTGTCATTGAACACCAGATTTCCAGCAGAAGTTGATTGTTCTGATTTGGTTTAGTGGTTTTTTGGGGGTTTTTTGGGTGGTGTTGTTTTTTTGTTTTTTTTTTTTTTTTGGTTTTTTTTTTTGTTTTGTTTGTTTGTTTGGTTTTTTTTGTTGGTTTGGTTTTTTTTTATTATTATATTGGGGATGTTAAAATTTTCCCTTTGAAGGAATTGCCCCTCAACTGAGATGGGACCTCACACTGAATGTGTGCCCTCAGAAGTTCTGGGAGTGAATGATGAGTACAGAGCAGGGAGGGAGAGGCAGAGGGAGGTGCCCTGTCATCACTGTTCCAATCCTGATACCTACCTCTGAGGAATTTTCTTTTGAAGAGAGTTGGGATTCATGTTGTGTTGGGTGTGGATTATTGTCACTTACCTTGTGAGACAGTGGACATTTGATCATAAGGGTGGTAATTGAAATGCAAGTGAAAAGTACCATATTGATTGGGTAAATAGTCACGGATTTAATGTGGGCTGAAGAATATTTGAAGTTTTGTGTGGTCACTTCTCAAGCAGCCACATCCTTCAGAAGCTGAAATATGTGAGTGGAAATACCCATTCATGTTTGCATCCACTTCGCCCCAGATGCGGCCAGTATGAAAAGCTCTCCATGAGTCTTGAAAAGGACTTTTCAAAGGAGAAAAATTGTGGACAAAAATTGTAGTCAGAAAGACTTTGACTTACATTACATGTCAAGAATGTCCCTTAATTTTTCAGCAGTTAGTTTTTTAACAACAGATGAAGTAAGCACCTGTCATGACTGATTGTCTCTCCCCAGAGTAAGATCAGTGAATTAAATTATCTCCTTACATTCCCAGTGTGAATTTGTGATTCTGTGATGTCTGCAAGTTGTAGATTTGGTCCCATTAAACACAGCAAAAACTTTTCTATTTTAATCCATCTGTACTCAAGCCTATCTAGCATGCTCACCATCCTTTTATAGTCTTGTTTTCCTCAATCTTGTGAACTCTTGGATGTTTTGATCACTGATTTAAAAAAATACATGATGAAATGCAATCTTTCTTCATGTAAGCTTTGGTGAACTTAGTTCATCTGCTGCACTTTCCAAGTCATTGTGATTTATTTGTTGCTCTATTATTTGCATTCTTGTATAGATACAGTGAGTGTGCAGGGAAGGTTTGTTCTGCTGCTGTTCCAGCAGCTTTTGGATGAGAATGATTCATGTCCAAGGCCTTGAGTCTGCATTGCTATGGAAACCTCAGGCCTCTCATTGCCCCCTTGGCAGAATTCTTCACAATAATTTCTCTTGTACCTGGGAGTCAGGACTGATATTTACTCATCTATGGGCTGAATTTTTATGATCATACATTTAATAAGCATCTTGTGCAAACAGAAAGGGGGTTTTATTCCAAATACATAAAATTTCCCTAATATCTTGAGCAGTGATTTTGGGGTCCTTAAGGTAATGCTGCCGGGGAAAATTCTTTTCTCTTTGATTTTATGTCCAGAAATGGGTCAGATCAGGAGTCTGAATCACTTGAGAAACTTTCCCTTTTTTTCATCATTATTATTCAGGGAGCCAGGTTCCTCAGTCTGGTTTTGTGTGTGATTTTGTGGGTGGTTATGCAGAGATGAGATGAAGAAGAACAGGTGATTGGAAAAGGTGAGAAGTTGCTTTTGTTGATGGCTGTGTTGGCTTGTGGTCATTTCAGATTGCCCATGACAGGAGGGGAATGCTCTGCATGGTCAACTGGAGACACCTTTGGTTCCTAGTTTGTGTCTTCATTGAACAAATTCAGATTGCAGGTTCTTACTGCTCAACACAAAGGGCAAAAAGAGTCACCAGACTTTGCCTGAGGTTTCTTTCTGGAGGTTTGGAAGGAAGGAGTTTGTTATCCAGAAACTGCTTATCTTTTGGTGATAAGGAAGAGCTGAAACATGAAAAGCAGTGTTATATTGACTGGGTGATTTTCTTGAGTGGAAATACAAAAGAAAAAAAAACCCAGAAGGTACATTACATAATAGGAAAACAGGCAGATGGCAGAAACCTTGTAGGGTGAATGTCCACAAAGACAGGTGAGCTTTAGACCTGGAGGGACAGGGGCGAAGAGCTTGACCTGCAGCTGCTGATTCAGAGAAAAGAGCTTCCAAGTGTCCTCAGTGTGGTGCCATTACTGTTGTTGTGGCAACTTTGATGAGCTGGTTACCATCTTCCCTGGCTGGGAATGAAGTGGGTCTCTGTTCTCTTGGGAATACAGAAGTTATTCATGTTTTCCCAGAAGAGGGGAGAGTGCTGCTTGGCACACCAGCTCTCAGTGCTGTGGTGTGTTTTGCGTGGTTTCTGCTTGGGACTGCTGGTGTGTCCCAGTGGGCACCCCTGGAATTGTTCTGTAGGTAAAGGTCTATGGAGCACTCTGTGCCAGGCTGGACAGCCCTGCTGGGATTGTTGTGTGCACAATGCTCTCACTGTCAGGCTCTGGGGCAGACACACAGAATATGTCATGGAACAGTGCTTGCTGTGTCTCTGCCTTGGCATGCCTTAGCAGGCTCTGTGTTCTGAGCCTTGCCCATGAGGCTGCCAGAAATAGATGCCTAATGGCAGAGAATTTATGAAAATTGATCTCAGCCATGTAAAGATGCAGGTTCAGAGTGAGAGCTCAGGTTATAGAAGTCACCTCTCAGCAGCTGGCTGAGAAAGTGGTCTTAAGGCGCCAGACTGCTTGGTTTTATTAAGTACTAGGGTGTAATAATTAGTTATTTGTTTCTTAATGAAGCAAGAATCTGATAGCTTTGTTAATAGTAATTCTTAAACCAGCTTCCTTACATGGATGTTGAATTTCAGGTGTGGTAGTGCAAGAATCCTGAAAAATGTATTTCCTTGGGAAAACCCAAGTTGTCTTTGTATTTTGAGCAGTGTTCTGCAGATATGCTAGAGTTTGGAAATGAGCTGGGAGTTGTTCTTGTAACATGAGACACAGGTGAACTGCACTGAAGTCAGTCTTCAAAAGAGCCTTTAGCATGGCCTTATCCAGTATTAATTTTCAGATTGAAGATGAAGAATAATATTTTCTTTGTAGACTGTCATGTTGTAAGTACTGAGAATTGCATCTAAAATCAGTACTTAAGACAAAGGATAACTGTGCACGAGCTTGTTGCAGGCATTTTCTGTGCATAAGTTTCCATTACTTGTTCCAAGATTGAAGAGTTTTACAGAAATACCTTGTTAGAAGGAAGCTGGTTTCATTTTTATATGTGCAGTGGAAGGCTGCTTAAATGTGACTGCAGCTTCTGAAAACTGTCATTGGTGTGGGTTCTGGCTTTGGCTGATGCCATTTGAGAGGAACATGGCACTGATGCTGTTTGACTGTGAGAGCATATGAACTTGCATATTTGAAATATGCCCATAGGAGAATCCTGTTATGTGCATGTGGAATCTGGCTTGTAGAAGGTTATTTAAATTTCAGTTAAAATTACAAATTGGTTTGCAAGACACTGGCATTTTGAATAACAAAACTTGGAAGTAATCTTACTTTTTGATTCTTTCATGTGATAGTCATTTGCTTATTACCTCTAACCTAGAGTAATGTGTTAGGAAGTAATTATTTGGGATCAGGGATTTTTAGTCTCCTAACAAACTGTCCATCCAGTCAGTGGTTAGGATTTTAGGAAGCAGTTCTGGTTTCAGGTCTTGTGCAATACCTTAAATAATGCAGGAAAATTTAATGCTTAAAAAATGTGAGGTTTTGTTACAATGATATTCACTTTGGCATCGTAAAATTATCCTCAAGTTTCCTTGTGGGTTACTTGTGTTGGAAACTTTGGATGGGATCTGGACGTGGCTGAGCTGCTCTCTTGGTTCAGCCTGTCACACTCTGTGTGTTTTGCCTTGTTTTTTTCCAGCTGCCTGAGGAAGAAGGAAAGTGTGACTGTATCTCCCTGGTCCTGCTTGCTGGAATATCAGTGAATTTGAATTTTCCCAGACCATTATCCTGGTAGCAACACTAAGCTTTTTTAGGTTGCCCTGTTACAAGATCTGTATAGGGGGTGGTTAGGAAGTATCTCTGGTCTGTGATGAGTTTCTAATTACTCTGTTGCACTTCACTTGTGCAGCATGGAAAGACTTTAATTCTCATTTCTGCCTTGTCCAGAATCAGCAGGTTGCAGTTCTGAGCACCAATGCAGCCTGTCAGCAGGGCAGGGATGTGTTAGATCAATGTTTTACATGGGTTTGCATTTCTTCAGTTTCTTCAGAGGGCTCTCATTTTTAATGCAAAACCGATGGATTATGCACAGGGCAGATCTATGGTCATGTATCATCTCTATTTTATCTGTTTTATGAATCTTTGTAGCATTTACAGTGTTGTTGTGACTAACATGTAAAATTATGACAAAATGGCATTTTAATTATCATAGCTTCCAATATTGTCACAGAATGAAGAATTATGTAGCAAACATTGTTCATCTCAAAAATATTTGCCGATTTGTGAAGATAAAATTTTATGAACATAAGTTAATAAAATTCGGTGCATAACTCTGGCCATGTTTAATCCATTCTGAAATTCCATTCATTTTGTTTTTCTCATAAATGTGGAGTTTCTGAGTATTCTTTTAATAGATGAGTTCCACTATTTATTCTCAAATCCAAACAATGCAAAGCTTTCCTTTCCCTTTGTGCAAGGCTGGATGAGGGAATGCTTCCCTCTGAAACCAGAGCTGGAAACAGGACACAAACCCAGTGTGATTGTCCTCAGGCTTTTTCCTGTGGTGTGAGTTTAGCTGTAACCATGGCATGGAAATAATGTGCTGTGAACTGTATTGTGTATAACCTGAACTTTTATATGTGCACTGGTTGTAAGTGCTGAGTTGTTATGTTGCATGTATTTGCAATTCCCTATATTGATCTTCATGGATGCATTTTAGGGCTCTATTCCACAGCCTGGAACTAAAGGTCATACATACTAAGAAAATAAAATACTTAAAGCTTAAGATTATGTGTTGGCCAGCATTATGAGCAAATAAGATACCTGTTTTTCACTTTTAATGTGGAGATATGTGGAAGTTATCAATGGTAATTAACCAAAGCAGTTTCTAATTTCTTAAAAGCTTATTGCACAAGTATATAATTCCATCTAGAAGAGGCAGTCTGTTTGTCAGTGATGTTTAATATTGAGTTTCTGTAGTAGAAGATTCACATTTGTGTTTATATATTAAACAAAAGTATTTTAAATTGTGTGTCTAGTGGTTTGGTAATTATCTCTAAATTGCTTTTGAATTGGGAATGGGATGAGTGTTTCTTTAACTGTCTCGTATCTTCAGTTTTTATTTGCTCAGTGGTACTTGATTTGGAACAATCATGTAATTCAATTATCTTTGTTCCATATCCATAGCCTTGCTGAAATTAGGCTTTTTTGGTTGGTTTCAGAAATATTCACTTATGTCTTTTTTAGGATAAGACTAATGCACTTAATATCAAGTATTATTCTTGTTGCTTTCCATTACTTTAGTACAAGTTATGGAAAACCTGTTGGGAGTTGCAGAGTGACTCCCAGAGCCTCTCCTTGCCTGCTGTGCCCCTGCCAGCACAGTGGCCTCTGCTGCATTAATGTTCATATTTCCATGCTTTAAACACAGGGTGTTACATTAGGAAGTCAATCAGATAAAGCTGGGTTTGAAATGTCCATCAGTAATGCTGCATTGAGTGATCTGCAAGGTGGAATAGGGAGGTGATTGCATGTGGTTTATAAATGCAGAGTTGCTGCTTGTTGGGAGGTTTGGGGTCTTTCTTTTATTTGTTTGGGGTTTTTCCCCCCAGCTAAGTGAGCCTTAGCTGCCATAGTGCCACTCTGAAGATGTAAGAAGTGTTATGGAAAGCAGGTTACTGTTACTGCAGGTTTTGCAGTAGCTGCAATTGAAGTAATTTTAATAAGTTTTAGGGGAAACCCCTGAATCTGGTGAGTTCAGAATAAATTACCACAAGGCTTTTGAGTTGTTCTTTGGTGGCTGTGCAGGTTTTTCATGCTGCAGCCTTGAATATAATGAGTGAATTCACAAGCTACAGGTTTTGTGTTCTAGATGAGACAAGAACTTCAGAGGGAGCTGCCATGATTTGTCATCTGGATCTGTATTTGTATTAAAATAAGAAAAAGAATTAGCAAATGGACACTCACAGTGACAAACCTGCCTTCTTTTTCCTAATTCCAGGGCATATTCCCTTGTGGATTCCAGTCAAGTGTCTACCTTCCTGATTTCTATTCTCCTCATAGTCTACGGCAGTTTCAGGTAAGATTTTCTTTTTAAGGTTCTGCAGAGTTTTTATTTTTCAAGTAAAAATATTGCAAGTGACTGAACACAGTTTATGCCTTTTTTGTTTCATTGTGTCTTTGTCAGACATAGCCAACATAAAAATTATTTGCTTCTGAAGAAGGAAATGGAAAAGGAAGAAATAATAGCGAGGGGGGGTTTCTGAAAGATGTAATTGTCATTTTGCAAGCACATATAAGATGACTTAAAAGTCAGTCCTTGAGGACAGCTCTGTAAAATCATATTTTAGAGAGTAGAAAAGGATTGTTGAGACAGATAGAAGGTAATGTTCTGGATAGCGGGTTTTCTATCCGTCAGCCAGTGGTGGTAGATTGGGAATGCTCTCCTGTGATTTCAAACCTGTCCTGTGGAGCAGCTATCCCTGGGTCCCACTGCTCTTTGCTCCAGTGTCAGTAACAGCTTCATGGAGAAATGGGAAACACTGCCAGTGTTGAATTCCAGCAAAGCATCTGAGAACTGCTGCAGGATTAGTCTGAGTCTTCAAAAATCAAATTTACCTCATTTTAGGAGACTTGGGTATAGTTTAGAGAAAACTCAATTATCCTTTTAGACTTGCATGCTGTATTATACAGTTTGTTTTACTGTAATGGCACCTAAGGAATGAAGCTCATACTGACATACTGAAACAATATCATCACAATGTGAAAGTATTTTTTTAAACTTAAATACAGCATAGTTTTCTTTCTGCTTCTTGAAGAACATTGCTTCATTTCACAGCTCTGTGATAAAAAGCCTTATACTCACTACAGAGTCTCTGAAGTGCTATGAGTATTCCTGAAATAGATGATAGCTGTGCTCATCCATATGATGTAAGCTGCAGCTGTTTTAGGATAAGAGTTTTATATCACTACTGTAAGTTAATAAAGTCATGTCATGAAAGAACCAATTTTTTTGCAAGAGCTGTCTGTTGTTGTTAGCAAGCGTTAGGTAACAGCATTGCTGGTGAAATTAAAATAGAAGGCTTTAGGAAAACAAAATCTAGAGATGATCAGAATAAAAAAGTAATCAAAGGTTGGATTTGTTTCGTTTTTTCTTCAAGTTTTGAGTCAGATTAGCATATAGTCAAGGAACTAATTAAATTTTTAACTGTTTGAATTTATGCTATCGTGTAAAAAGGAATTATGCATCTGGCTGCAAGAAGCAATAGCATTTATTAAAATTCAATTATGAAAACATAGTGCAATATAAAACAGCAGGAGTGTGTGAACTTCAATTGCTTCTTTCTTGGAGCTCCTTGCCCTTCAAAATTTTCCCCTGCTGTTTGCCATCCTCTTCCTATTGGTACCTACACATGCTCTTAGCATTTTGTCCTGTACTTTACATTTAAAACTACTCATGTAGCAAGGACTGTGAACTCCAGAGCAATCTTACTCAGGGATGGAGCAGTGGGATGGTGATGGATACAAACCACTGAGGAAATGTCCTGTTTTAGTCTTTTGCCTTTGTGTGTGTCCTGAAGACCCCACAGTGTGAGTTACAGACCAAAATAGGGTCCCAGAGTTTAGAAATTACTTTCCTAATTCATCTCCTGTATGTGGTTCCTTTAGCAGGTGTCTGAGCTGAAACCCACAGTTACATTGGGGACTTGGACAAACTCTGATTCTCTTTGATCAGAGAATGAGGTCAAAAGCAGTTTTTTACAGAAAATTGTGCAGTGTAGTTAACAAAGAGGTCTGAAATACAATTGAGTTATTTAAGAAATTGAAGTTTGGTAGTAAGTTACAAAATTGTATTCATCTGGAAATTCTTAAAGTAGTAAAATGAAAACTGTTGGCAAAGTGGATGAATTTTCTTGGAAAACTGATGTGCTGGAAAGATAAAAGTTACAGCTTAGGATGCTCATTCTCAGCTGTCAGCAGTGGTGTGTTCATCTGGATTTGAGTGCTCGTCTCATGCAGAGCTGTTGTAAGACAAAAAGAAAATAGCACTCCTCAGTTAACCTCTGTGTTGCAGAAGGTGGCTTTGCTTTCTGATTTTCAACTGAAAAGAAGCAGGTAGAGTTGTTGTAATATTCCTGGCAAGTGGCTGAAACAGAAGTGCAGTAATAGGATCAGAAAGAATTGGGTGGGTGAGTCATTAGGATAAAATCCACGTGTGTGGTGGATCTAATCTAAGGCAGGCAGGTCAGGGGAACAAAGGAAAGCCTTGGTCTGCTGTCCTTATTAATAGAAGCAGCATTTGTCCAAAACAAATGAAAAATTCCCAAGCCCCCAGTATACTCGGAGGAATGTCTAATAAATTGTGGGTGAAGCCCAGAACCAGAACAAAGTGCAGCAATAGAGCTGAGTTCCCCTTCTCTGACTGTGCATGAATGAGCATTTCCTGCCTGCATTTGTGCCAGGTCAGGAGTTTTTGCTTCCAGCCCTTCTGAACATCTCTCTTATGCACATTCTGACTGCTCTCAGTTCTTGAACTTGACATACTTTTATTGCTGGCTGCCAAAGGGGCAACTCTAATCCCTTAAACCATTACAAGCTGTAAACTGGAGCATGCAAGTAGATGTGTTAGCTGTGGGTTTTTAAAGAGGTGAACTCAGCCTGGAACAGGTTGTCTCTGAGGGCAAGACAGCCACCTTCTTGTCCAAGTGCTTCTCTGTGACTTTAATGTTGGGGTTACTTTGCAGGTAACAGCTAAATCTTTTTCTATCCTATCACATCCCCAGACATGGGCTCTCAGATTATGTAAAGCCAGATTTAACCCAGAATCTACCTGTTCAAATACCTGCTTTTGAGCCAAACCAGAAGTGTGGGATGAACCCTGGGGCCTTCTGTCCCTAGGCTGTGAGTGTCCAAAGTGTGGGTGTGAATAGAAGGTAGCTCACATGGTGAGCCCAGAGTGTCATGTGAACATGGTGTGCTGAGGACTTGACTTTCCAGTGTGACATTCCCATGCTCCCACAGCTCTCAGGTGGGTGGCTGTCCTCACTGGTAGAGCAAGAAGGAACTTCTCAATAAGTTGCATCTGCAGGTGCCCCTATAGATAGATCCTTGCATTCCTGTTTTCTCCATTGGTTGATAAGAACATCTGCAGGGTTTCCCTGAGGCATTTCAGCAGTGGAGTGATCCATGGTTGAATCTGAACTTTGCAGGCAGTGCCAGCATTACTCATTCCTTTGGCCTCAGTGTAACCCTCCCGAGGGGCTCCCCGTGAGAGGGTGACTTGCTTTGAAACCCTGCACTGGAAATGCAACCAGCTGGAGCTCGAGGACCCACAGAAGAAACAATGGAGCAGCTCAGTGCCCCAGGGGAGATGCTGACTCAACATTCCCTTGGGAGCCCAGGAGAAACTTGAACAAAACAGGGAATGTTTCCCAGCTTGCCATTTCTCTACAGCCCAGTAGTTTTGAGTTTATCTTGTTTTACAGTATGATTTTTAACTTTCTTGGAAGGTGTTTTAGTGATTGCTTCTTAGTTTTTTTTATTGTGTTAGTGGTAATTTGTAGCAGAGGGAAGAGCCAAATCATAAAACAGTTGGAGATTATTCAGAGGTTGGCTTGGAAGAGCAGCTGTGTTGTTAAGTGAAAGTAATTTCCTAATTTATGCTTACTTTGGAGGCAGCGATATTTATAGGTAATAATAGTTGCTGACACTATGGCAATGAAAAGAGAGGGGCTGAGGTTGTTTATGAGCAGTAGATGTGATAGGTTTTATTTCCAGTTTTCTCTGCTGATAGAAATCCCTTAAGTTACGAGTTGCCCGATGCCAGTGGGAGAATGATGGTGTGAGGTTCTTGCTAAACTGTGCTAATTCAGAGGGGAAGAAAACACTGCCCTGAGAAAAGAATTATCTTGTTTGTCTGAATCTTGGACCAAGTCCTGGAGGGCTGTCAGCCTCCTCCCAGATTTTTATAGCTTGAGAGGAAAACTATAAAGCTACAATGCATAATGGGGAAAAAGGGAGTGCAAGTGAATGATGGAGGCACTCCAAACAAAGGGCAGAGCAAAGAGATCTTTAAAAGAACAAGCTAAGAACAACAGATTAATTTGTTAGAATTTTAGTGGTCTCTATTGCCTCTTTGTATTTTCCATAACTCTTTAGCTGATGATCCATGATCTGTGTAGAAGCACTGTGGGTCTGAGGTGGAAGCTTCCTCGTATTTTGCCTGAGACCAAAAACTGCTTTAATCTCATAACACTGTTGGGGAGCATTTGCTTAATAGAAGCAAAGGAAACAAACCAGTTCTGTGCTAGAAGAGCCTTTTTCTTGGTTTTGTTTTGTGGAGTGAAGCTGCTCAACCCCTCTGTCTTTAATACACCACGTGCGCCTTGATCCTGTAGACCTGGTTGTGCCTAATTCCAGATTCTGGGACTGCAGCACAGATTTGCTCACCTGTGCATTGTAGTACATGATCAGTGCACTGCAATAAAATATCTTTGACACCTCTAGAATAGTTTAGAAGATCGTGGTGTATTTGTTATTGGTCTGATAAATGAATACAATTTGTTTACTTTGTGTGACTCAGTTAAGCTAAACTTGAAAAGAACTTTAATTCCTGAAAGTTGACCTGAAAGTTCTATTGAAATACTCGGATGCTGCTGTAAGCTTAAGACAGGAGCTGTACAGTGGGAGATGCCCAGTGCTTCTGGTGGTTCCCTGTAGCTCATTTGAATAAATCAATATGCAGCTAAATTGTGGATACCACCCATACATCAATGAGAAACTGTCGTGGTAAACTTGATTGCTGGTATTTTTTGTTAAAAAGCACATCAAATTTAACAATAGAAATTATTGCTGATCAAAACAGACCTTAAGTGAAGTTCCCCCTTTTCAGAAGGTTTTGCCAAATGTGTTAGAATATAATTTGAAGGTTATATCAAAGTGAAGGACTGTGGCAAACGGGGTAAAATACTGTCCTAAATTGGAACCTTTAAAAAGTGTTTATATCAATGTGAAAAGATGAATCAATAGCAGCTGAGCTGCCCACTCAGGGGAGTACTGTCAACTTCTATGGATTAATAAAAGTGTATTAATTTGTACTATTTATTCAGAGCTTCCTCTAGTCATCTGTTCTGTGTGCATGTAAAATATAGATCTGATTATTTTCTAGGCTTTGCTGAAATTTTTTTCAGTGAAGTAAGACCTTACATTAAGCAGACACTTAAAAGCTAGTTTGGGTCATTCATGAGAACATTTCAAGGAAGGAAATATTATTGTCTTAAAAATTAAACCTGATAGTCAAATTTGAATGAAAAGGAACAAAAATGAGAACTTGGAAAGAGTTCAAATTCACAAGAGAATTGAAATGTTTATTGTGCTTCCATCATGTTCTACACTTACCAGAAATCAGGTAACAACAAACAGCAGCACAGATTTTCAGCACTTCCCAGTGTAGACACTGGTGACTGATCTCACTGTCAGAGTCTGGGATGTGGGGCCTCATTTGGAACTAAGCACTTCAGTTATTTTAATTTGTGTGTCTGGTGTTGTTTCTAAGAACCAGCATTACAGGGCTTTTCCAGGGGCAGGGGGCTGTGGCAGTGGGAATGAGACTGCAGCTGATGAGCCTGAGCAGGGGTTTGGAACTCATCTGTCACATTTGCTTTGTTCCCTGCAGGTCTCTGAACATGGACTTTGAGAATCAGGACAAAGAGAAAGACAACAGCAGCACCACTGGGTCATTTAATGGCAACAGCACCAATAACAGTAAGGGTCAGCTTTACTCCTTCCCCTTTGTGCTTCACCTCAGTGCTGCACCTCCTGCTTCACCTGTGGCTGTGTCTGAGCTGCTGCATTGCAGATTCACAGGTCCCAGGCTGTCTGGGCACTCCCACCTGCAGATTCACAGGTCCCAGGCTGTGTCTGGGCATTCCCACCTCGCTGTGCTCTGACACTGCTGTCCACGGCTGGGTCACATCCCTGGAAGCTGAATTTAAAACATCAGCATAACATTTCCATAATGCATAAAAGCTGCATGTGGCACAATTTGTCAGGCTTGACTGGAAATGGGAACAGCTTTACTTTGAAAAAAGCCACCCCACAGTCAGGAGAAGGGAGTGTAATTCCTTTTTGGCTGCAGCTCGTTGCTGTGGTGTGTTGGCCAGTCTGTAAGCAGGGAGGAATTGCAGGGTGCACCGACAAATCCCTGAGGAGGATTCACCTTATCAGTAGAGAAACTGAAGCAGAGAGTTCGCATGGCTGTGGGCAGCTCATTTATAATGGACAGCAAAGTATGTGTCTGCACACTGTCTATTCAGAGCGGGATTAACATGTCAGCTCCTGCTTGGTGACTGTCCCTTCTGTGCTCTATAAATAGATTGCAGGCAGCTTGGCCATCTGACATGCACAATTTGCAGGTAAAAATATGGAGCTGATCAGTTAGAGTGGAACACAGTGTGCACAGTGTGTTGTAAATTCATACTTGTGTTTAACTGAAGGCAATTTATATTGCCATATTTTGAGAAAAGGCAGTATTCACTCTAGAGTGAAATAGTTTCCCAGAGTATAGAAGGAGTGAGAAGCCCTGTGCATGAAACCCTGAATGCTAAGCTTGTTTTGTGTAAAGCAAGAAGCATAGCTTTAAAATGATGAATGAAATAACATATGTTGTGTCTCTTGCTGGTTTTGTCTTTTCTAATGTAGACTCTTGGAATTGAAATAGTTGTCACAGCACTGCTTCTGTTGGCAGCACAGAGCAAAGAGGTTGCTGTGCTTGGTGATACAGCAATGAGCAATTGAGGCTTTGGCATCTGGGAAGGAAGAGAAGACAGTCTGGGGCTAGGGAATAAGCACTTTAAGGGGATTAGCTGTCAAAATGATCAGAAATTAATGAAGAACTCTGACATTTAATGCTGCAGGCACTAATTCCCAGATGCCAAGGTGGTGTGTAGTGTGTCATTTCTGGGTTTTAGTTTGGTTTGGTTTTTCCCTTGGGAAGTTGAAGGACATGTGAATAAATGTGTTTTCTCAGAGCAGGAGGAATCAGATCTAAGTCACAGATGAGAATTTTTGTGTCTTCACACTGTCATCACTGGACTATCTACATTGCACTTTACCTTTATGTGCCAAACCTCAGCAATGTAGAAATCCCAAGTGACTCAGTTCTTCTGCTTTTTATTTTTAAAATTTATTGTGCTACTTATGTTTAAGAGTAATAGATCATGGCATGAACTAATAAATGACATGGCCATGTGCAACTGTCATGACTTCCATGCTTTTTGTTCAGCTTTTCCTTTATGAAAATGGTTGAATATTTATAACAGATACTAAGTTGTAGTGAGTGTATTTCATGTGTGTTTGAGGTTTTTCCATGTACTCAGATACATTGGTAACTGTGCTGTACAGGTAACCTGTTATTTATATGTCTTGCCACTCCTGACAGGAAAAATTAAAATAAGACACATTCTCACACAGAAACACATACATACAATCTGTGTTTATATTTACTTGACTGTGTATGTCTCACAACCCTAAAGGCTTACACTTCAAATCCTAGGATTGGTAAAACCTCCTTCATACAGCAGTGTTTAATTATTTTAGGATAACACAGTTGCTGTCAAGCTGGTTTTACATCTCTTCTAGGTCTTAGTCTTGTATTATTTTCTGTGTTACCAAGTGACTATTTCAGATGCTCCCTATTGTTACTTTAGTGCTCTACAAGTAGAAGTGTGTCTTGTATTTTTAATTGGGTTGCTGCTTATGGCTTCTTTCCCCCTCAGGGATCAAATGTAAAAATAGCTACAGAGACTGGTTAAGTCTTGGAATTTGTGGGGTTAGGTGGACTTCTCAATTTTGCTGATGATTCTGAAAACTCAGAAATGCAGTAAAAGTTGTCCTGTCCCATGATTAACATCCCTGGTAGTCACACTGCATGGGTGAGGTGAGGGAAATACTAAGGAGAAAATAATTCAGTATCTCTGCCCTGTTTAAAATTACTGCCAGCTATGAAATGTGAGCCTGAATTTGTGGTGGGTTTTAGCAAAAAGGCAATTACAGTGCACTTCACTGATCTGGTGGTTTCATAAACAAGTAAATGACTTGGGTATTTTTTGGCAAAACTGCCCTTTATTGTTAGGCTTGATAATATCTCATGATTGCAGCCTGTGGTGGAATTTAAGAGCTTGGGGGCCTTCACCCAAATGGAATTTGAGCTGTGGCGCCCTTTGCATGAGCTGGGTCAGCCTAACACTGGTCAGAGATTAAGTAAACCTCTCATATGCTCTGTTCAACACATTTATGTATCTCAGTGTAAAGTGATTCTAATCCCTCAATAATGTTAATTTTCATAGCTTGTCATTCATTCTGTCCATGTCATGAGATCAGACTGAACTCTCAGTCCCTGGGTTCTGCAGTGCTCAGCTGGAGCCTCCTCAGGCAGCTGTGCTGGGCTCACAGAGCCCCAAGTCAGTGCCTGCTGAGAGGGAATGTGCTGTCAGAGCCCTCCCTGGGCTGTGTCCCTGTGTGGCAGCAGACAGGAGCTCAGTGTCCCCCTCTCTCCTTCAGGTATTCAAACCATCGATTCCACCCAGGCGCTGTTCCTGCCCATCGGAGCGTCCGTGTCTCTCCTCGTCATGTTCTTCTTCTTCGACTCAGTTCAAGTTGTCTTTACAATATGCACAGCAGGTGACTAAGTTTTCTTCTCTTTATAAGACATGGAATAGAACAGAAAGTATTGATATAATACATGTCACAGTACATTAAAAAAAAAGAATCATCAGGTTTCACAGTTGTATTTTCATGTCTGTGTAGCTATAAATAGGCAAGTATTATTTGAGAAGTATTTTCCACTTAGAGATGTGCTAAACCTACTGAACTATAAATTGCCAGAGGTCTAAACATGCCCAGATGTGTTATTCTGCATGAAGTTCACTTGTTTATAAATCGGTGCTCAGAACTGTACGTGGTACTCCATAATTCAAGTACTTCATGGGAAATAACTTTGAGGATCCTGTCCAGAGACTTTTTTCCTACTTTAATTTGGTTTTGCTTTAATGCAATTTTTCTCTTTCTGGTCTCACTAACATTTGAATATTAGTCTTTTGCACTGCTTGAATTTAGAACAAAATTGAAATTTACCTGCACATAACTTGCAGATCCTCCAGTCCTGTTTACCATTTACATTTTGTGTTTTAAATAAATGCCAGGGCATTGCTTTTTGGAAAAGTTTGGCCTGTTGATCTTTTTGCAATTCTTCAAGAGACCAGCTGCTGTTGAGAGTAGCAAGATTCTTCCTACTGCTCCAGATACATAGCAGCTTCGAAAAATTGTACTCAGTCCACATACTGAGTCTGTGAAGATATTTACACTCCTAAATACCTCTCATCCTCTCCTGCTTCACTGCAGGCTTTGCCTTTATGGTTTAACTCCTGAGCTGTGCCGGCCTCTTAAACAGGGCTGATGTTGATGGGTGAAATTTAAATCTCTAGTCTTGAGACTCCTATCTAATTCTGCCTCCTGTAGAGGCCTGTTGAATTCTGCTTTTATAACTTTGACCTATGACATGTATGTTCTTTCCTATTAAAAAATACTTCAGATAGATTCTACTGTATGCTAGATATGGGGGAAATATATACAAACAAATATATAAGATGTTACAAGGAAAGATTTATGACAAAAGAGGAATTTTAATTTGTTGGGGTTATTGGTTGATTTATTTTTAAAATGACCTTGGGATTTGTAACTTTATTTGTAACACTTGTGTGTGTAAGTAGAGGATCCTGTGTCCCTTGGGGCTTGTTGTAGGTCTCAGGGGGCTGGGGGTCAGTGCTCTTGGGTATCTTTATTCTCAAACCTGCTTTTATGTTGTGTTCATGCTCTTCCTTGGGCTTGCATGGGCCCAGAACCTCTGAAATGCAAAGCTTCCTCAGAGGCTGTACTGCAGGATGGGAGGGACCCTGCTGGAGTTGTGAACCTGGGGCTGTGGAATTTGGTCCCTCTGTCCCTTGAGGGGGACAGACCAAGCTCAGGTCTTGCTATTTTACATCCTCTGTAGCTAGCAGGGGCTGATGTGGGCAACTGCTGCATTACAGCTGATGTCTGGTTTCTTAAACCCCTCTCAGATCTCCCTCTCCCAGAGATTTGCCTTTCAGGGAAGAGTCAGGAGCAAGTGTAGGTGCAGCCAAGGCCAGGACCCAGTGCTGGCAGAGGGCAGAGCCCAGGCTGGCACTGCCTGCAGGCAGGAATTAAGCCAAGGGACTCCTTGGGAGTCAGGATTGAGGCTGGAGGGGATGGGAGCCTTGGGGCTGGAAACCTGGACAGTCAGAGAATGCTGGGAGCTGGGAGTGGCTCCTCATTGCAGTTTGACTCCCACTTCTGAGCGAGCCCAGCGTGGGGACCCCGGGCCCAGCGTGGGGACACGGGGCAGGAGGTGCAGGGTTTGCTGCTGGGCAGAGCTGGAGGAGAGGAAAGGGGAGGAGAGAGTCCAAGGGCAGAGAGGGTTGAGGCTGTGCTGGGGGAGGCAGGCTGGGGAGCAGGGAGGGCAGGCAGGACTTGGGGCACAGGGCTCCTGGGCAGTGCTCTCTGCCAGGCACCTCCAGAGAGGTTCTTAGCTCAGTTTGTGCAGAGGTGCCATGCTGTTTGCTCTTTCCCTACCACTTCTGGTTTTCTTCCCCCCTCTGAAATACTGACAGAACTGTGAGTTTTCATGGTGCTGTTCGTATGCACTGACTTTCGAAATTCTCTTTTTAAATTATTCGAGTTCTCCTTTTTTTGTTTTGTTTTGTTTCAAATCCTCCTCCCACCAGAATGGAAAAATGTGGTTTGACCAAACTGAATTTTTCTCTGGTTGGCTTAAGCTGTGTAGAGAATGGCTTAAACTATAAGACAATGTTTGATTCTTTCCCATCATCTTCATTTGAGAAGAGAACAAAAATCCCTTTTAAAAACCAGCAAAAAAAAAATTTAAAAGGAATAAGTAGAGGACAGCACAAAGATCTGAACTGCAGCATGCAAAAAGTTCCAAGACTGTGATTTTCATGGCAGTCTGTTCTTGCTGCACAGTTTTGGATGTGTGCTGCTGACATGTCTGTGTCTCCACACCCTCATGCTCCATCCTTTTAAACAGTCCTTTAAAAAAACTGAAAGGAAAAATGATTATAAATACCAGCAGTTACTAAATGTTTTTACAAATGTGTGGGTGGGATAAGTATGCCGCTTGAAAAAGAAAATGTTTATGGAAATAGTCTGTTTGGATATTTATGTATTTTTATCATTCTGTTTTCAAAAACCTAAAGCACTTTGTATTTTAAAAAAAGTGAGGTTGCCAGCTACTGGCTATAAGTTATTTGAAGTTGTACTGTGTTTTAGTGATGAATAAAGAGCTTTGAATGAGATGGGGGAAAAAATTACTATCCGAGTTAAAAAGTGGAAAAAACCTCTCTATTCTGCTGAGTTAGTCTGTGTCATGTTGAAAAATTGTAAGAAAATCTCAGAACCAGTTTGTAGTAGATTTTTTTTTACTCAGAGTATGTGAAAACTGTTTTTCTTGCTGACATGATCATGAATAAATTTAAGACTATTTTTTCGGGTTTGGGGATGGGGCATTGCATTCCTTTGAGAGCTTTTGTTTTATTTCAGTCTGAGGACTCACTGTTGTGCAGAAAAGCTCCGAGCTTTGAGCTGCTCATGCTGGAATAACACTGAGCATATGATAATAGGACATTGTTGCAAGAGCTTTTTCAAATTGGAGAGGCATGTTTGTGTACTGTAGAAATTAGGTCTGAATGTCCTAATATTACCTTTTCTTCTTTCCATAGTCCTTGCAACAATAGCTTTTGCTTTCCTTCTGCTCCCGATGTGCCAGTACTTAACACGGCCTTGCTCACCTCAGAACAAGTAAGGACTTGAGCAATCCTTTGCTCCTCTTCTTGTGTGTTGTGTTTCTGTCGTTTAATGAGAATTCTTTAATGAGCATTAACCTCAGGGCTGATGTTTGTGCATGTGTTTTTGTGCCAACATCATGTTTCCACTGTGAAAGTAGGAAGCACAATTTCTGCAAGTCACTCACACTCGCCAGCCTGGGAAATGCAATACCATTACAGGGGACTAGATTTCCCAACAGTGATTTTTAATAAGTTTGGCTTCTTTTGGTTGAGATTTTAGAGTTTGGGACTTGGCATTGGATTTTAATGTTTGTTAACATTGGACTCTGGATTTTAATGCTGGCTCTTTTGAAGACTGTAGTTAAACCAGTGGAAATTACAGTTGTTAATGTCATGTTTTGAAACTAATTTTATTTTTTAACCTTGTGATTGGAGTTCATGTTGCTAAAAGCACTGTCTTAGGTGGTGCTAGGAATGTTGGTGATTTCAAGAGAGGTGCCAAGATTTAGAGGATTTTTTCCATCTCTGCAGTTCATGCTTTACACATAGTATTTGAATGTGGGGAAAGCTTTTATTTTGTTGCTGTTTTGGTACCTATTTGTGGCAAAGGAACTTCCCTTCAGTTGTTCTTGGCATCTTTCATCAGCAGTTGAGCCATGTTCCAACAGTGTCCATTTTCTGTTCTTTAAATGGAAACATAAAATCTTCCAGCTGATGTTTGTGTGTTGTTCTAGGATTTCCTTTGGCTGCTGTGGCCGTTTCACTGCTGCTGAGTTGCTCTCGTTTTCTCTGTCTGTGATGCTTGTCCTTATCTGGGTCCTAACTGGCCACTGGCTCCTTATGGATGGTGAGTATGTGAATTAAGGGGTTTTACTGCTGGTTTGTGCCTCTTCTGACACATCATTTGCCTGGTGATGATGGGTGAAGTTTGCTAATATTAATGGCTTGGCTGCTGAGCTGTGTGGCAGAGTCCCTGAAGAGGCACTGCCAGGAACATGCCAGGGGAGTGCTTGGAACACCTGTTTTTCTGGTTTGTAAAAGCTTCCAGGGAAGTGCCAGAACACTCATGAAAGATATTCTGCACCTGTGTGGTGTAGGGTGAATGGCCAGATTGAGTTAAAGATGTGTGGAGACAGTGGTTGTTTGTGATTCATAGCGTGATTCTAAAAATCTGGTTAATTTTTGGTGTTCATCTTGTTGTTTATTGGTTCTGATGCTGAAATAATTTGTTGTGAGGCAGCTCAGAGTGGCTGGCTGGCTTTGATCTCTGCAGTGCTTGCCTTGTGTGGCGAGATGGGTGAAACTGGCAGTCAGCCAGCTGGCTTGAGGGTGTGATTTATTGGGCTTTTTTCATGGTGGTTGACCTGAATTCACAGCTTACTGTTCCAAAAAGGAGCCTTCATCCTTCCCTCCTGCCTTCCAGAGCTCTTGTGCTAGCTCTGGCACTTAGTTAATCACATGGTAAACTGATCCAGCTCACTAGGATGGCAGCATACTTGGGTTTTACCAGCCTATTTTTCTGCTGCTGCAGTGAGATGAATTGAATTATTGTGTAGTCAGGTATGTGCTAAATTTGGCAGAAGGTAAAGTGGCAGCATGATGGGATCTGAGGGGATGGAGTGGATATAATAGCAAAGGCATGAAGGAGTAGCCAGGAGCAGGACCTCTGCTTCTCAGCAGTGTCGGGCAGCTGAATTGGCTTAGGACATGGTGTAATGGCGTGCTGAGGTCGTGCTTGCTTGAGGAAAAATTGCTGCAACAACATTACCTGCCCTTGAAATTGTTTGTTACAATAGAAAACATTCATCCCATCAGCTTCCAGCTCCCCCTAAATGAGGTAGCAGCAGCACGTCCTTAGCACTGAAACCTCCCGTGGCACCATCATTCTTTCTTTTATACGTGGGCACTATGCTTCATTCATGGTTTGAACTGCTTTAAAAGTCCCACCTGTTGTATGAAAGGGAAATACCTTTTAAAATACCAGAGGGTAAATGAAAAAATGCAGACAAAGTCTGTTTTGTGATAAGCAGAGTAGCCCACCATGAAATCAAGGGTGACACTTGATCTGCAGTCGCTGCAAAGCTAAAAGGAATGTCAAGTGTGGATTTTGGCAGAATCTGAAGAGTTGTCTACACCGAGATATCAACAGAAGCATTTCGTTAAAAATAGTTATTTTTGTGAGTGCTTCAGTCTGACATGGTGGACTTTGCAGTAATTCATGTACAGAGCTCTGAGCTGCTGCTGCAGAGTGGTGTCTGGCTTCTATTTCTCTTGGAGACTTTTTATGATTTACTGAATTGTGTTGCTGCTGTCTCACTTTGAATTACTTTATGTAGTTTATTAAGAGAACTTGAACTATATAGGTGATCCTCCTGTCATTTGTTCAAATCCAATTAAATCAGTGTTTGCCAATGACACTAAACAGGGAATAGCTTTTATTGGCCTTTGTCAGGGAAACACACTGGAGCTTTAGACTCATCCTGTGCTGCTGCATGTGGGATCCCATCATCTCTGCCTTCTCTGCGACTGAGCCCTGGAGATGCCGGGGACTCGTGTCCGGAGGGCAGCGCCGGGGCAGCTCCGCCAGGGCAGCCGCGCCCACTCGCGCGTCCAGGCCGAGGGCTCCGGTCCCTAAGGCGGGGACAGCTGTCACAGCTGCTGCCTGTGCCCGGCCCGGGAGCATCCCCTGTTTGGCCGTCGGCAGAAAATGAGCCGGGCGCTGTGAACGTTCTGCTCATCGACCGGGCGGGGCAGGAGGAGGAGCTGGGGAACGGGCGGGTGCTCCTTGTGAGCCCTGGCTGTTCGCTCGGGGCTGTGCATTGATTCTGTCGGTGTCAAAGAGCTCTGCAGCTCCAGAGCTGAGGAGAACACGGGAAATGCTTCTCGGTAATTGCCAGTCCTTACGAAATGGAGGTGTGGTGGTTCTTGCTGGAGCCCAAATCCTTCAGTGCCCAAATCCTGCCCTGCCCCTGCCTGCACAGCCCCTGGGTGAAGTGGTTCTAAAGGCAGGGACGTGTTCCAGGGCAGAGTGAGCCCGTGCTGGCTCGGGGGTTGTTCTGGCATGTGATGATGCACCTTTATAGGTATTGAAATGCTCAGTTCTCAGAGCAGATTGTTGGATGACAGAATCACCAAGGATGGTCACTGTTCCCTGGTAAAGCCTGGTTAGAATGAAAGCTTTGCTAAATAGTGGACAGAGGTGGAGATGTACAACAGGAATGCTGTAGATGTGTGGAATATCTGTAGCTACAGAGTGAGCAGCATGGTCATGGATACCCCGGGAGCTGCTGCAGCAATTGGGTCTTACTCCCTTCTTTTAAAGTACACTTTCATCAGATCAGAGCTTCACCTGGTGGCCTGTGGGGGAAGTTAAAGCCTCCCCAGCTTACACAGTGCTTTGTAAACCAGACTCTGCATCAGCAGCATCTTGGAGCTTTCACCTGCTCTGGGTGCAGGAGAGCTGGAAAGGTGCCAGAGAGTCTGATCACATATGCAAGAATATTCTTAATCCTCAGAATATCACTGTTCCATGAGGAGTGTGTTTGCAGGGACTCTGGAGTTAATTTGTTCTGTTAATTGACAGTTAACTCCTCCAGTGCTTTCTTATTCAGCCTTGTTAACCCATTGCCCAGCACTTCCAAACCAGAGCTGCTGGTTGTGTGGCTGCCCTACCTCTTTTTCTGTCATTCTCTCACCTTTGGCTATTTTTTTTATGATTTGAAGTACATTTCAGTGAAGATCTGCCTTATGTAGCTTGTTAACACTATGCATGAGCTTGGATAGGGAAGCTGGCTTCCATTTAGAGAAGTCCATTGACTGCACTTTGGCCCATATTACTTGTACTTGCTCTCGGGCACTCCTGGTTGTTTTTTAAATTTACCAGTGTTTCTTAAAGCATTTGCAAAACTGTGTAATTATTAGCATGTGTCACTGTCAGCTGAAGGATTTTTTCCATCTTCTTTTCTACCCAGTATTTGCTTAGTTTGATGCCTTGTGCATGTGGCTGTGTTCATTTCAGTGAGAGAGAAATGCAGTGTGTGAACAACAGATAAAACTCATACTGGTTACAGTATTTCCATTTCTCATTAATTATAACCTGGAAATCCTCTCCTAAATATAGGCTTGCTTGAGCTATTATTAACACTGGCTTTTGAGAAACCTCTTTGATTTAAAAGTCTGTTCCCTTGTATTTGCTCTTCTGCTGAGGAAGTCTGTAACTCAGGGCTATACTGAATTACTGAATGCAATTCTTTTCCCTGCTGCTTTGCTGTGTCAAATTCTTTACACCTCAATAATTTGCTCACATTTTGTAGCTAGTTACAGTTGTGCAGTGTGACTCAGAGTACATTTTATATCAGTGACCCCACTGCTTTGTCAGAACTTGCTGCTGTGACTCTTGGGGTTGTGCTGAGGTTGCCAGGTCTCAGGAGATAAGGTGGGCTTGGCAGGATTGCTGGGATGCAGCCCCTGGGCACTGCAGGCTGACAGGAGCCCAGGGAGTATTTATCCCTTGAATGTGTATGGATGTGTTTCCCCAGTGAGTGGATGGAAGATCTCCCCAACTTTCAGGTGAAACACAAGTGGCTGGTGGCTTCACAGCCCCATCGTTACAGCCTGAGAATGCAGAGGGTGATTTGTCCATTTTGGCTGAGTCCAGCTGTCACACTGGGCATGTGCATAATGCATTGGCTTCCCCTGCAGTTCCAGTTGGCAAAGATGGGATTGTAACTTCTTAAAAATTCCGTGTCATGTTAGACAAAGACATGTTGTTGACAAATGTCTGCGTGATTGACTGTAATCTGATCCCAGCAGGGCTCCATTATTCCTCACAAATAGACTGATACCATAGAGGAAAGCTGATTTGCTTTTTAAGATTTTGTAGAATTTGTTTTATTGTAAGTATTTCTTTGGGGCTTTACTTGTAACCAGCAGAAATACATTCACTTGTCAGTTGAGTAGCCTTGGTAGATGAGGCTGGGCTCAAAGAAGCAGGCAATGACACAAATGTGAGGACTGGGTTTTTGTTTAAAATCTTACCTTCCTACCCTGACAAAATTCCTCTTGGTACAGAGTAAAAATCTGAGCTGTGTCTTGTTGTTTAGCTCATTGATCTGGCTGAAAACTCACCCTTAGGAGGGATTAGGAAAAAACTTAGCCATATTTTTTCCCCTAAGCTTTCGCACACATTTTGGTTATTGGGAAATCCTGGATATCTCAGTGATGATGTTTCATGGTATTCAGGCAGTCTTGCACAGTCTTGCCCAAGCAGAAGTTTGGTTTGAGTGGGTTTTTGTCAGACCAAGTTCTAACAAGTCATGTAACCGTGCCCTTTCTGAATTAAGAATCAAGGATCTTATTTATTTTATGCATTTCTTAAAAAAAACAATACAGGAAAAGTAGAGGTTTGTGTTTGGGGCACAGAGAATTCAAAGTTGTTTTGTTGCCTCTGTTTTAAAGTGGGTAGTCAGGGTTGTACAGTGGAGATGGAGTCTCTAGGACAGAGGACCTGGAAACATTTCTTTGTGGGGGGTGGTAGAAGTTGAGTGGAACAGGGGGTTGTGCCTGTGGAGGGATCTCTGCTTCCAGGGGGACTGAATGTATTTGACTTAACCCTGGTAAGAAGAATGTCACTGTCTGGAAACGGTAGACAGTCATCTAGTGCATGCAGAGCTGCACAGGTGCAAACAGAGGCTTCTTGGGGTCCTGGAGGGGAGATACTGCTTTGGGATTGGTGTTTTGCTGTTTGTTCTGCTGTTTTTAATGAACTATTGATGTCTTGCATTTTGTAGCTCTGGCTATGGGCCTGTGTGTTGCAATGATTGCCTTTGTCCGGCTGCCGAGCCTGAAGGTTTCCTGCTTGCTGCTCTCTGGGTTATTAATTTATGATGTCTTTTGGGTAAGTGTTTGGTTTTGCTAAAACTGTTTTTATGCTTTGGATTTGTAACTGGCCTTGGGCCTGTTTTACATAAATTCTACTGGTATGATGTTGAGGAAGTTTGGCAAAGCCAGAGATTGGCTCCACCACTCCGTTCTGAGATGCCAAATTCTACAATAGGATACAGAATTATTTCCTTGCTAATTATTTGAAATAAAGCATAAATAAGATTAGAATATTTTGACTACTGCATATTATTAAAAAATCCCCAGAATTTGGACCTCAGATTTTGAAAGCTGGCTGAAGATGAGAACAGGCACTTCCCACACACACTGAGCTGTGTCCACACTGGCACAGGACACACGTGCTGACCTCTAATTAGCAGTGAAATCTGCAGAACAGGAATGCCAATGGATTTACAGCCAGACAGGTTGGCATAAAAATCTTAGTGCACTTCTACAAGAAACCTGACAGGATGTGTTCTGTAATAGCAAGAGGGGTTTGTTTTACCTTTGCATAACACCAAGCTCTGATCAGGGCAGCACCCACTGACTGCTCTGGCAAACAGAGATTTCAGTGGGATGGGCTGTAGCATAAAAGCCTGTTGGAGACAAGGGCTGCCTCATTCCATTTATGAGTGAGCACCAGGCTCACCTTTTCTCTGTTCTGCAGATTCCTTCCATTTTCATGATGCTGTTATCTGCATTTGTCATCCCACACTATCTGCTTGTTGTCCAGACAGATTCTTTGCCAAAGAATCAATATCTTGATATCAAAAAGTATATTCTGGTTATTCTTGAGGATTAATAGTGTAAAAAGGTCTGTCTGAATTTTTGAAATACATTTTGCCTTCTATCATCATAAGGAAAATAGCCTTTATTTTCTTGAGTAGCAAAGCAAAAATACATTCAGCTTGAGTTGCTGTGTAATTGCAGTTTGTAACTTCTGATTACCTCGCTCTGTAGGTCTTTTTTTCTGCCTACATCTTTAACAGCAATGTTATGGTGAAAGTGGCCACACAACCAGCTGACAACCCCCTGGATGTGTTATCCCGGAAACTTCACCTGGGACCAAATGTGGGCAGGGATGTTCCCCGTCTGTCACTGCCCGGCAAACTTGTATTCCCAAGGTAAAAGCTTCTGCTGCTGTAGTACCTGAGAAATGTTTTCCCTCCATACACTTAGCAGTACTAATTCTGTTGGAAAATCCCTGTTGAGTCATTCCCTCTTCATGCTGAAGAGGAATATGGTGAGCAGTGAGGATTGGACACTTTGCTGATTCATGGAGAAAGGACCTGTCTGGGGTAAAAGGTGCCCTGTTCAGAGCAGGACGCACTTCTCGAAATTTGGGAGAGTTCTGCAGCCTGATGATTGCTAGTGTGACCTCACACTTAAAAGCAAAAGAGATGAGGTTGATTAGAACATCAGAGCAGTCTGAATTCCTGTGTAATTGCAGATCATTGGGAAGGCATTGGAAACTGATCTAAGCAAGGATGGCTTACAAGCAAGCACAGTGCAGAAAGGAGATTATTCCACATGTCCCTGCTGCAGGGGTTCCCTGGTGGCTCACATCTGTAAGCAGACACGCTCAGGGCCTGGTGGGGCAGCAAGCTCAGTGCAGCAGCAGCAGGCAGGAAGTTTTGTTGGGGTATTACTCTGTTCTTGTTTCTTTAGATGTTGGCATGCTGAAATTACAGAGATTAGGAGTTGATTGTCTGCAGCGATAAAACCAAATTTGTTCACTTTGTCAACTTTGTGACATGAAATCAAAAAGTTGACAAAATGAACAATTTTTCATGAAAAATATCTTGAATTTAAGATAATGGATGGTTTTAGTTCTTAATCTTTTTCACAAGACTCTTTTCTGGGGATCTGGCAAGACTAGTTTTCTGTTTTGTCTGAATGTCCAAAGTGGGTGCACTGCCTTGTTTTAGATGTGATGCACAGGGATGAAGATGCACTTCAGTGGTAATGAACAGTCAGATCAAAGGGCCAGCTGGTCCCTCCCATCAGTGCTGAGGAGGGAGAGGACTGAAATACTGGGCCAATGGATCTGTTTCATTGAGTGATTTAAGGGCAAAAGCAGCTTAAACACTACTGGGAGAAGGAAACTGGTTTGGAGCAATGTCATCTCTGGATACAGAATTATTTTCATTTTATATTCATTATTAACAATTTTATAAGTTATTTGATTATTAAAATAATTTTACAATAAAATTATTAATAATATTAATATTTTATTATATATTTATTCTTAATAATATTATTATTATATAAAAGCAAATGGGTTTGTGAAAGCTGAGGTGGTGAAGAAATCGCTGAGGAAAACCTCATTAGCCAGCAATGTACAAGTTTGCCGGTAGAAAGAGGGGCTGTGCCAAATGAAGCTCAAAACCTTTTGTTTGGCCATGAACTCAATTCCAGTTCCTCTTCAGTTCCACAGGCAGCCACTTCTCCATGCTGGGGATTGGAGATATTGTGATGCCAGGGCTTCTGCTCTGCTTCGTCCTGCGTTACGATAACTACAAAAAACAAGCCAACAGCGATTCCTGCGGCACCCCAGGACCAGGGAACATCTCTGGGCGGATGCAGAAGGTCTCTTACTTTCACTGCACACTTATTGGCTATTTTGTAGGTGAGTAATTAGTTCAATATTAAGAGCTGCCTAAGTGAGCAGATGTGGGATTATTGTAGTAGGTTTAAAAGATGATGAAAGCAAGTGTAAAGAGGCTTTGAGAGGCTGCTTGGTTATGTTCTTTTTAATCCTCCTCTCTTTGCGTTTATTGGCATGGTCTAGGGAGAAAAGCCCTTCTATAATCTTCAAGATTTTTTTTTGTGTTGTATTTTATTTAGAAGATGAAAGAGAATATCAGTGTGCTTTTGTTAGCAGTTACACTTAGCTTCACTGGCATAAAAAGTGTCATAGCTAATACCTGAGTGATGGAAAAAATCTGGAAGTTTGCAGATGAATTATGCTGTGCATAGTACGTAGCAAATTTAAGCAATTCACCTAGGCAGTTCCTGTATTTTTGTATTCTGATCCTGACATAGTAGTACATAGAGAAAATCATCAATAGGTACAACTGGAATGCTGTTTATAATTTGCTGTAGCCAGCTCTTTCCTGCCTAATATAAAATAGGCTTTTCCCTCCAGTCAGGGCATGCATGTGCATATCCTGACCTCCCACAGCCCTTCTGAGACTGAAAGATAATTTCCTACCAATAGCCTTCCTTCCCCCACACCTCGATTTTTCCCCCTACATTCCCTTCTGGCAAGTGTCCAGGAAATTCATTCCTGATGTGTACAGCCCTTCCTCTGAGCCCCGACAGCTCAGGTCAGGAGCCACAGACCAACAGTCTCAAGAGCAGCATTGCAGTGCAATACAATCAGCTTCCCCCTTCACCTTTTGTTTTATTTTGTCTGAATAATTCTTGACTTAAGTCTGAGATTCAAAACTGGACCAAATGGCTCAACACAGCCCAATACTAAAATAGAATAATTTTTCACTGTTTTGTTTGTTTCAACTGCATTCAGGGAAAGCAAAGCACAGAGAAGTAACTTTCCTCACCTGTCTCTCAGAAAGGGGGTGAAGGAAGCCTCAGTGGATGCAATGCTGAGAACATCCACCTGCAACCTGAAGATATTTATAGTGACTTTCTTCTCTTACAGGTTTATTAACTGCAACAGTAGCTTCTCGTATTCACCGGGCAGCCCAGCCTGCCCTGCTCTATTTGGTACCATTCACTTTATTGCCACTCCTCACCATGGCCTATTTAAAGGTAAGAGGGGAGGACACGTGGGCAGCTCTGGGCCAGCTGGCAGCAGGGGCAGTGTCCTTGCACTGGGCAGCAGCTCTCAGGGGGAGGATGTGTGTCCCTGGCAGCCCTGGCCCAGCACAGAATAACCACTGCCATGTCGGGTCACTCTTCATTTCAAAGGACAGAGCAGCTGAGAGATGAGTTCCTGAAATAGAAGATCATTAATGCACATAAACTACCAATAGTTCTAATCTAAATAAATTCTGAAATATTAAATTTTCTTTTAATTGAATACGTGAATTTGTCCTTGTCCTGTTGGTCATGAAATGCCACATGCACAAAGTTTGAACAGTGATTGGATAGGCAGAACCTTGCTTGCCTCGTCCCAGTCACCTGTTCTGAACAGACATTGTAAAATTTACTTTTCCTCTTCCAGGGCTGTTGTTGAAGCACACATCTAGCACTCTGCAGAGCAGAACATAAGAAAGGGCAGGATTTTCTTAAGTAATTATTTCCTTCCCATCAGAAACCTATTTTGGGTATATCTGCTCTAAAAGTAAGACATTCTGGCCTGACAGGGAAAGGATTTATTTTTACCGTCTTCATTGTAATTTGTAAAACAGGTGAAGAATAGATTTGCTCTAAGATGTGTTTGCAATTCTGTGTGCGTTTTAGAAAGTGAATTCTAAGCAGAGTTGAGTGTTTCTGAGGGCACTGTTTGTGCTGTTTCCCTGCCTAGGGCGATCTACGCCGCATGTGGTCTGAGCCTTTCCACTCCAAGTCCAGCAGCTCCCGTTTCCTGGAAGTATGATGGAACAGAGAGGAAGTGACCTGAACTTCTGCCTTGGTCCTTTTCACTTTAACTTGTGGCTTTGTTGTCTCCTAAGCTGGACTGGCTGGTACTTGGGAAGGTACCAGCGATGGGACACGTATGAAAGGACTTTGTATTAAAGGAGGGAAAGAAACAAAAGCTGAAATCCCAGAGCTCCGTGTGACTCCGTATCTCCCTGCAGATGTGGAACTGGGGACCCTTTGTGCAACTGCAGCCACTTTCCTCTTTTCCTCACTCGGATGGATTAGTACCAGACTATTACCTTTGTGAGAGAGGAAGAGACAGACTTGAAACTAAAAACGGCTTGAAGTCGTTCAAAAACTTGTGAACACTAAACACAAAAACAGTTCAGCAAACTGAGGCTTCTTCAGAGAACCCCTCGTGGACATTGGGACCAGTTTCCTGCGGGACTTCGGTTTTGAAAAGAACTGAGACAGAAGGTCTTCTGTCACAATATTGGGTTTTTTTGATTTATTAAATATTTCCTGTGGTGTGAGGTTACTTATTAAATCCACAGACATTGAGTGACTTCTTGCAGTATACATATAAAATTTGTTGTAACAAGTTACATTTCCACCCAGATGTCATATTGCAGTGAAAAAGGGCACGATTTTTATACATATATATATACACACATATAGATATATATATGAATAAATAAAAAGGAAAACCTGCTAAGATCATGCTGTGTAGCAGACAGGGGCTTGCTGTAATTTTTAGCATGTAGTGCAGTTACTCTGGCTTTATGTATATGGATCTACAGTCAGCTGCTGTTTTTCCCCCCTCCTACAACTGAACCTGCAGTTTAAAACCAAGTGTAGTATTTGTACTGGTTGTACCATGGACTTTAGGGGATATTTGATTTGATCAATGTAGCAAACTAGGGAAGAAAAAAGTTCAAATCCAGCCCTGTGTGTCTGAGGGGGGAGGAGGTGGGGGTGTCTTTTTTCTTTTTTTTTTTCTCCTTTTTTTTGATATTTTTTTTTTTTACAAACAGCTCCCTTGCAGGTTTTTAGTAGTTCCTTCTTGACCAGTGCATGTATTATAGCAGCAATTGTCTTTGTGCTTTCTGATCATAGTAATGTATCACTTGTAAATACATTTTTTCTATTTTCTATTTTTTTGTATTTTTTGCATTTTGTTTCATTAGTGTGCTGTATTTTTCCATGCCCCTGCCCCTCAAAGAAAAAAAAAAGAAAAAAGAAAAACTGTCCTTTACTGTTGTGACTGGTTGGAATTTGTGAGTTGACTGCTTTCTACCTCTAGCCTGTTCAAATGTGGATTTTATTCTTTCTTCTTTAAAACCAGCAGTTCCAGTTGTTATTTTATTGACTGAAAGGTTTCCCTGAGGTAACTAAACTTTCTTCCTTTCAAGTACTGTGCCAAGTGGGGTTTGGGGAGCTCTCCTGAGAGCTCCCAGCTCTTGTTAGGTGACAGATGCTGGGAAATGTCAGTCCGTGGGAGGAGGAGAAATGTTGGAGACTGACTCTGAGCACTGAGGTGACTTTGGGACTGGTTTTGTTCCAGGTAAGGGAGGGGTTGGTCAAACACCTGAAGCTCTCAGCACTGTCGGGTGGTACAAGAAGAGCCATATTGGACATGGCAGGAATTGTCCAGGCACGTGTGCTGTGTCATTAATGAACCCCTTCCTCTGTTCTCAGGCAGGTCTGGCACGGGTGGCAGAGGGCCTGATGCCTCTGAGCTGGCTGGGATGCACCTCCAGGACAGCAGGAATGGCCCAGGATAAACAGTAAGAAACAGCTCAGCCTTTGCTGGGGGGGCAGGGGTGCAAAGGTGTGGCAGGGGGGACGTTGGGACTTTGTGTCACACACACCCCCTGAGTTTTCTTTCCCTTAGCTGAAAGCATTCCCTCCACCATGTGCCTGCAGTGCTCATCCTCAGGTAACTGTCACTTTTTAATGAAATTAATAGTTCTTCACTGAGAATCTGCTTTTTCTGTTTGTCCCAGAATTGCTGGGGACAGTAGAAAGGCATCAGTTTTGAGCTATACCTCAAACATGAGGTGTATAAAATACTGAGGTGGGTATTCAAATAAAAAAGGCTTTTTTGGTGGCTTTTGTTTTGCTGAGAGGTTCCAAGCAGTGCAATACAATACAGATCCACTTCTCTGCAGCTTTACCTGCCCAGCCTTTGCACCTACCTGACAACTGTGCACAGCTCAGGCACCATCAGCTTCACACCAGTTCCCTCCTTTGGGATTATTTCTTTGGAATTCCTCTGGAATTAAAATACAAGGTCTTTCTCTGTTTTGCAGCAGCATTTTTAGGCCATGCCTGCTAAATGTCAATTTCTACCCTTAGGAGAAGCATTCTGGAGAAAGTTCTAGAAGTGCTAATTGATAAATACTTAATGAGAATTAATTTCACTTTCCCAAAAAAGCCTGATCTTCCTTGTTAAGCTCTCTTGCCTCCCTGTGCTCTGTGCCACTCCCCTGCACCAGGAGTGAGCTGTTACTGAGCCCTCTGTCCTGCCCAGGTGAGCACCCACTGCAGTGGACGGGGTTTGCCACCCCTTCAGACAGCAGGAGAAGGATTTTGGCACTTGGCAGAGTTTCACTGAAGTTTAACTGTTCTAAGCAAAAGTGCTTCCCCAGAGCTTTAAGTTAAAGCTGCAAAGCTTTGTCCCTCAGCTCTCCCTCCTCAAACCATTTGGGGGGGTCAGAAATGGATCCTACCTGGCTGCCCAGCTGTGGGCCCTCCCTGCACAGATGGACCTTTGGGCCTTGTCTTTCCAGGCTGATGTGTCTGCTCTGCTTGAGGATCAAGCTGCACAGGAGGCTTTGGGTCCTCTGGATTTTGGGAGGCTGTGCAGGACCTGAGTTCCTGTCCCTGTTGGGTCTGGTACAGTTGCTGATGCCTTCTTTGTTGAACTAGACACAAAGTCCTGCAGTGAGACTGCCCCGCTGCCTGCCCCTTCTTCTGGAAATTTGTCCAAAATAACTATTTTAATAATTGATTAATAGAAATCTTCTTGCAAGAGGTAAAATGCTGGCCAAAAAGTGATAGACCAGGGCGTGCTCACAGCACAGTTGTCAGGACATGGACCAGAACTGTAGTGTACAAATCTGCTGACAGGTCTGGTTCTCTGCTGCATCTTTGAGAACAGTCAGCTTAGAAATGGTACTGTTTGTATGCTGGTATTTCCCTAAGGTCAGACTCCACCTTACAAACACGATGAGTTCCAAAATTTGAATTTGGAATTAGTTTTTTCATTCAAGTTTCAGCACTGTCACATTTTTTTATCACTATTCCACATCTTCATTCTATTTTTTTCCAGGCACTTTTTGCTTTTTTACTTCAGGATGTCTTTCAAATATACTATTTTGCATCTTTTTCCAAAGTCCAACATAACATGAATGTGTGGCTGTTGCCAGGTCTGTGTTGACAGTGAGGGCTCTCAACTTAGGTGAAACAAAGATCTAAATTAAAATCAGAATAAATTTGTCCTTTTTTCAGAACAGCTCATCTCCCTTTAGTCTGTAGGGAACTCGTGAGGAAGAGTCTGAGCTACATGGTATAAAAGCTGTCAGGTCTAGGGTGTGGTAGGAAGTAACTCTTGGTTACTGTAACTGTTTTCTAAGAAAGGATTCTAGTTCAGGCTCCACCTGCTTCATGCCTCATAAGCAGTTTCATGTACTCTTAGAGCATTGTGGGGCAAAACCACAAAGTCCTTCAGAGGTGTAGCTTTTGTTCTTGAAAAGTGACTTATCTCCTTCCCCACTTGTTTCTAATTTATGTATAACCTGATTTTCCCAGCTTTGCAGTGTTGGCTGAGTTTGTCACTTGAAAGTTGTGGCTTCATGTGTGAACAGACCCATTTTCTCCAAGGAGAGCCTGGCCCTGCCCACACCTGGCTTTGTCTGAGGGTGGCTTGCTAAGAGCTGCTGATTTAATGCCACCAAACTCGTTTGTGTTTTGCTCTTTCAGCAGTTCCTCTGCAACAGCCCTGAGGAGCAGACACACTCATCAGACAAAGTTCTCTCAGCCAGCAGCAGTGAGAAGTAAGCTTGAAGTGTCCTGCTCTGAGCAAAGCCATTGCCTTTTTCTGGGAGCTCCTTTGTGTGTTACCCTGCTGTTTTATCCCCAGAGCAGTGCAGTGTCACAGGGCACTGAGCTCTCGCTGAACCTGTGGCAGCAGGGAGAAACTTTCAGAAAGCTTTTGTTTGAAAGCTTTTGCACACTTTTTTTTTTTTTCTACCTCAAGGTTGTAGATTCTGTCTCCTCTGTCAGCTGAGGGTCACAGCCATTCTGCTCTGGAGAGAAGCTGCAGCAAATTAGAGCTGGTAATGAGGGAGGCTGAGGGTGTAGAGGGGCAGTCAGCAAGCACCTGGGCTGGCAGAGTGTGACTGACTCTGCTGGCTCACTGGGGATTCAGCTGGAGCACAGCATAACAGGAACTCTGCACTGCTGAAGTCCTCATATCCCTGCAGCTCCTGTTCTACCTGAGTGGCTGCAAGGAGAAGTTAGTGTAAAATATTATCCCACATCTTCAGGTACCATCACTGAAGTGAGCCTGCGGCAATCAAAGAGGTGATAGAGGCTGAAATCAAACTTCATCCAGAGAAGAAACCCTCCATAATGTACAGCACGTTCAAGATGACTGGAATAATTTTCCAGTAGGAATGCTCCTGTTGAATGCACTACCTGGCTAGTTCTGTCAATCCTTATGCAAGTAGAACAAGGAGAACTGAGCACTTGAGGCTCTTGCCCCAACACGCTGTTGCCCTCCAGCGCCCTGCCCAGGGATGACTGACATCACTGAGAACTGGTCTCACTGGTGCATGCAGGCCCTACTGGTTTCTGCTCCTGCGTCTTGGGACTGGAAGAAATTATTCTAAATTAATTCACATCTGCATTTAAAAAAAAGGTTAGGGAGTGGTGATCCTTTAAAATCAGGTTTTATTTGTCTTCTCTGCTCTCTCGTGTAACAGAATCCTGCTCTTCTTCTCTGCACACAAGTTGAAATAAATGGCACCACAGGAAAATAACCATTTCCCTCTAGTGTACTTGTTTGGACAAGGAGGCAGACTGGACCATGCAGGCTCTAGTCTTAATCCTCTCCCTCTTCTCCTGAGTTTAGAGCTTTTCCTTTGGCTGTTGATGCTCCTAATGTCTTTCCAATGATCACTGATTGAGGATGTGCTAAAACTGCTAAAACTTCCTGGTGAGCTTTGTGTGTCATCTCTTCATTTCCTCGTTGCCCAAAACATGTCAAGATTAAAAGCTGTTACTGCCCTATCAGGCACTTCCTTTCCTGCTGCTATTGCAGAAGCAGATTTGGGAGCAGAGGGGGTGTTTGTTTGTTTTGGTTTTTTTAAAAAGTAGTCCTAGGCACTGCAGCTTTGCTGTCCTTTGCTTCTATCCCTACATCCCAGAGCAGCTGAGTGAGCAGGTGCTGGGCCCTGCTGGCCCAGATCGAGGAATTCTTTTTGTCTTCAAATTTATGCAGACAGCAACTACAGTCTCTGCTCAGATTCCTCTGTGTGTGGGTTGTCCCTGTCCTCCTGTCTGGCTCCTCTCCTGCTGGAAATGAGAAGGGCCCTGCTGCAGGGATTACCTCAGCCCAAGCTGTCTCATTAGGAGCTCACACACAGCTGCAGCCCACACCTGAACTCCGCTAAGTCTGGTCTGCAGCCTGAAGCAGGGCACAGGGGTCACAGCTCCCAGTATCTCTGACTCTGGCACTGGTTATCCAGTGCCATGTAGTGATAAATTCAGCAAAACAGGCACTGGCTGGCAAGTGCTGTCATTTTCCCACTACCAAGCCATTCCAACAGTCCCATTTAGCAAAAGCCCCAGGCTGCCCTATGAGCACAGGCTGCCTCCTCCCTCCTGCACTCACAGCCAACACTTACAAACCTCAGTCCAGCCTCAGTGTGCCATACTTTGTCCAAAGAAGAATCAGCACATTTTAACTAGAGGGTCAGGTACTCATTGGTGAGGAAAACCTCCATCAATAGCCTCATTCAAGAGGGTCAAACTCCATCACTGTGCACCATTACAATGCACTTGGGGCAGTGTGCTGCTCCAGGCAGCTTCCTCAGCCTCGGTAGGCCTTCAGCAGCTGGCCTGCAATCACCAGTCTCTGGATCTCACTGGTCCCCTCGTAGATCTCGGTGATCCGAGCGTCGCGGTAGTGCCGCTCCGCCGGCATCTCTGTCACATAGCCCATCCCACCCAGGATCTGGATAGCCTGAAACAAAGGCAGCAGCTTAGAAACAAAGTGGGGTCAAGAAATCTTTTCTACAGAATGCACACACACAGAAACTGCCATTTTGAGAGGAATTGAGCCCACTGCAGGCATAATGGGGAGGGTGGGACACATGGGGATGACTTCAGCTCATTTGTGATGGTAGGAATACCCAGGATTGATCTGGGTAAGAACAATATGGATATTCCAGATGGGCAGTTCATTGCTTCAGAGGTATCTGTTAGAACATGAATCACTAAGATGCTTTTATGAAAGAGAGGGGACACTAAACCAAGGAACAGAGGATCTCATCCAGGTGCAGTGGTGATGATTAGTGGCCCTAGGCTCTTCCCCACATTACTGTTCCTTAAAACTGCCACTGCCCTGGACAGCAGCAGGCACAGGCCACTTTAATAATACAGCTGCCACAGGCCAGTATAAACCCCTGCCATCCTCCTACTTCCCCACAACCTGTGAAGATGGTTGCACTAAACGGCTTCAGCCATAGAATTGGTTGGTGTGTTTCAAATATAAATTAGTAAATTCCATCCCACCTTCCCAAAGCACTTGTGAGACATCCAAAGTCCCTTCCCACATGACATATGTCAGAATTGTCAATTGACAGTTACCTGATGAGCAATGGCCGTTGCAGCTTCTGATGCAGCCAGTTTGGCCATTGCCGCTTCCTTTGGGGAAGGAAAACATCACTGAGAGTGCAGCTGTCACAAAAAGGAATCCCTCACCTGCACAAGGAGCTTCAACACTCACAGAGCAGCTGTGCAGAGAGACAGGCCTGATGATGGTGCCAGCTGAGAGCAGCCACCCCTCGCCCCTTGGTTACAGCCAGTGTTGAGCTTGGGGGGCTGCCCAAGGGTGGGGAGCAGGCCCAGGACCTGCTGGGGGTTACACCCCAGCAGTGCTGAGCACAGCAATGCTCTATGGAGTGGGGCTCCCTGGACCTGTCCTGTGGCTGCTGGACAAAAGCAGGGCTGGAAATACCTTAGTGAAGGGTTTTCCATTGTCCTTCAGCATAGCAGCTCTCCAGGTCAGCAGGCGTGCACCCTCCAAGGCCACAGCCATGTCTGCCAGCTTGAACTGCAACAACAAACAGTGCCTTTGGTCCAGGGCCTCTGCCTGCACAAGGGGACAGCTGAATTCTTCCACCCTTGGGGCTATCTAAGGAAAAGGAGCCTCTGTCCCAACAATTAGTTTTAATAGCATCTGAAAACAGAACTATTACTCTGTTTACCCCACCCACACGGACTTTCCACCAGCCCCTGTGCCCTGCTCGTACCTGCACTGCCTGAAGCTTTGTGATGGGTGACCCAAAGGCCATTCTCTTCTCAGCATAATCCACAGCACAGTCCAGAGCTGCCTGTGCTATTCCAAGTGCCTGTGAGGCAATACCAATCCTTCCTCCATCCAGAGTTTGCTGAAAAAGATAGGAAATACATGTAATACATGTATTCTTGCTTGAGCAAGAATAGTACACACACATTTCTGATGTTGCTGAAAAGCTGCTGTAGCCTTAAAATCCTATGGTCAGAGACCTCCTTGATTCACAGTTATGCAGGAATAGAGAGCTGTAACAAGCACTGCTCCTAGAGAGAGAAGGCAGGAGTTCAACAATAAAGGAGAAAGGAGAGGGATTGCTTATTAGCTGGGAGAGAAACAGAGGGAGCAAAATAAGGGAAGCAGCATAACAAGGATCTGCTCTGGAAGGGGCTGGAAAGAACTCCTCAGGCACACCCAATGCACTCTGCAACTGATTTTACTTTGGAAATCTGGTCAGTTTTCCTTTTTTACCCTCATCATTTGGACACACACGGGAAAGAATTTTTCAAACTCGTTGGTGAACCCAGTCAATGACCTGACTTAGCTCAAACACCTACTCTGCCCCTCTGTCCACAGGAAGAAATTGCAGCACAGGGAGAAAAGGGTTTATCCTCTCAACCCTAGGCTGAAGGTCTTCAAAAGAACCTGTCAGTCACCAGCCACTTTTAGTTCTGGACATAATGGAATGGGCTCTGCTCCAGGGAGCTCAACCCAAAATGTCAGGCCAACAAAGGGTGCTGTGCCCCTCCAGAGAGAGCAATGACCACTCTTAAAGGACAGTGCAGGAAACAAATCTGTTCCCAGCTGCCTCGCTCCTCCTCAGAAGTCACATGCATACCATAACTCAGCTGTCATTCACCTTTAGACACTCTGCAGAAGTTGTCACGAGCCTCCAGGACAACTTTCCTCTGCCACAGTACTTGCATGGGGAAATGTCATGTTTTCCCTTTATCTATGGGTACAACTGGAGGAACAGAGGATTGGGAAGGAAGAAAAATTAAAATATACTGCCCCTATTGACACTGCACCTCAGTGGTATCAACATTGCTCCAGCTGAGAACTGCCACAATAAAAGTGCTATCAAAGACCTGCGTAAATTAAACATTCATCAAGCTCTGGGAATGATTCTTCCCATGTTGGCAAGAAGGGTCAACAGCTTAACATGACACAGAACAGCTTATGCAAGCAGTCCTCCCTGAAGTGACTGCCTATGGAAATGGTTTACAAAACAGCAAGCTTGGGACCTACAGCTGTACACCCCCAGAGCTGCACCCCATCCCTCTCTTACCATGGCAATTTTGAAGCCCATTCCTGGCTGCCCCAGGAGGTTTGCCTTGGGTATCCGGCAGTCCTCAAATATCAGGTTAGCAGTGGAAGAGGCTCGGATTCCCAGTTTGTCTTCTTTCTTCCCCAGTGACAGCCCAGCTGCTGGCATGGGAACCAGGAATGCACTAATGCCCTACAAGGAGACCCAAACTCTTAGCAATGGTGTCTTCTTACCTTCCCACTTCCTTGGCTGTCAACAGGCTCCCTCCATTTTACATAAAAGCCACATGTCCAGGTAACCAGGAGGAGGGAGAGGAGAGCTGAGACAGAACAAAACCAGCGCGCATCAGCCCCTCCTCTGGTCAATGCCTGCATGGCTCTAAAAACAGAATCCCAGCCCTGGCAAAGTGCTTCTCCACAACTCCTTCACTCCCAACCCCTTTTTCCTGACTGATACAAACTATCTCACCTTGTGCTTCAGGGATTTATCCGTAGTAGCAAACACCACTGTGGCCGAGGCGTCCCAGGCGTTGGTGATCCAGGCCTTAGTACCGTTCAGAACCCACTCGTCCCCATCCAGGCGTGCCACAGTGGAGGCTGCACCTGCATCGCTGCCATTTCCTGAGTGAAGCAGCAGCAAACAAACCTCAGGTGATTGGTGACACACTGGGGGAAAACCCACCCCCCACCTGCACTCCATCAGCTCACAGCACCTCTTGAACTGTGGCAGTGTCACTACTGTCCCTCCCACAGAACAGGGAAAGGCCCACGTGTGCAAGATGTGTCCAGAGCTCTGCTCACACAGAATGAGTATTTTCAGCAGGGACCACAGGATGGCAGTTCATGCCTTGGGTATCGAGACTCCACTCACACAGAACTGCTGTAAACCACCCTTCCACAAACTGTTCCAGTTTCAAAGACCTAAAGCCCATCCTAGACCTGATCAAGGAAAGAAGCTACACCACGTCCTTTGCAACAGGGATGGTAACAGTTACATCACCTGGTTCACTGAGGGCAAAACATCCAATTTTCTCTCCACTGGTGAAGGGAGCAATCCACTGGTGCTTCTGCTCTTCAGAGCCAAACTTGAGTATTGGCCCTAAATACAGGGACTTTAAGAATTTAGTGCTGTTAGTGCCTCTTGAAGATACAACCAATGAGTAGCTCTCTAATGTGCTCTCCAACACAGCAGAGAACCCAGCACAGGAACAGATCCCCTTCTCCCACACAGCCCTGCGCCACGCCAGCCTCACACTCACGTTATTGACGCTGACGATGACGCCGGTGGAGGCGCAGCCCCTGCTGATCTCCTCCACAGCGATGGAATAGGCCAGGTAGTCGAGGCCTGCTCCTTTGTACTTCTCTGGCACGTCCATGGCCAGCAGCCCCAAGGCACCCATCTTCTTTACCTGCACATGGGAATGGACAGGTGCCATCCTTTGCAGCACCAGTGTGCCAGCAAATACAGACACACGGAGAGCAACACACGGCATGAGAGGGCTACACCAGAGGAAAAGGTGCACACAACTCCTGGTGAAATGGGAATCTCAACAAACTGCTAAGTGTCCCCAGATCCCAGTGACTTCAGCAGGAGCTGTACACAGTCACTGCTGTTTAGGGTCTTGCTTGTTTAAAGAGCTTTCTTCAGTACTGGGAAGGGGGGAGCCTTCTGAAGGTGAAATATGGAGACAGAACTCCACCAGCACTTCCTCAGCCTCCCACCAAAGCTCTACCCTTGCATGTCTCCTGCCAGCAGAAATGGGAAATCTAGCTGATAAAAATCATCAGAACTTTACCTTTGAGTCTGCTGAGCTTCAGCCTAGGACTGCACAAAGGAAGAATTTTACAGAATGAATGACTGCAGAAAACAGTGGTGCAAGGTGATTTTTTTCATTCCCAGTAAAGCCAGATCTTGCTTCCCAGAGAATTTTTTGTTAGTTACATTGCAAGCAATCCACCCCAAGTTCCCCAGCTAGACCCCTTGCTTTGCAACCATAAGTCTCTGCTTGCTTTTAGAGGAACCAGGGAGAATTTTCAGAGCCATGATTTCCCTCCTATGTGGGCACCCAAAACACCAATCCTCCACATCAAATACAGAAGATGAACAAGACAGCCACTGATTCTATGTATGTTGCTTCATCTTATTAAACACTTGTTTGCATCTTGAATTTTCCCCCACACATTCAAGTCAAAAGATTCAGAATCAAATGTAAAATTCTTAGATGAGAACAGTAAGGAGTGAAGTTATTTTCTTCCTTAGGGTAAGAGTGACTTTCCTGGCTACCATCCTTACACCTTAATAGAAAAAGGAATGTGACAAAACTCTCATGCCTCTGACAGTGTTTGCCTGGAGTCTCTTGGCTAATGTTAAGTCTCTTGGCTAACAGGATCTATTTGGATGGAACTTTGTATTTCATTGCTTAACATGCACACTGGTGTGTCTTTCCACATGAAAAATCACTAGTCTGGCTGATATTTTGATTTATTCACAGCCTCAGAGATTGAGTAGCATGTACCTCCTGATCGCTTTTTTCCACCATCTGAAATGCATTCATGCCATCTATGATTCCTCACCATAAACCATTAGTGCAGTCTACAAAAGTATTTGTTAATTTTATAAATCAGTTTTATAATTTCTTATTACAACCCACAGATAAGCTGGTAAGAGAACTAAAAACTCAGTGGTGCTAAAGTCAGATACAGAGAAACACAAATAAAAGTAACAAGCTTAAAATGCCCTGTGGGAATTACAACGTCCACATTCAGAGCAACCAGTTGGTCTAAGCTTCAATTTTCTGCTAAGCCGGAGCTTCTGTCTCAGCCGCAGTGGTGCTGCCCCACAGCACCAGGAAAGGGGTCTCTGGCTGTGCCTTCCCAACCCTGCACCCACCTGCTCGGCCGGGAAGCGATGCTCCTTGTCCAGCTGCGCTGCCAGCGGCATCAGCTCCTTCTCTGCGAAGTCCCGGACCGTCTGCCGCAGCATCTGGTGTGTCTCGGGCAGCTCCGCGCTCTGGTACACGGTGTGCAGCCGGCGGCACCGCAAGGCCAGCGCTGGAAGCGGGGAGGGGACTCAGCGCCGCCGCCGCCCTTCACACCGGCCCGGGGGTGGGCGCCGGCCCGTGAGCGGCTCTGAGGATCCCCCGACCCCGGGCCGCCTTCTCGCGGCCCCGCGGCCTCAGCTGCGGCCCGGCTGAAGGGCGGCGCCACTCCCGCGCCTGAGGGGACTCGCTCAGGCAGGCCCTGAAGGGCACCGGGACGCCACCTCCCGCGCGGGCCGCGGCCCCTTCCCGCCCCTCCCGGGTGCCCCGCAGCCCCCCCGAGCAGCCGCAGCAGAGGGAAGCCGCTCCGCCGCCCTCACCCCGGGGCGCTCCGCCGCAGCGGGACACGACCGCCGCCATCGCCGCCGCCGCCATGGCTGCGCCTGAGGGAGCGCGGGCCCGGCGCGCACGCGCCGCCCCCTGGCGGGCGGCCCCTCCCGCCCCGCCCCCGCCGGGCCCCGCGCCGGAACAGGAGAGGGAAGGGCGGGAAGGAAAGGGAAGGAAAGGGAAGGAAAGGGAAGGAAAGGGAAGGAAGGTCCTTTATTCCGACTGCTGGTGACAAAACCACGCGTGTACAAATACAGCGGCACCAGGACAGCCCCGCGGCGCTGCCAAGGCCACGGGAGCAGGGTCCGAAGGGGACAGCACAGAGGAGTCCATGCGCCAGCAGCCCCAAGGCCACACAGTGAGAGATAAATACGGGTCCTGTAACAGCACTGGGATCCAGGCGGGAAGAGAGGGCGTTTGCTGGTGTTCATTGTCCTGCTGCTGCTGAAGAGGAAGAGGTGCTGACTCCAGCAGGCTGCCATCACTCAGCCTTGTCCTCGGCAAGGACAGGAGACGCAGTGTTTGTGTCCGAGGGTCACACCCCACAGCGAGCCAGGCTCCGGGGTAGCACGAAGTAGCTCCATGTCACAGGACAGCAGGGCAGAAGACTGGGAAACAGCTGAAGATGATGTGATGAAACACAGAGCTGAGAAGTAGAGTTGCTACATTTGGACCTTACTGCTTCACGACCACCTTCCTCCTTCATTTCTGACTACTAAGCACTTGTTTTATTCCTCCTGAACCCTCAGATAATGGAATAAGCATCCCCAAGCACCAGAGAAGAGGCTGCTGCTCCTCTGCAACAAGAAACATTGAAAATCCTCAAGTACACGTACAAGACATTTCCTACCAAAAACAGAGGACAAGGACAGAAGTACCCAGTCCATACAACAAGAATTGACCTTCCTCCACAAGGTGCAGTATGTATTCCACACTCAAGGCATGAAAATAGCTCTCCAGGAAGTTTGCTGGCATGGATCCAAAGCCCCTGCCTCAAAAATGTGAAAAAGAGGTCCTGGTAATAAAGGAAAAATACTGGAAAAAACATACTATGAGTCTGTGGGTTTGGTCCCTTTCTTTTTGAAGTTTTGAGCCAAACTCAGTATGGTCCCAACTTTTTTCTTTTTCCAACTCAGTACAAAACCTGAGAGAAGTAGCCTTTGATACCTTTTTCCTTGCTCAAACTCCAACTAACACTGAAAGCATCTCCTTTGCCAGCAGCACCAGGTTACAACTGACCATTCACCTGTCAAGGATGTGATCCCAGTGGAATTTCTTCCAAGCTCACTGGCATAAGTAGCTTTGACCCATCATTAAAACACCAGAGCACACACTCCAGAAGGAAGCTGGTCTGCTAAACCATGTTTACCAAAGAAATCATCCCTGCCACAAGGAAAAGAGGCTTTATAGAAAGTACCTAAGAGAAAAGGAATCCTAGGAAAGCTCCTAAAGTGGGGACAGGAGTTTGGAAATCCCTGACTTTCTGGATTACAATCAACTTTTTCAGTGCTGGGTTGCCCTCTTGTAGGGACTTTCTTTTTCCTGCAGCATGCTTTTAGGGCAAAGACCTTCTGATTTGGCAAAGCAAACACACTTGGCTAAAAACCGCAGGGTGTCCCGGTTTTCCTCCACTTCTCCCTTTTATTGCTGAATAGCCAACACATTCACCAGGGTGAACGCAACCGCTTCAGTGCCGTTTCCTCCTCTCTGCTGCTGGCCAAGGACAGGAATTCCCTTTTCCTACCGGGATCAACGCCGGCAGCGCGCTCCCGCCGCCAGCAGATGGCGCGCGCGCGCGGTGCGCGCCCCCATCGCCCCGTGCGCGCTCCCGCCCTGCTGACGAGCCCATCGTCTTTGAGGAACTTTTACAGTGACAAGAGAAACAGATGGGAATCGTCACACTCCTAAGAAAAGCGAGAGGTTGCTTCATGTAGAAAGTGTGATAAAAGTTTAAAGGCACCTGGATTTATACTACATACAAAATTCAGTTCAATATGCTAAAATTTGCCAGGGAATAACGAGTAGGCTCTTCAGACACTATTTCTGAACACTTCAGGATGAAAAGCACACTTCCAGGCAGTTCTGCTTTGTGGTGAGTAACAGAGCAAAGCAAATGCTTCCCACCTCAGAGGCACAGCACAAGGGCTGTGGAAGGTGGTCACTGTAAGAGGCATCTCGAGGTCCACCTCAACAGCAGCTTTAACTAATCCTGAAGATCCTAAACAAGATTGCATTAGTGCCTGTGGAGATGCTGGAGGGGATCGATGGTGGCAGAACAGTTCTTCATCTTTCCATCAGGCAGACCTTGCCCCTCCACATTCCCAAGCTATTTGTTGTGGTTGCTTATGATTAATGCTCCACCCAGAACAGGTCATTTGTTGTGGTTAATCATAATTAAGTATCTTCCTAAGAGCTGGAGATTCATTCATGGCTGCTACCCCACACACTCTCACTGCTTACTCTGATGCCAGCTGATGTTCCACGCCAAAGTTACTTTCACTAATCTGGAAGTAAAGGCAGTGGTTTCCTGTTGCTGTCTCCATTACCAGGCTCTAGGCTCTGATGTCCACCCCACTCAACCCTGCTAAAACACAAACTACACTGAATCCCTCTTAACACAACAGGTAACCATTGAAGAGTTAGGTTTTAACTGTCTCAAAAACAAATGGAAGTAGTATTAGGAAAGGTCTCCAGTCTAGACACACCCTAACTCCCCTAACAAGAGACACAACTGAGCAGCCCAGCATGGGGACAGGAAAAGTACCAGTCTTGAGAGCCAGCAAAACTGGCAAAAAAGGTTCTGATAGCTGAGATTTTGCACAGCTGGGAGCTTGCCCCAGCACAGCTACTGGCAAGACAGAGGTCCTCCTCTTCCCACTGCATGATGCTATCTCCTATTGCCAAATCCCAAACACAGCTGTGGTATCAACCTGGGCAGCATGACTTCCTAATCATAAATAAGCAGCTGAGCAGGCAGAGTAGTGATGGGAACAATGAAAAAGAGAACCATGTACATTCTCACTTTCCAAGGATCCATAACACTGAGTGATCTGACCTGGGAAGCTTTTAGCTACTAATATCTCCGCTGCAACAAAGAAAATGAGCTGGTGCTGCTCACAGCAATTCTGACAGACCAGTCAGGTTTACAAGTACAGACTGAAGCCTAGGAAGCTCTGCTTCCTACTCATTTTTCAAGTGATTTTCTACATCCTCCCTTTTTCCTCTAAGCCTCACTAGAGTGACACCTTCACCCCAGCCAGGCTGACAATGTACTGACCACCTAAAAAGCAATACATTCTGTACCAAGCGCCAAAAATTCCTACAAAGGGAAGAAAGAGAAATGGTAAATGTAGTGAGATTAACTTCAGCTCTAAGGTTGACTCCTGAGCTCCAAAATTCAACAGTTTGCTCACAAAAGCTCGCACAGAAATGCTATCAGAGGTACAGCCCCCCTTTTCCCCTATCTCGTATCTCTAGCGAAATCTCTGGCAAAACAGAGCTTAAATGTTCTTAGGGGCAGCTCAGGCCCCCAGAGGCAGATGGAATATTCCTGCACTGCTTAGAAGCTGAATTAGTCTCTTTCCCATTGGAGAATATTGGGATGCACCCTAAAAACCAGTGTCAGCAATGCCACAAACAAAACCACTGCCACTGAAGAGATGATCTATCCAAATGAACAAAAGATCTGCTCTTCAGGCATTGCTGGCTACTTGAAGGGGTTAAGATTTTCCTGCTAAGAAATAGCTTAACACAAACAATCTGACCTGTTGAAAAAGGATATTCACCCAAGAGGTGAAACATCAGAAGCACTAAAGGTGCAAACTAACTAGAAAGACTAAGAGCAAGAATTGTCTAAGAGTCCTTCTGATCACTGACCTAACCAAGGTTATCAGAAGATAGCCAGGAACAGAGAAGGAGAGGCAGGAAACGCTGAGTCTCAGAGAGAGAGGTGTTGCAGGGAGATTTCCTTTCAGGAGCTGTCGTCTTTGCTTCATGTTCTCAGCCTCATGCACAGAGAAAAAGTTTGTCAAGAAGCCTTGTTGCACGAGACAGCAACTCCAGTCCACTCCTGCACATCTGGAATGGTTAAGGGCATCACAGCATCCAGCAGACAGAATGATTATTGTCCTCCATTGTAAGCATAGTCGGCCTTGTTGTGCATAATCAACTTGTTGTCCACAAAGTAAAAGCTGTCCGAGCGCGTCTCGTACGGGTTCTCCACCATCAGACGGACTGTGAAAGAGAGAGCTCCATTACCTTCAACAGCCACAGTCAGGATAAAAAGGACTCTGCCACTCCACTGGATTTACTAGGCTGATGCTCTGCCCTACCCAAGGAAGAGAAGCAAACTGCTCTTCTGAGCTTACTTCAAAGGCTGCAGCTTGCCCTTCCCCTTCTTCCCATTCACAGGACAAGTGCAGTCAAAAGCAGAGGGGGAATGAAGAAACCTCACTCAAAATAAACTTAGAAACTGCCAGAGCCATGAATGGAGCCAAGCAACCATCACATCTGTAAGCAGAAGGAGCTCGTTTGTGGCACTCCCCACATGTACACAGGTGGGATGAAACCCCTAAACCTTCCCTACAGCCAGGCAGCCCCAGAAGGGCCCCTGTACCTCTGCTCCATCCACCCCCTGAGGTCAAACATACCCTGTGCAATCTGTATTTGCATAGATCTTAGCAGGCTTAAAAACAAACCTCAGGGAAGAACCAGTTCTGTTCCAAAACAGAAGGCTCTAGCCCTAACAAGCAAATGCCAAAAACAGATGGGTGGCTATAAAAAGAACCCTTTCTTTGGTGTTTTGTTTTCTTCTGGGCTACACTACAAGGCATCAGGCATGTCAGCCCAGTGACTCTGATCCGGTCTTCCAGCCTCTGACTTAGCACAGGTTGTCTTAGGCTTTTATTTTCAAAGGAGGAGACTTTGCAGCACAAATCTCTAATTCAGAGAAGACTACACATTGCTAAACTGGGAACCTGTATCTGTTTGTTCCTGTCCCCTCAATCACAACTTCTTTTACAAGTAGAGGGAGAGAATGAGCAGATGCACACACAAACAAAACACCACTCAGTATGGCAAAGAAGGTACTTACTAAGGTCTTCTGAGAGCTGAGGGAATTCATAAATGTGTTCACATGTGTTCCTGCTACTGGGGATGCAGAAGCCAAAATCAAAATCAAAGTTCTTCAGCAAGCGATCTCGGAAGTAATGCCTCTCAATCATTCGGAAGTTTGACACTGGCTTTTCTCCCACTGTGAATTCCACTCTGCATGGAAGAATCAGGAAAAAAACAGCTGTTAGAAAGAAGAGAGCCTTGGGCATGAGGTTACACAAGAGTTCTATACAGAGAGTTTGATATTTGTAGTCTAAGATCGTCTCTCTCAAGTCTTCAACCCAGTTTTGTTATGAACTGTCAAGTAACACTTTGTAAACATCCAATTCTCCCATCCTTCCATAAACTCATACTCACGTTGCACCAACAGTCCGCAGACGGAGAAACGCTGGAGTGAACTGGTACCGAACAAAGCGCCCTGCACTTGCGTCCAGCTCGCTGCTGTCATCCTCATCCTCCTCAGCGTGCTCTAGAAAACACCAGCCTGGAGTTACTCTGCTCACAGTGCACACCTGAGGTGACACTGCCTAGCGAGTGTATCAGGACAAGCTGCCTACTGCTTAGGTACTGAATGTAAACACATTTAATAATTGGTCTGAGACTTATACTGGCAAGAAGTAAAAGAGAAAAGACTTGCTGTGACAGTTGGCCCAGTCGTGGCGGCTCCAGAACTGGAGCCACCCCTCCCCTCAATCTCTCCCCCTCACAACTACCAATCCACATGAACTAATCTCTTTTATAACCAGCCCAAAAAAGGAAAATTGCCAGTCGATAGGTCTCTCCCATCCAACACTAGTCACATTTTTATCACAAGTTTCTCAGCATAGAGGGAATTTAGGAAAAAAGAGAGGAATTTAGTAATCAGGACATATACCAAAGGACCCTTCTGCTTGGTTTGCAGGGGTCGTACATTGCAACCTCTCGGCTCTCTGAGTCTCTCTATCCTCCCTGCAACGTTTGCATGCTGTACCTGAAGCAGACGGCTTGGCAATTTCAAAAAGTACTGTTCCAGTTTCAAGGTCCCGGATCTTAAACCTAGTGAAGTCAATGTTGTAAATGTTGTCCTCAGGTTTGCATAAATAATCTAGAAGAGAGAGAAAAAATATAGTAACGTTTCAAAACACCTGTGACCACTTACCAAATGAATTTCCCTTTTTGTTAGCCGAAGCCCGATAAGATATGTACTGCTCGTTGTTTTGCAGAAGCTTCACGAAAGCAGGACAAAATTAACGTTGTGAGAAACAAAGGCAGGTTAAGTGCCAGGTTGCAGAGCAAGAATGGGATGCGATCGGGACAGAAGAGCTGAGATCAGCAGCGCAGAGGAAAAACAAAAAACCAAAAAGCCTCAAACAAATCAAAACCCACAAACAACACAAAAGCCCCCAAACTTTCTGGAAGTTGTACGGGAGCTGCCGGCGGGCGCACCCCGAGGCGCCGCGTCCCCCGCCGGCAGCTCCGGGCCAGGCCCCGCCGCTCCCCACACCAAAGCCCGGCCCGGCCCCGGCGGCCCGGCCGGCAGAGCCCCCGCCGCTCCGGGGACCGGCCCGCACTCACTCTCCGTCACCCGGCACAGCCCCAGGACGTGCTCGGGCCGGACTGTCTCCAGCGCCAGCAACTCGGACTCGGTCCAGGGCTGCCGTGGCGGCGCATCGGCCGATCCGCGTCGGCCCCGCAGGCGGCTGAGCGGCCCCGCGGAACCCGGCGGCCCCGGCGGCAGCTTCTTGTCCGGCCCCGGCGCCGCCGCCGCCGCCGCCCGCGCCCTGGAGCCGCTCATGGCCGCTGCCAAGATGGCCGCCGCCCGCCTCGGTAGCTATGGGAGCGCGGGGAGGGGCGGGGGCCGTTGCCCGGCAACGCCGCGCCCGAAGCTCAGCAGGGCCCGCCGCGGTCGCGCCCGGATGGGTGACCCGAGAGCCCGGCACGGCCACAGCCGGCGCGGCAGCCGCTCCCCCCGGGGCCGCAGCGCGACACGGCGGCTGGGAAAGCTGAGTTACCTGAGGGAAAAGAACACAAGGAACGAACAAACCCGGTCCCACTCCCGCTGGCCTCGGCCGGCTGCCAGCCCGCGTCCCGCTCCCGCCGCACCGCCCGGCCGTCACCCCTCGCTGGGCTCCCGGCTCTGAAGGCACGGCCTGAGCCCGCAGCGCAGCCGGTGACACAGAGCAGGTGTCCCCCGAGAGCCCCGCTCCGTGCAGGGGACGGTGACGAGCACTTTTCGGGGAGGGGCAGCGTTAGCAGGAGGATGCCATGGAGGGCCCAGCACCGGGCACGGCGCAGCTGCTGTCCCTGGGGAGCGGGACAGCGACAGGACAGGGTGCCCCCGGGGGGCGGTGGCAGACATCGGACGAGCCTCCCCAGCCTGGTGGCAAAAACCGGGGAGGTCGCACTTGGAGGGACTCAAAGTATCAACACAAGGAGGAAAGAATGTGTTTCTTCCCCAAGAGGGGCAGCCCACCAGCCCGCAGCAGGCACGCAAGAGCTGCCAAGAGTCACCTGCAGCCCTCTGGGGAACTGGGGCAAGAGCAACAAACATCTGCATCCTCTTCTCGGACTTCAGCCAACACTGAACATACTCATGATGACTGGAAGCAGATTTTGAGCAGTGATTTGTGACGCTTGCTGTGGCTTGTGAGCAGCACACTCCTGCTACTGCCAGCCAAGTGCTATTTCAAAAAAAACCGCCTGCACCAGTGCTCCTAAATCCTCCTTGCTGCATGGGCTTGGTGCCTCTGTCCCTAAGGAAGGACAGACCCAGGCCTTCCAGGAAAGCACCTCCCCAGGAGCAGGCACCTGGAGCACAAGGCTGCTGCTTCCTCTCTGCTACAGCTCCAGCCCCAGCTGCCTCTGACACGGTTTCAAGCTGAAAGGGGGGCAGCTTGCAAAGCCCAGAAAGCAGATTACATCTCTCTGGCGCTCCGGCTCTGAGCAGGAAGCAACAACCACATCAGCACTTTTAAGAGGATGTTGTACCATTCAATTTGCACTTTATCACTCAAAACAATGGGCAAGAGATCACCAGGGCTGTACTGGAGGCAGCAGCACGGTGTTACCCAGCAGTCAGCCAGGCTCAGCCTCCCTCACGTGGGTGTAAACCAGAGGGGGCTCCTCTGCCCCCACCACCAGAAAAGAGGAACCATCTCATCCAAGTGACAATATAATTTTGTTTATTTTCCTTTAGCACACTGCTGGTTAAACTGCCAGACAGTAGATTTCAGAACATTCCCTCAGCCAAACATCCTGGGAAAATTAAAAAATAAAACTGCTACCGTGTACCAAAAATAAAATAACCCACCCCCATGCCCATCTCCCCCAAACTAGTCCCTGCAAAGCTGATGCAATCAGAAACAGGTATCTGTGCTTTTCACCTAGGGCCCAAGCTTGCTGCAAAACAAACTAAAAAATGTCACTGCAAGTTGTTATAACACAGAATAATGGGCAGTAAAATAAAAATCCTCCTCAAAACCCCTTTGTACTGGTGACATGTACAGATGGAGATTTCTCCTCACACTGCTTCAGCCTTTACAGACAACGTAGACCTGCAGCTTTAAGTAGTTTGTGATGTGTCCTTAATGCCAGTGCCACAGGTCACTTCCACACATCCCCAGCCAGGCACAATGGAGTGGTGGGACCATGTGCCAACTGCTGCTACCCCAACAGGACCCAAACACCACCACCAGCTCACAGGCCTGGCTGCTGCCTCCTGGCATGGAGCACAGATCCTGCCTCTGCTCTCACAGGCTCCGGGGCTCCTTTACCAACCCAGCTGCTTCTCAAGTGGGAAAGCCCTGAATGCACAAAGCCCCCGAGAAAACCACAAAAAATTCAAGCCCCCCACTTGCCAGCCAGTTTCCAGCCACTGCTTTGCTCCAGAGCACCAGCTCAGGAACTGCCACAGTGTGACAGAACAGCCATGGTAGCACAGGAGAGCACATCCCCATTACGTGTGACAGGGGACAACTCCAGGGCAGAGATCCTGCATTTCCTGGATTCACACTCTTCCCAGCTAAACTGGTTCAAGCTGTACTTTGCCCCTTGCCTTCAAATCTCCATCAAACGAATTCTTTAGCAGAAACCTTTGATGTTTGCAAAAGATTATTCACATTTTCTAATCTGCCAGCACAGTTTCTAGGAGGGTGGAAAGCACTTGTTCTGTTGATTTTTTTTTAGATAAAGCACTTTTTGGGAAAAAAAAAAAATCAAAACCTATCAATAACCTGCAGTAGCATCCCACCAATCAGACTGGGGACAGCATCATCACATCCCTCCCCACCCTCATCTTCCCCTCAATCTCCAAAAATAGTATTTAATATACAGCAATAAACTCTGAGCAAGCCAGAGTCCTGGAAGACATGGACCTGCTTTCACCTCTCCCATCCATCCCAGCACCTTTCAATGCTACAATACTCCTGGGTCGAATCCATTTGGATCCAAGGTGAATGCATGTGCCCCAGACCTGCTGGGCAGCACAAAGCAGGGGTGCAGCACAGGAGGCCCATCCGTGGGATCACATTTCTGAGCCTTCCCAGCTCCAGCCTGGCGTGTTTGTGCCGTTGAGAATACTTCTGTGAGCCTCCCTGGGACCAGCCTGTGGAGACAGACTGGTGGAACCAGGCCGACGTTAAAATAGCATCCTTGAATTGTATTAGGCTTTGGCATTTGTTGTGGAGATGCAGAAGTGCCAGTAGGTAAATCAGCTCAGTGCTGGCCCAGCTCCCATTTCCCTTGGATTCTCAGCAAGGATATTTCCCTCCCCATCATACGTGCAAGAAGCAGACGGATCTCTCCCACATTTGAGCACCAAACAGAGCCTGACACACTTGGTACCTCGCAGCTGCTCAGAATCTGTCTCACATCAAGGGCTGAAGCTGCTCTCATGGCTCTCTCCCTCCTGCTGTTTTCTATCAGCAACAGGCTTGTTCAGCCCAGAGCTCCTGTAGCAAGACACCTCCCTGGCTGTTGCAATCCCATTTCAACTTAAAGGCCAAGGGACAAGGCACTGCTCTGTTCAGACCGAAGCAGCACGGGGCAAGCCCTCAGTGAGTAAATCAGGGGTGCAGGACCCCCAAGCCCCACTGTGCACCCAGAAGCTGTAAGTGCCAAACAGCTCCCAGGACCCAGTGTGACTCACTCAGCTCTGAACTGCACAGACACCCAGGCACCAGACTGTCTGGAAGTTCTCCATCCTGCCTTCAGGCAATTTCTGGGGCACACCAGACCTGAAGGAGCTCTTCAAGTTCTTTTATCCCCTGCTAGACTTTTCTTCCATTGATTTCAAGGGTTGAAAATAAAGATACTTGCTCACGGTTCTCTACTTCAGCTGTGACCTCCAGAGCTGACATCTGGGGACAGGGAGACAGTTCCCATCTGATCTCAACGGCAGGGAATGCCTGTCCCTTGAAGAAAAAGAAAAAACTCAGAAGCTCCTTAAAAAAAAAAGAAGCTCCATCAAATAGACTTTTATTCAAAGCCTGAGACAAAGGCACCAAAAAGAGAAGGGAATTCATTTGGCTTTCTGTTCACTGCCACCTGGGACACTCAAAAGGGTCAGAGATGTTTAGTCACACACACAGAAGACTTCAATAGCCTGGCTTAAAGGAGGGGCTGATGGGACAATTAAAATAAGCTTTGAAACCATTATTCTGAGGCTGGATCCAGGCCTGAATCATCATAGACAGTGATTTTCCCTTTATTAAGAGGAAGCTTTACTAAAATTGCCGTATCTGCCCCTCTCTACACAACAGGAATCAAGCCAGGGTCTGTTCTGACCCAGCTCCCCACACTGCTGCACTCCATCTGCCTGCTGCTGGCAGAGGAATCAGCACAAGCAGGCTTGTCTCTGACCTGCCTCAGTTAAACAGTCTTGGATATTCCCTCAAACACTCATTCTGGAAAGCTACAGCCAGCCTAAACACTTTCTTTCCCTGGTCAGGACCAGGTATCTCATTACACCCCTGAGTCTGGCTTGCAGATGCTAGACAGAGATGGCCAGGGGAGCTGGAGTACTCCATTCCCAGAAAGGTGCTGACTGGCCAGCCCCCACCATCCTTGGTGCTCCCACATGCTTTGTTTGAAGGCTCCTTCCAAAGCAAACCTGTCAGGAGAGGATGGACCAGGAAGGAAGCTGCTCATAGGACCTTAACAGGGTCAGGAACCCCCCAGAAACCAGCTTTGTAGTGAGAAAGATCACAAATCCAGAGCCAAAACAACTAAATTGAAGCCATGATGGATGAACTGTTTCTCCTCCCTATTCTTATTCAAAGAAGACAAATTCATTTGATCTGAGCAACTAGAACAAACTGGATCAGACCCTGTACAGCTCTGCGTTGGGGCAGCTGATGGCACCAAATGGGTGTCCTGGCTGCTAGGAGAGGCCAGGATAAACTATCCTAAAAGACTTGTCTCCAACTTCTGCACATCTAAACACACCCATGGTAGGCAAGGTGCTGAGATTACTGGGTGAGTCACAAGAGGCCGAGTGATTCCTTGCTTCAAGGATGCTCAAATAAAATGCACCCTAAAAGGCCTGGAGGAGAGCATCTCCTTAGAGAGATGCCTGCTTTCAACCCCAGGTTCTTTGCTTAACAAATCAGCACAGTTCATGATTCTCAAAACTGATAAAGATCTAAATGTATCTTCAATCCAGAGCAATCCTAAAAATTCTGGGAATATCTGCAGGCACTGTCACTGAACAAATCAGAGCTCATATTTTATAATAGTTTTGTAGGTATTAGGATTTTAACAGTAGCTAGAAGATGAAGCAGACAGCTCCAAGCTTACCACCTTTCATCCTAAGGTTTGTTCTTCAAGATCTGCTCTCTCTAAAGCCTGGATTCTCCTTTAACTGGGGCAGGAACTCTCTTCCTTCTGTCCCAAACTACCCCTTGTGCAGTTAGAGAGAAGATAATGAAGGTCCTGCTTGTTTTTCAGCTCACAGATACAGAATTGGGGTCAGGCCTGTAGCACTGATGTGATCAGAAAGGCAAGGTTCAGTGGCACTGATGCAGAGAGCAGCATTTTGTCACCTCCCCCAGCTTCCACTCTGGAGACCCTGAGCTGACAGCTCCTACCACAGCTTGAGGGATAAGAGGAAGGGAAGCCTTTGGCTGCCTGGGCCCAGCAGAACAGAACAGGCTGCTCCTCCAGTTCCCCGGCCAGGAACTTGGCAATTCTGCTGACCCTGCTGAAAGAAAGGCTGAGCCACTGCAGGGGATCAAACCCAGAAACAACTGCTAGGAAAACCCAGAGAGGCAGAGCAGCAGAGGTCACTGCTCGGTGCCACTGCTCCAGGGAAAGACAGAACACTTCTGAGGACAATGGGGAGAGCATGAGGTAAAGCTCTGTGAACCCAGAGCTCAGCAGCAACAAAGCTGATCCACAAAACCCCAACCCTGCCTGGGATGGATCCTGCTCCAGCACAGAACATCTCCCTCCTGGTCAGCCAGAAATGCTCAACATGTTGGAGGCCAAGATTGTGGGAAGGCAGTTCCTCAGGGCCTGCAGCTCTGGACCAGAAGGCACAGCAGTGGCTTTCTCTCTGTTCAGCCTCTGCCAGGCAGGCACAGGCTCTGCATGTGAAAACAGAAGCTTCTTGCAGAAATATCCCCAGGGGAAGCAGGTGACCTTGTCTCCAGTGCATTGCTCATTTCCAGATCTCTGGATGGCAACAAACCGCCTTGCTCTGCAGGACTGAAAAGTTGGACATCTGCCCCTTCACTACAGGGCCTGGATATGCAAACTCACTCACTGCAAACACTGAGCAGCTCCACTTCTCACTGCCACAGGCAGGGCTGGTCTCTACAGAGGGAATGAGACACCACAGGGAGCATCCACCAGGTTGCTCTGCTCTCTGTCCTACGGCACAGGTTGTTTAGAGTCACAGAGAAGGGAGCTCACCATGAGGAAGGTTAAGGAACAAGCCCCAAACCTCCTCTCCAGTTCACCTGATTCTCAGCTTCTTCCAAAGTAGATGTCACTTGCTAGGAAAGGCAAAACAAGGAACTGGGCTTAAAACAAAACCTTTGAAAATAAAAGGATATTAAAGGAAACAAAAGCCATAATCAATACAGAAAACAAGTGCATCTGATCAGACGCTAACAACGTCAGCCTCTCGCAGGCTACAGCAGAATCCCTTTGCGATGGAACAAACATTGCAATTGCCAGACTAGGAAAGTCTCTCCCAACTGGTGCAGCAAATCAGGCCAGATAAATCCCTCTGCTCCTGGCACAGCTTGCAGTCTTACGAGGGAACTGTCTCCACGGAGGCTGGTCTGGAGCCTTGGTATCTTTATGCAGGCGAGTACCATACATTGTGTTGCACATGTTCAGGGAGATGCTGAGCCAGGCTCTGTCCTCTGCAGTCGCTTGACACCCAACAGCACCACAACACTTCCACACTCCTGGACAAAATGTGTACCCCAGCCTTGTTTTAAAAATTGCTTTCCTGCTTAAGGAACCATATTCCACCCAGTAAAGGCAGAGATCCTACAGCACATGGCTTTCTCTCAGTGTGGGACACGGCCCAGGACTGGCAGCCTCAGCTTTCATGGCCCAAAACACACCCAGCCAGGACTCAGTTCACTCTCGGATGCCCCAGGGAGAATCAGAGGCTGCACATGGTGCGAAGGGGAAGGCGAGGGCCTTGCTGCTTGCTGGCAGGGGGAAGGTAAGCTCCCTCTTACCTGGACCTGCTATTCATTGCTATTCATTCCAAATGAATCATCTCTTTTTTTTTTTTTCCTTAAATTATGAACTATATGGAGAAATTGAAAGCAACCATATTTGGTCCAACTCCTTCCCTCCCAGCCCCTGGGCTGATGCACTGTGGGGCTTGCTCTCACAATCGGCAGAGGCAGAAGAGGGTAGGAATGAAGACACCAAAGGCCACCAGTATAGGAAACATGAGGCTGCTGTTGTCCGAGGCATAGGGGTTTGGTGTGCGTGGGCCTGACTGAACCCGGTTCTTATTTGCCTGTTTTTTGACACTGGAACCATCATCATAGTCATCTTCATCATCATCTTCTTCTTTTTTCTCCAGGCCTGGGTGTGGCTGCAGCTTTGGAACATCTGTTGAACAAGACAAAAGGTTGCAAGCAGGCAGGATGTAAATTGGGAGTTCACTCGAGACACTTCCTTCCCCTCTCCCCAATCCAACATGAGCATCAGCCGGAGGGCACCTGAGACCCCACCAAAACCACAACCAGAACACCCCAGAAGAGAGGAATATCTTCTACCACAGAGGATCACACCACTATTTCTTTTCTTTGCAAGATAAGAGCATCCAAGGACCCAGCCTGGAGAAAAACTTCATCCTTCCACACCATCAATGTGTCACATGGACAAGTTAATGCACAAAAGCACACATTCAAATACTGCAGCTGCTCAGTAAGATCTAGTCAAGAACAAGCACCTGCTGCCTGCAGGACCAGCCTGCAGGTGCAAACAGGAACAGGAACATCCCTTTTCATAAGCAGTCCTACTCCACATCACTGCACCCCTCAAAGCTAGAGCTGTGAGAGCAGCATGGCCAAGCCCCACTCAAATCCAGCCTTCTGAGCCTTGGGCCTGAGCTGCAGGTGCCAGCTAGCCACAAGGTTCTTACCAAATCTTCAGCAGCAGCTGACCATCCCTGACCACCCTATAGTAAAGCAAATTGATGTTTTGGTCAGAGAGGGAACCTAAACATTCCTAGTTCAGGAGCTAGAGGGGCTCCAATTCCAGCTCACTTATAAAGAGGGTGATAAAAGAACAAGGACCTTTCCAGCACTCCCCGGAGCTATCCAGAGGAACTGGTATCTGGAAAAAAATACTGCCTTGTCCTAAAGCTGAAAAGGCAAAACAAAGCTCCAGGTAAGAAATATTTAAGCACTAGCTAAAATAGCTGTAAATTATTTGTCTGCAGGGTTGCTGCTGACATCCAAGGCCAGAGGGTATTTATCTGTAGCTATAAGCTGAGACTGACCAGACATGTTCCCTTCTCCTCTACCCCATATACAGGAAATTCCAAAACAAATTGATTTTTCTCACTCCAGAATGACACAAGCTTTGTGACTTAGAGGAGAATGAGGACAGTACACACCTACTTCACTCTGTGGGAACTCAGTGAAAGAGAAACAATTTTGGCAGATGTGGGTCAGAAAAGCTATGATCTCATAGTCTGAGAAGCAACAGGCTGCTCTCCAAGGGGGAAGAGCCTTCTGGCTCAGAAACTGTGCTTACCTTCCACTGTTCCTTGCAGGATGTAGAGGGCACAGATTTTTGGATTGTCATAGTAGCCCTAGAAAAAGCAAAAGCAGCAGTCAGTGCTGCAGCTCTGAGAACAGGAATGGTCTCCCCACCTACCAACACCTCTCCTCCTCCAGCACACAGTTGCACATGACTGGGTAAGAAGGGGAAGGGGAAGATCAAGGCTCTGCCCTGAAAAGCTTATTACCTTTACAAACTCAATGTGGAGCTTTCCTGTGAATGTTGAAACCTCTCCCTGGACACTCAGTTTTCCCTTTTTGATACTCATGGGAATGATCTCATCGTGAGCTGTGCTGTGTCCAACTCTGTCAAAAATGTCCAAGTCTTTCACCACCACGTGGCCATTCAAGCGAACATCAAATACCTTCAGGGTGGAAGAAATGACAGAGTCAGAGCAGATTCAGGCACGTGACAGTTGAAATGGGAACAGAACAGGAAAGGTCTCTGCTTTTTATGTACCCAGAGCCAGAGAGCATTGTAACATGTCCTGGCCCACTCCTTTGGGAAGGATTCAAAGCCCAAAACTAGCCAGGTAAAGACACTAAAGCATTAACAATGCTTCCAAATACCCTGAAATCTGCCTCCTCCTTTTAAAACAGCCCCTACATCTGCTGTTCAGACCTGAGGACAGCGCATTTTCATTCTAGTTTATACATGCTTCTCTTTCACAACTCTTCTCCTGTCTGAAGACCTGCTCCTACCACTCTGGGGTGGCTGTGACACACCACACCCTAGGGAATGAAGCCATTTCTAACTAACAGCCTGCAGCAGAACAGAGAAGAGGAAACAAGCTGGTGAAGAACACAGGGTTTGAAGGAGGTAAGATGTTTAACTGCTAACCACATCTGTGAACTCAGAGTGAAAGTCCTCCTCGGGGCTGTAATGACTCAAACTTCACGCAGCACCTGGGGAATCCCAGCAGAACTACATGAAGGAAGAGGAACCAAAGATACCTCAGCCCTTCAGTTTAATCTGAGGCTGCTTTTTGCATCCGTTCTGTAAGCTAGCCCTACCAGTTCTGCTCCCTGAAATACTTCTCTGGCAGGAAGGCAGCACAGTGCTTAAAGAGATCAGCTCTAAAGAAGCTGATGGAATCAGAGGAAAGCCAGACTAAAACCCAAACCACTCCTACCCCAATTTATCACAGGGCTTTGAGTTCTGCTTGCTTCTGTTTCCACTTCTGTATACGAGGGGTTTCAAAAGTGGACAAGGATTATTCTTCTCTAAAAAGCAAAAAGCAGATTAATTTAACTCTGCTTTCGAGATCAGACTGAACCAGCATCAAGTCTTATTACATTTGTAAAACTTGTTTTGAGTAGGCTATTTAACCCAGACCACCTCCCTGCTTCAATCTATGCAATACTTCCTTCAGCATAACTATGCTGTCATGTCAGAAGCAAGTGTTCAAGAAAAAGGAAAAAAACTTCTCAAAGCCAGCACAGCCTAAACAGGTTGTAAAACTCTATTGCTAGTTATGTTTACTTGCTTATGTTTGACTACTTTAAAATTAAGTCTTCCAGTCCAACTGTATAGGTAGAATGTGGAAAGAGCTCTAAAGGTTCAGAACCTGGCAGAGGTTGGGACCTCAGTTAACTTATTCCTTCCTCCAGCATGCAAAGCACCAGAGGTAACCTGAGCACACACAGTCCTAGCCAGGAACTCACATCAGAGGCAGACAAGGAGCTATTGCTTACCTTCTGTTGAGACTGTGCAAAATAGACCTCTGCAAACTTCAACACCAGCACATAGTCACCCTCCTCTTTGATGGGAACTTCGTAGCCAAAGGTTTCCTCATTGTAGCGCTCGGTCTGGTACAGAATCTGGTCTTCTGCGTTGGAGCGCAGGATTGGCAGCTTCATACCATAGTCAGAGGCTGGGTTTTGAGCACAAAGGAGTGAGAGGAAGGGTTACATTCTGAGGAAGAAACATTTTATATATCCTTGAAGCGTTAAACTCCAGAAGTGGCATTAGCACTTACAACTCATCAGACTCGTCTCCCCTGCTTGCTCTGACCAGGTGGCAGCACTACCAGAGCAGAAGCACAAGAAGCCAAAGCCCCAAAATCCAAGAAATGTAAGGAAACAGGTCTGGAGACCTGCTGCGGTCTAAGACACAGTAAGCTCATTCTCACCATTTCAGAAAGAAAAGCCTATTTCAAAAACATTACACAAAGCCAAAGGACTTGGTCATTGGCTCTTGCTTTAAAGAGTGAAAACACCTAGAATATTTAACAATATTTTCAAATTTCAGACTCCAAGTACAGAACTAAAACAGCTAGCATAGGACTGACTGGACTCATTGACACAACAGATTTGAAGTTAGCAGTTGATAGCACTGGGTTTTAGACTTATCCTCCTCAACAAAGAACTGGGGAATGGCAGAAGGGTGAAAAGCATTAGGCATCTTACAAAGCCCTTTCTTCTCAGCACAGGCCCACAATATCTGTCAGCATGAAGACAGGATAAAGGAAGCAAAAAAGATACACAAGCATTTCAAGAGTACCAGCAGCTCTATCAGCTGATGTTCTCAGAGCCAGCCAGCTGAAATGGATGCTGCCTGCAGGCATGCAAAGAGCCCAAACAGTACAACAACTGACAAAATAAGAGAAATCACAAAATTTGCCTCTTTTCAGGGTTTCACTACCTCTACAGCAGCCCCCAACAACTTTAACCCCACTTGGTTTGCTACTGTATCAGGATTCCTGTACAAATGCAAACTGTTGCAATGCCTCCAGGGCTGCACCTCAAACAGTTCCCCAGCGAAGCAGGGGCAGGAGGGAAGATTGCGGACGCCATCCATCCACCGGCACTTGAGGCAGAAGTTGATCCAGACGAAGTTCTCGGCTGACACTCACCTCTCCCAGCCCCATTTCCATGGGAACAGACACTGCACTGGCCAAGACAAAGCAAGAGCTACTAACCCAGCACACGTCGCCAAAGACAGAGCCAATGCAAACGAGCGAGAGGAAATTAATGCCAGTTCTTAGTCTCCTGTTTCACACAGAGCTGCTCAGGCAATCTTCCACTTCTGTTTACCACTCGAACTTGGGCATAAAGACTGAGGACTCTAACCATCAGAAATACAAAGGGTGAAAAGTTTAACCTGTCCTCCCACACAGATATTTCTGGCCAGCTACAGATTACAGTGATAGCAAACCAAGGACTCCATAGAAGGCAGCTCCTATTAAAGGAAAGCCTGCACAGGAAGAAAGTCCTTTAATAGCCAAGAAGGTAACTGGAGAGGAAGACCTGTCACCTGCATGTCAGAGCTCTGCTGACAGAGCTGTGGAAGCAAGATGGATTTTACAGCATGCTGGGTGCTCACAGGGAGCAAGCAGTACACACCAAGCTTTAACTCAACTATGTTTGGCACCTGCCTATTCTGTAATTGCCATCAGCACAGTCAGTCCTTTAGGGCACAGCAGCTGAATGGAGGCTTGAAAAAAAAGGTTTTAAATTGCCCAGAGGCACTACAGCCCAGAATTATTATCCCTAGGTCATTTCCTCCCAGTCAGCCATACATTTCTGCTATAGCCCTTACATGTCTATCAACACAGAGAGGAGCCCAGAGTAAACGAACAATGGTGCAATAAAAAGCCATTGAGGGAAAGGCAGCTGAGGGCTCAAAGGGGTAAAGTCTCCACTGTGCCTGGCACCACTGGCTGATGCAGGATTACTGTAACAGCCTGCTGCTCAGAGGAAACACCACGGGCTTTCCACAAAGGAAGTGCATGTTACAATGTGCTTGAAAAAGACCCTTTTTTCTCTTCAACTCAGAAATAAATAGTTCAAGTCCACAAGGACATTCAAGTCACACATGTGAGAGGTCTGTGAAGGGAAGCTGACCTACAGTGATCAGGGCACCCTGTGTGACTGGAGCAGCAGCTTCTATGGGTGTGAAAAACCGTATCAGAATTTAAATGTGACCTCCACTGCATCCAGGGTGCCCAAGAGGCTCTCCATTCGGGATGGCACTCATGCAGGACAAGTAATAACAGTTCCAGCTGTATAGCACAGGAAAATCCTCACCACCCTACATGGAAAAAGCAAAGATTAGACTCAAAAATAAACAGAGAGCTCATCTCCACATTCCACCACTCAGCTGTAACTGACAGCAGAGCAGCTCAGCACAGCTAGATTTTCAATACATTAGTGAATCAACTAAGTTTTGGTACACCAATTATCAGAAACATGCACAATTCAAACTGTGGTGGTCTTAGAGGAAGTAGGAAAAGGTAATCCAAGTGCAATTAGTTTTCCATCCTGTCCTAAATAGTAGGCTGAAGATTTTACGGGCTTGGTAGTCAGAGCAGCCGATGATTTCCCATCTGCCTCTACTTCTGCTCGTGTCGCTGCCCTTGAACAGCCAGCCACGGACTGGGGCATGGAGCAGACCAGCCGGCTGTACCGTCCCCCTGCGGGGCCCAGCACCGGGGCTCTTGCGAGCAGCCTGTGCTCTCCGCTGTCGGGTCCAGAATGCTGCAAGCATCAGCCCACATCGTGCGCGACCCAGATCCGGCTGCAGAGAGCTGGAAAAGCTTGTTCCCACTGCACCGAGCGCGCTGCGCACTGGGCTGTGAACCGGCGGATCCTGCTGTAGAACACGGGCTCTTCAGTGCAAAACGGGAGAGAAAAAGAGACCGGCGGGCGCACGAGGCAGGGCTGGCAGCTCGACTGCTCCCGCCGCCTTTCCAGCCGAAATCCCACTGCAACCCTCGCGGAGCCACTTCCCCTCCGGCATTACACAACCCCGCAGGCCGAGGGCAGAGCACCATCCCGCAGGGCTCATCCCGCCGCCTCTGGGGCCCCGGGCCCGCACCGCCACGGAACGAGGGATGCAGCCCCAGCTGGGCCCGGCGGGAGAACAGGGGTGGCCGTGGTGCCGCTGGTGACAAGTGCCGGCGCTGCCTTCGGACCACGACCGTCCCCGGGCGGCTGCGGAAGAGCAGCCCCCGCCGTCCGGCGGGGACACCCACAGACCCGCCGGGACTGCAGCGGGCAGGACGGCGCCGGGGGCGCGCGGGTCCCGGACGCCGCAGCCCCAGCGGAGCGGAGCCGAGCGGGACCCCGCGGGCTGTCCCGCCGAAACCCCCCGGCCGCGGCTTGTCCCCCGCCCTCACCTCGGCCCACGCGGCCCTCGAGCGGGTCCTTGCGGAAGTGGATGCCGTTCACGTCCACGTGGGCATCGCCGCCCGCGTTGACGGCCCAGACGACGCTGTCGGCGATGCCGCCCGCCGCGCCCCGCAGCAGCAGCGGCAGCAGCAGCACGGGCGGCAGCAGCGGCGCCCCGCGCGTACGAGCGCCCACCATGTCGCGCTCCCGGCGCCGCGCCCGCCCCTTCCTGCCGCCGACAGGGGGCGGCTTACCCCGCTGCCGGGGCGGGACGAGCACCGGCCAATCCGCGCGCCGAAACGAGAATATTAATTACCTGCCCGCCTGCCATTAGACGGCCGCGGGCCTGTATCTGCATATTCATAAGGCGGCGGGCCAATGAGCGGCGGCGATGGGCGGGTTGGGCTGAGCGGCGCGGGGACAGCGGCGGGAGCGGCGCGGGGAGCCGGGTCCCTGCGGGCCAGGGGTGCCCGGGGCCGGTACCGCCCGCGCACGGAGCGGAGTGGGTGTGGAGCTGGCTCCCCTCGGAATGCGCGGCGGGGACGGACGAGGCTCCCCAGCGCCGTGTCCGCAGCGGGGACAGCCCGGCGAGCTGGCCTGAGCGCCGGCGGCTGCTGGGCAAAGCCCGCCCCTCCGCGCCGCCAATCGCGGGGCTCCAGCGCGGCGGAACGCGGAGCACGGCGGGGCGGCGGCGGGAAGCGCAGACCGAGGGTTGCCGCGGCAACGGGCGGCGCTGCGGCAGCGCGGAGCGGAGCGCACCCGGTGCGCTCGGGGAAGTGGCTGGAGCAGACCCAGGGCAGGGGGAGCTCCACCGCCGTCGGGGGCGGCTCCTCGGCACGTCCCGGTAGCTCCGTGCCCGCTGTGCTCTGAACAGCGACTGCCAAGCCCCGCTCGCTGCCTTGGCAGAACTCGCTGGTTCTCCCCTTCGCCCCTGCCATGGATTAAGGGAATAGGCAGCTGCCGTCCGCACGGTGAGGAACGAAGCGGCCGGTGGCGTGCGAGCACCTTGCACCGCAATAATCTGCCTGCGAAGCAAAGCGGGCAGTGAAGGGGAAGGCAGGGAGGTGAGCGTGCCACTGCCAGTGGGCTGAGCCCTGGCTTGGACTTTATAGGAAAATGTAAAATCCTGGGTTTGTTTTCTGGAGGACCTTGGCAAGCTCTTGGGTGGTTGGAGTGAGATATCCCAGGGGGAGGTCGAATGAAACTCACTCCCTACACAAAGGGGGAACAAATAACTTAATGTTTGCCCTTCTGTCTGATCACGGTGTTCCTTGAGGCATCAGATACTGGCCAGGCCTCAGGGCTGCGCTCCTGGCACCGACTGCGTTAGCAGTGGCTGCTTCAAGTGCCAGTGATATTTTATTAATTCAAGTCTTTCACAAAGCATTTGCTTCTATAAATAAAGACTTGGTGCTGCAGACTGGGAATTAAATGCATTTGTTGCTTTTGTAATGTACCTGTGTGCCTCTTAACCAGACACAGTCTTGGAGAAGTGAACTGTTAGGCAGAACGTAACCACCCACCCCCTGCTCCCCAGTCTGCTCTGCCCGGGTTGGAGTGGATCCCAAAGCATGTTCCTGCTGCTGTGACATCAGTTCTTGGGCTGATTTAACTGGGCCAAGACAGACATGGCACTGCTGCACTCCCACACCGGCACTGCTGCAAGGAAGGGGTTCCTAAAACTACAGGGTGCCTTAGGAAAGCACATCCAGATTAGTGGCATGAAATGTGTACGCTTAGCACCTCCCCAGATTCAGCCACCTCACGCTGATTCCTGGCAAATCATCTCAGCGTTACAGACCCCAGCCCTGGCAGCATCTGATCAAATCCAGGCTAATCTCCTGTATCCCTGCTGTGTTTGTGACCTGTTGGGTGTCCCCCAAGCTCTGTTACCAAAGGAGTGCCAGCAGCCATGGCCAGGACAATGCTGTCCAGTTGGTGAGGCTGAGGGAGGCCTCATTAGAGCTCATTTGTGCTGATTACAAATGATCCTCCCTAATCCTACACTTTCAACTGTGATGTGTGGGTCAGGAACGCAACTTTGAAGCACATAAACACTTTAAGTGTTACCAGGTGTTCCCAGGGTGAGCATTTTCTAAAAATTAGCTTGGATGATCATTTCCCAAGAATCAGTAGTGCATTACAAAGCATGAGGGATCAACTGAGCAGCAGTGAGGAGGGACAGTGGCTGTGCTCATCTGGGGGAAAGAGGAGCCTCTTACCCTGGCTCACAGGCTGGTCACAGCTCCTGGTAGAGGATGGCAGATGCTGTTTGCCCTGTGTCCATGGTGTCCTACACTGCTGTCCCCAATCAATACTTGCTGTCACACCAGCAACTTGATGCCAGTTTGTGCCCCAGATGTCACAGACTCCATCCTGTTACTAATCCACTGAGCCATCAGTCAGTCCCTTGATGCAGGCTGGATTTACACCAGTAACCTACAAGTGAAAGGCTCAGGGTCATTTTCTCAATCCCTTGACCTCTCCTGGTCCCCTGGCAGCTGTGCCAAAATGACTGAATCAGTCCTGCCTGGTCTACCTAGCACCCTGATTGTTCACAAGCAACGAGGGGCACATGGTTAGGGTATTAGCCATTCACTGCTGGAACATGGGATTAGCATTTGGGATGTCCAAAAAGAGCAGCAAAAAGATGTGGGTCAGAAGCAGGCCTCATGGCTAATGAGGTATCTAAGAAATCAGTGTGAGCCAGCCCCACTGCCCCATAGCCCTCCCAAATGGCACAGGGCTACAAGGCTCAGGTGCCCACAAGGGAACAGCTGTGCCCTGCCACGTAGAGCTCCTTGGAAGCAGCTCCCTGGTACAAAATTGGAGATAAGAGCAAAAGGATTATCTCTGGAATTAGATTATTTAGATGGGATCTTTAATCTCTGCCCCTGTCTACACAAGGAAATAGTAAAACTCCCTGGGATTATTTGGGGTTTGTTGTGAAAGTAAAATCAGACTAACAGCAGGAGCTCAAGAGCTTCTGCTGGAAGAAAAAAAAAATAACAATGAAGGCTTTTGAGACCTGCCCTGTCTGACCTGTTCACTGTATCATGGTGAGACCTGGCAGAAAAGAGCTACAGATGATTTGGCAGACTCAGCTTTCCTCAGAAGCAGCTGTGGTTCCACGACTGCCTCTGCAATGACACAAAGGTGTCCTGCAGGCAGCCTTTGCCTAGTACTCCTGGGATGACAGGCACAGCTCTGCCACACCCCAAACACAGGGACCTGCTCAAGTAAAAGTGGCTGTGGTTTGCAGGGAAGATGCCCAGCCACTGTGATGCTGCACTGTGGATCAGCCCAGCCTCCAGACATGTGCTAACCATTTTCAATAAACACTGTCCTGCCATCTGATGCTGTGGGCAAAAGATGTGACTGCTCAGGGCAGGGTCTGGGCAGGAGCAGGCAGAAGCAGCCAGCACACTTGTGGCCTCTGACTATCCACTGGGCTCCTGCAGGCTGGCTGTGGCACAAGGCATACACCCAGCCATGCCCAGTGCCCAAGGCAGGCACAGCACCCTGCAGCACACAGGCAGCAGCACAGCTGTCCTGCTCCACAGGCACAAACAGCTCCTTCCCCAACAGGCTCCACTGTAAGTGAAGCACAGTTGTGTACCAGCACTCCCACACAAGCCTGCACAAAGCTCCCCCTCCCCAGTATTACCCTAAACACATTTGTAACATACCAGGACTCTGGACTCTGTTCAGTTTATCACCCTCATCTCCAGTATCACCCTCAATAATACAGCTACTGAGCCAGTAAATATAGAGATCTGTAAATATCCATTTTCCAATTTCTTGGCTCACACCCACATTTCCAAGATAGGACCAGCTCCATAGATAAACACACACAGTGAGCATACACCCACTTGCATACAAACTCTTCTATTGCTTCACTCCCAGGTACCAATCTGGACTCCTTGCTTTTATGTGCACACACACACAAACCCTTCCTAGTGCACACACCTGTGCAAACACAAGTAAACATGCACACACACAAAAATATAAGGAAAAACAGTTTTTCCATCACTGGAGCATCAGCCATCACTACAGCTGTGCTGGTTGGCACAGCAACAGGAAAGCAGAAGAGAAAATCCTCCTTTGGGACATGGATTTGTGGACCCTGAGAATCTGATAGAGAACCCCAGAAGTGAAAGATTTGAGATGGAGGAAGCAGGAGGATATTGGTCCTTGATCTCTTAATTTGAGTAAGGAGGCAACCAAGAGGAAAACAGCTCCCAATCACACCAAGAAACACAGTGATGATGGTTTTGAAGCCATTTGAAGCCAAACAGAAATTAATCCTGGCAACTTGTGACTGAGCCTTGCATAGAGAAGGGAAACAACTATAGGTCTGGTAGAGTAGGAGAAGGGAGTGGTAGGTTGGGAGCATCTTGGGGAAAGGAGGGTAAGATCTGATGTGTCTGGAAGCAGCTGGTAGGGCCTGGAGGCTCCTGTTGTCACTGCTGCAGACATGTGCAGCACTTCTGAGTGTGAAGAGGTTGGAGAGCAGGGCACTGCCACACAAGGAGGGTCCCAGCCAATCCCCAGCACCAGTGGAGTTACAACTCAGCTCCCACAGCATGGCCCCACCATAAATGTACTCACAGTTGTGTTTAAAATGAACTGAAAAGGGTGAAGTTGGCTACTGCTGCTTATCCCCTTCCCACCCGGCTCCCCTTTGGGTCCTTTCTCCCACTGCTCCTTCCCAGAGTACTGCAGGGGCTCTCACCTGTGCCCATCACTGTGAGGCACCTCCATGCCCCTTGGCCATGGGGACAGTGGGAGGGAGGGCAGAGTCCTGACACAGACGTAGTGGTCAGCACTGACTCCCCTTTCTGCAGTAAGGACTTGCCTCTGGATCCTGGTGCAGACACTGGGGTGTGCATCTGCCCAAGCCCTTCCCCCCGGCCCGGTCACCACCTCTCACAGGGACATCCAGGCTCCACATCATTTCAACGTGCATATTTATCACTTTCCCCCCACAAGACATATATTTGAATTTACTCTTGGTAAACATAACCACAGGAGATGCAAATAAGTGTTGGGGAAGCATAAATAACTCCACACAGATAGACACACACTGAGACAGCAAACACAGACATGGTTCACCAAGGGAAACCAAGAAGTGCAGAGCACGCCCTGAGGCTGCCACCAGTCCCAATGGCTTTGCTCTCATCCACCAAGCCAAGAGAATTTCTCCTGCTTTTGCTTTGCAGCAGCTGGTGGGAGAATAAAGCTGGGGAGGAGGAGTCTAAAGTTGCAAATATCCCATGAAAGCATCATGGCAAGTCCTGGCTCTGCAGTTTCCTGCAATCTTCTTCAAGGAATGGTTCCAGTTGTAGGAAGTTGCAAGTCTTTCACAGTGTGAAAGGGTGGAGGGGCATGGGGACCACCATGAGGGAGGAGCAGCAGGTCATCTTGCAATGTCCTAATTGCAGCCAGCCGATAAACCTTCACGTAGGAACATCGGGGCTAGATGCTCCAGCCAGGTCCTCTTCTGCCCTCTCTAAGGTGCTGATTCTTCTTTAGCTGAGAATAATCTTCAACGGGACATCATGCGAACAAACTCTGCAACCAACAACACAAGACAGCCCTGAGCCAAAGGCATCCATGGTCCCCAGCCCAGCTCTCATTCACTGGAGACAGCAGCCAGGGTGAGAGTGGGAGTCCCCAGGCTGCCAGCAAAGCCTGTGAGCCCTGAGACTGGCCCTGAGAGCTCACACAACGTGGGCTTTAATCCTTGCATTAGATATGGGGATAAGATCCCTCCAGCAGGTCAGTTCATTGCCTTGGACTCCTTCCCAACCACCTACGGTCTTATTTGCACAAGCAACTCTTTGTGCAACACTACAGCCAGCATTGTCTCCCTTCACTGTAACTTCAGGGAACCTTGATTTACAGTTTTGGGAACACAGTATGATTTCTTAGTAAACTTGCCACTTCACAGAGATACCAGTGTGGGAAAGCATGAGAGTTGTGCCAGTATCTATACTGGCATTCTTGCAGAGAAAAGTTTACTTTAAGGGACTTCTTGTTTTTAAAGATACATGTTAACTGTAAGGATACCCTGGATCTATTTCTTGACTACCCTGCAGTTTGTGAAGTCAATTGCAGTTGTTCAAATTGAGTGTAAATGCCATCAAATATAAATGTGTTTTCATTCTGCACTTGAATTGCTGAGGAACTAATGACTCTGCAAAGAAGAGGGCAGTGGAAATTACCCCCTTGACTTCTCCTTTTCCATTGATAGGGTGTCCTTTGACAACTAAAGTGGTAACTCACAGAGAAATTGATACTGGGATAGCATTTCACGTATTTTAGCTGTCTAACATAATTTAGCTGTGGGAAACAAGGAGAGCTTCTGTCATGTAATCAGCCAGTGCATTAGAACAACTGCAGCTACCAGATACTTTCCAGGAAGATACTGGTGGTATTCTAGTATTTTCAAAGCCCTCAGAGGCTTCAGGAATCTTGAGGACTGAGATGCCTTGTCACGTAGGAGACCCAGGAATACTGCTGAGCCAAAAAAATTATGTCAATTTTACTTTAATTTCATAGTTCAAGTACTTCACCCTTACTGCAAAGGGACATCTGGATTTCTACCAGGGAAAAAAGCAGCCTGCCACACTCTCACACCCTTCCAGCTCTTATATCTTCTTAGCTGTCTGATATCAACTGCTTCCTTGCCAGAAACCCTGGGCTCTATTAATATTGCTCCTGCCACAGCTAATGGCTAGGATAGTAGCCTAACCACTCTTATTTTTCAAAGTCCTTCTGGCATGAAAAGTGTGAGAAGAAATTAATTATCTCTAGGATTTAACATGACACCTAGGCATCAGATATCTGCAGTATAAGTGAGCACAGCTGGCACATGACCATCTTCTGGCATAAAGGCACAGAAACAATTCTCTATAAAGGAATATAACAAAGATGAGCCAGAGGAATGGAAGGTGCAATGCATTCTCCAAAGCAATCCAGCCACCTCACAGCTCTTGCAATAGATTTAAAGAAAGGAAAATGCCCCATAAAACAATGGCAGGCACAGCATGTATGCACCTGGATCTGTTTCTGTATGACAGGTTCTATCTCTTACCATGCTAGAATTATGGAGGCCTAATGGAAACTGAGATGCAGCAAGAAATGATACACAAATGAACAATTCATCTGACTGAAAAAATGGAGTTATTTTTTCTCCATACTTCAGAGCCCTGGGCCCTGAGCATGCAAGTCTTCCACTTCAGCTTCTGATCTGAAACTCTGACTCACTCCAGAGGAGATGGACAGTGAGCATTGATCCCTTCTCACCTTCAAAATCAACACGCCCATCTCCGTTCAGATCCACGTCCCGGATGATCTCTTCAATATCCCGGTGACCCACCTGCTGCCCTAGAAGTTTCTTCATGGCTTCTCGCAGCTCACTGGTGCTGATCTCCCCATCTCCATTGGTGTCAAACTGCAAGTACATGAAAAATACCAGCAGGGGAAATGCAGTTAATGGAAACAGATCTTGCTCTGGATTGGTCTTTGTACTGTCTTGCTCCTAAGTGCTCTGTATTTTCTCCATTCCTTCCATGTCCCTCCTTTTCCTCCTTTGAGTGTCTTTTTGACCCACTCTGTCTTTTCTCCTCAAAAAACCCTTGCAAATGCTCTGTCTGCACCAGCTTTTCTTTTCCTTGCCTCAAGAGTTCCCTTATCTTAGCAATGTTCTCTGCTCTTCCTTTATTCCATGCCTGACTGGGCTCTTTCTAGATCTTCCACTGTGCTGCTCTCTCCTCCTCCTCCTCTTCTCTTCTCCAGTGGGTCTTCTCTCTACCCTGTCTTGTGTTGCTCACTTCTCTGGGGGCACGTGGAAGGGATCACTCACCTCTCTGAAGGCATCACGGAGTTCTTTTACACCAATCATGTCTGCAGTCTCTGCTAGAAGTTTTGGTCCCATCAGCTCAACAAAATCTTCAAAATCCACATGGCCGCCCACTTGGGACAAGATGAAAGATTGTGTGTAAGAACTCCATAAGTTAGCCAAGACCAGCACTCACTTTGCATTTCTGTGTGCCCCAGAGAGTGCTTGGCCCTCCAGGAAGCAAAGCACAGAACGTGTGGGACAGTGGAAGGAAAAGCAGACGTAGTTTTACCCTGTGTTTTCTGGATTATGGGCTGGGCTGAATGAGCCCAAGTTATTCCATCCTAGGCTGCCATGGACTGTCACACCCTTATTGCATCACACAGTGCGTATCAGAGGCTTGATCGTTCTAGTGCTTACAGCAACACTCTGCTGTGCCTGTGCCAAAGGGCACAGCAAGGGCACAGCACGATGTTCCTGCAAAGCCTGGGCACTGCCCTGCAGCACTGGTGCAGTCCTGCTCCATTACAGCAGTTAATGTACGTCCAACTGTTTATTCATTGTATTAGTTCTTTTACTTGTTAGTGCCCTGAGAGCTGTCAGCAACACTCTCAAATTCCCAAGCACTTGTGTGCCAGGGTTATCAGCTGCTTTTGTGTGTGACTGGTTGTATATGTCACAGCTGTTCTCCTTCCCTTGACCAAGTAATTTGTCCTTTTAACATAATCCTGTGTCAGAAATAACATGTACTAAATATTCCTCTCCCCACCTGGCTGAGGGTGATACCCTGCACTGCCACAGATGAGAGCTGACAAAAACAATGGTGAAAGACAAGGGTCACAAGCACAGTTACAGTGAATCAGATGCATTTGTCACATCTTTCCATGACTGCAGCAGATGCTCCCATCTGACGCTGCCAGCATGGCTCGCTCACAGCCCATCCCCAGGCACACAGCAGATACACAAAAAACCAGCACAGCCCAACAGCCCATCCATCACCCATCTAAACAAAGCATCCCCATCTTCCCAGGCTTGCTCTTCAGTCTGACACCATCTGACAACAGCTTCAATGTGACAACACACAGAACCTGTGCACCAGTGCCTGACTGCACACACTAGGGGCAGTTTTATACCTCACAACATAAGCATGAAGGACAACCCTTCCACTCACTGTTCCCATATACAGTACAGTCCACACAGTCCCTTTGATAAGCAAAAACAAAGGCATCAACTTCTAGGGACCACAAACAAACAGGAGAGATGATAAGAAGTGAAAATCAGAACCAAAGAAGAGAGGGGGAAAAATCCAAAGGAAAAGAGGCAGCCAGAGACCAAGAGAGCCTGAGGCAATGATGCAGGGCACAGCAGCAACAGGCAGGTACAGCTGGGTGTGTATTACTCACAGTTCATGTTGATCTGCTGGGATAGCTCTATTAGCTCCATCTCAGTGGGCATGTAGCCCATGGTCCGCATGCAGTTCCCCAGGTCCCTGCAGTTAATAAACCCATCCTTGTCTTTATCAAACTCCTTAAAGGCTTCTCTTAATTCTGCAGGAAAGGAAGAACGATATTGTCAGTGACAGCTTGAAATACCTTTTCCAAGAAAACTCCCCAGAATAAACAGCACTTTATGAAGCCAGACTGTCTAAGATACTCAGTATTTTCCCACCAGATCTCCCTACATGAGGCAATGACTGGAGCAAAGTTAAGCTCTTCTGTCAGCAGTGGTGCTGGCCCATTCCTGGCAGGAAAGCTTGCTCGAACTATGAGTGTCACAAACACTTCATTGCTAAACTGTGCTCCCTAAAGAAACTGCAACTAGTAAGTTTTTCCAACATTTACCTCTGAACTCTATTATATACCCCTCACTGTAGGGATTAGCAGGTAAGACAGCTTCCGTGGAGCTATATTACAGTATCATGCTCCACAACACTTTCTGTGGGAGCTGGAGGGACAGCAGTTCCCTAACAGCCACAATCCCATTACTTTCTTATCCTCTCACCCTGAAGAATATGGAATGGATGCAAATTCCTTCACAGTCAGAACTCTTTCAGTTTTATACATTATTTCTTTTACTGGGATTATTCCAGTAATCATCTCCCTTGATTTGCCCCATATAATTTTAACCCATGGGGGCCACCATGAAAGGGCCAGCCAATAGGTTTTCACTGGGCAGGGAGAAACAGGACAAAGAAGGAACAACAAATTTTACCTTCAATTTCTTCCGGACGCAGTTCTCTATCCTGCAAAAAGAGAACATATTATGTTAAAGACATTTGTTGGTCACAAAATAGTTTCAAAATAGCACTTGTTGGTACAAAGGATTCTGGAACAAGCCAGAAGGTGAGAGAAGAAACAAGAAGGTGATGACATGTTTAATACCATCTACCTAGGAAGGCTTCCCAGCTTTCCTTCCCAAAGAGAGGGGTGTTAACCTGCACACATTTCTCTGCAAGCCCTCTCCCTCTCATCTGATGGACAGGGGGATGACAGGTGGTCCCTGAACAGAATAGACCTGGATCAACACAGCAAGATTTGTGGCTTCCCCACTGATGATATTATTGGCAACTTCATGAAGCTGCTTCATCATTCCCCAGCACCAAGTTCTGGAGCAGTGACTGTCCCTGTAGCAGTTATGATCTCCTCTGGAGCTCTGATTGTATTTCTACTGCCATTCCCGCTGACACACACAGATCAAAGCAGCTGGAAGCAGTCCTTGTAACCAGCAGGTCTAGACTATCATCTGCTCACATCACTGCTTGATCTCTGTCCTTCTGGCAGGACAGCAACAGCCATGAGGTCTCTCACAGTCAATGTCTCAGCGACATCTCCTACAATCTTTCCCCACAAAAAGCTTCCCCCCAGCCTCAACTCCATATACAAGCATTTTAAAACCAGTCATGAAGGCAGACACACAACATATACATCATCAAGGTCATCCACAAATGAAACAGGACAAGGATTCACCATGTTCAGGAAACACTGCAACTTCAAACATCCAATTTGAATTTCTTGGAAGAAGGGGGAGGATATAAGAGTATAGGAAAGCTCCAACACTGCACCAGGAAGAAGAGATGAGCATGGAAATGCACTGCTTTCTGGTTTAAATGCCCTTTCTAATTCCTCTCATGGCTCCCAGGCAAATCCAAAACATCTGAGAATTTGGAAACACAGAAACACGATCTTTTTTGTCGTCTCACTCTCGGCTTTTCCCCTCAACTCTGGGGAGTTTCTCCTTGCCTTCCAGGTGTCCTCCAGCCTCACCACATGTGCCTGGAGACGGTGCCTTTGATCAGTTTGAGAAGGATGATCCTTTGCTATTTAACCACAGGCTCCTCTGGAAACTCTAATGGCAGCTGCTCGGACTGCATAGCAAACTAGGACACACACTGGTTTACGTCTGTGCAGAAGTGGGCTGTGCCAGAGAAATGACCAGCTTGCCACTCATAACCTTCCCAGAGGCATCTCTGTGCTGGATGGAACTGTCAGAACGTGCTGGCTCTGCTGTTTCATCCTTCACAGACCTGGTATTTTCAAACATGTCATCCCATTTGTTCTGCTTTCATCAATACCAAGTAATAAAGCAATTCAATCTCCTCAGGCCGGATGCAGGAGGCATAATTGCCCTCCCGCCTTAGATAAAAGAACAGAAGAAAACCACCCACGATCAGTTCCAGCACCTTGTGCACTTTATTCCATGGAGTGCAAACACTGATCCCTGGAGACAGTGGCTGGGCGCACAGCAGGTGCAGGTGCGGGGCTGTGAGTGCCAGCACTGCAGTGCAAGGATGCCATGACTCACCCACGGGAGCTGCTGCCTTGGGACAGCGGCCAGGGTAGGACCCAGGCCCTCCTCCAGCACAGTCCTCACAAGACCATCCTCCTCCTCCTCCTCCTCCTCCTCCTTCTCCCTCACTGAAGACCACATTGTAACTGACATCAGTGACACTCGTCAGAAGTGGGGGCTCTAATTTTGCACACCAAAGAATTTGCATTCGCCAGATACTGCAAATGCAGAAGGAGGGGGAGGGTTTATGTCCCTCCAAAAATCTGACTCAAGTGATAACTAACATCAGGAAGAGGCTTTCTGTTTTAAATTTGAAAGATCCCCTAAAATGATTAAGGAGTAAAATTGCTTGGGATAAAATTGGCTGAACCACTCTAAAGCTTTCAGAGAACATATGGGAAGAGGAATAAAACTATTCCAAGAGTTTAGATCCTAGATATGAGCAGAGGTGACCCCCAGAGAGTCCATTATACTTAATGGTCTTGCCCTCATTTATTTCTGTTCTATGCACAAGAAATCCTGTTGTCCTAGAGAGTCAGTAAAAGTAAAGCTGTGTATTAGATGCACTTATTCTACATCAGAGTACTTAGAGACATTACTAATCCTATTTTGGAGACCTCTCAGGGTACAGAGAGCTTCCACAGCCTAAGCAGGATGGACACTTGTCCAGCTGTCCACTAGGGAGCTGGACCTATCTCCTGTGACAGGTGGCTCTGTACAGGTCAGCAAGTGTACCTGTGCAAGAGTATGTTTCATGTTTTAGTGACCTGGCACAGGGACTGTGTGATCACATAGTGGCTGAAGGTTACAAAGAACAAAAACCTTTTGATCAATAATGACACAAAATTACTCTTTTTTGAGTTGTTGGTTGAAGCAGAGGTTTCAGAAACAGAGACCTACATGTCTCCTACAGCTGTAGATGACCATATGAACACACAAGTAAAGCAGAGGTTTCTTACAGAGGCAATAAACCTCTGGTTCTGAGGCACCTGGGGTAAACTTTGTTTCACCAAAAGAACATGGAAGGCGCTGGGTGAATATCTGACAATTCACATATTTACTCATACATATCCATAAAAGATGTGTTAATCATATTAAATTTTGTCTTTCAATTCATGTTACTGTGGAGGTAGAATGTTATGAGGCAAAAATATGTTTTAGTTCTTGTAAAGACAATATTGGGGTGCATACATACAAGCACATATTTTTATTGTTTGTATATAAATGCATACATTGGATGCATATGAGCACTGAGTTACAATAGGTGTGACTGAATGAATAGAAGTGGTTTTGCTATTTCTCTCTCTCCATGTGGGAGGGTAATAACATTTGGTAGCCTGGCACTATTTGCAAATATAAGGAAAGCCTGATGTTCCTCCGTTTAACTGGCTGGGATTGCTGCAGTGTCAGGCTGGGTATGCCAGTGCACAAGAGATTGTGTCTGGGTGCCTATGAGGAGGCAGCTGTCTGCTTATATCTGCTGGTACTAGTGTGCTCACTGTGAACTGATAGGAACAGTGTCAAATATGGACAGCTTGTTCCCAATACAGATGCCCTGATTTGCATTTAACTGGCTATTTAGGCTTTAAAGGCTAATCTGAGCCTGGGAATGAGAGATGGGTGTCTTGCTGGAATAACAGCTTTGAGCACTGGACTTTTCCTGAGTCCATATGATCATATGCAAATCCTGAAGTCCTAAAACCTTTTCATGAACTCACATGATTACGGCTACTCAGGTGTAGGCTTGGATCTATTTTCCATAGCTGCAAGTTTAGAATCCTCCTTTCTTTAGGCACAAAGATATCTGCACATCCTTCAGGTTAGACATTTGCCTGTGACTGTATCTGCACTTGGAGCTGCATTCGAGATCCAGGGCTGGGAGTTACAGAGCAGCACGCAGACGGAGCACGGGGGCGGCTCCGCATCCCCGACTCGCGTCCACGTGGCTTTGTGCATGTCTCGCCCCGCTGGGTGTAACTTACGTACAGGCTGCCTGTTTTCTGCGAAGCCCTTCCTCAGGAAGATGCATGCTGGCCCCAGCAGGTTGTGCATGACGGCGCAGTTCTGGGCCAGCACCATGAGCGGACCCTGGTACTCGCCAGCCGACGACCCCTCTTCGCTCGTCTGGACAGCTTTATAGCTCGTCTTCTCGTCATGGCGGATCTTCCCAGCCAACCAGCAGCAAGCAAACAACACAACAGAGGATGTTACCTCCCCATCTCGTTCCTCTGAAGTTTTACTGAACCGCCTCGCAGAGATATAATTGCTAAATTTCTTTCATCTAGTGCACACTGTGTCCCCCCCACCGGCCTATTCGGATTTGTACAGAAGCAGTAAGTCCAGGAGTTCACTTTCAAAAGCTGAAAGAGCAACCAACCACGAGAATTTCTCTTTGAAATGACATCAAACTCTCAGCGCTGCTCACATCTACCCGGACACGGCCCAAAGTGCCACACTCCCACTGTCAGCCCCAGAGTTAACACTGCCTTGAATGAGCTGCAAAGGACAAGCACATCCCAACTTAACAGTACGTGTGCCAGCCCGTGCCCCGGGCAAACCTGCCAGGGCATCCCCAGGAGACCCGGCAGAGCTGCACAAAGCCACTGCACAGCCTCCACGTTACTTTTCAGCAACACAGCATCACACGCTTTATCACGTTTTCAGAAGACCATTTACAGCATCAGGTGGCCGTGCCAACTGCAGGCTCACACTGCCTTGTGCAGCTACTAATTAGTTACATCCTCAGGGTTTGAAGCACTTACTGCCTTGGCCTCTTTTAATCGCTGACAGTCCCAAAGTGGAGATCAGACACGGGCACAACATTTTTGAGTGTTTGCATTTGCACATTTTCTAAGCGCACACGTCCTGCTAAGCTAAGGCTCCAGAACAGAATCCAGCACTGGATTTTATAAGGAGGCGCTGCTTTCCTTTTATAGAAATGCATTTCCCTGGCTCTGCAAAAAACCTCTTATCCTGATATTCCCATGCAGCTATAAAAAGCCAACACAACCCACAGGACCCTTGGTTTTACAGAATAAACATTAATCATACATTAGATTCCTCTTCAGGAATGATTCTACTTTTACAGCCAGCATTCCCAGGGGTGATCAGAGAAGCTCTGTCACTTGTCATTGTCTCTATTAACCCTTTCCTGAAAGCCTGATATAAATTTTCAGGCTAAAAGACCAGACACAAACACTCCCCATTCACACTTGTCTGAGACTATTGTATCTACTTGCTGTGTCTGTCATGTGCTATTACATTGCATGCATGGTTTGTAATTTGCCTTTTTGTACACAGTCTTACACCAATCTGCTCATGTATAATGTCATGTGAATATCAAGCATCAAAACAAAAATAACTCAAAAAGCAAGCCAGGGAGAAAGAAAATGATGAAGCAGAAAAGCATTTTCATTGCAGTTGTGGCTGAGAAAGGAATTGGTCTCTGATTAATTCTGACACCTAGGACACTTGTCCTTAGAAAACTAAAAGATGAGCATCCATCCACGAATGGCATATTACTAGCTCAGCTAAATGTCAAGACATCTGTGTTGAGCTACACAGCTTTGTGGCATCAGTGCAATGTATTTTCAAAATTATTAGCTTTATTTCCTGGCACATTTTTCAGTTTAATATACCAAATAATATGAATCACTTAAATACCCCACATCGGTGTTTAATTCCAGTGAAGCCACGTGAAGGATGCAAAGCTCCACAGCCCCAAATGTTTGTCTGCTGACATTTCCAGTCAATAGTTTATTACCAAGCTATACAGCAGTACCTCATAATAGTCACTCATTATTTTTCTGTCTCGATAGAGGTTGCCAGTTTGACAAAACAGTTGCCAAGAGCCACTGAGGACTGTGACCAGACAAACTGCTGCAGTGCCAGAATACCAAGGTGAACAGCTCAGCAAGGCTCCCTGCCCTGCACTGTCACTGCAGGCAGGATTTATTGCATTCAATGTTCCCTCTGCCAGCAGTCTCACAGGTTCTCCTGCAAATATCCACTCAAGTTCCCTTCACCATGCTCCTTCTACATCGCAGAAGAGAGCACAAGGGAGCTGTGATATTGATATGGGGCAAAGAAACATCAGCCACCCATTACAGGGGAACAGCAGTGTGCATGACAAAGAAAATGCAAGAATAGGACTGGGGAGATCAGGCTTTCCCAGTCCCTTCTTAGCAAAGGACCACTAACCTTCCTGGCCACGTCCAGCCCTTGGCTGTGTCAGACCAGCAGATTATGGAGCGGGAAGACACCTGGTTGATCTAGAGATGGCCAAAGTGCTGGAGAGGTGTGGTAAAGTGAGGGATCTGGATGCCAAGGCTTTTAATTTCTGCACAACAGAAGGACACCAGGATTCACTTCATTTCTGGCCTGAGTGTCAGAGGGACTTTGCAGAACAGCAAGACAGGAGGGACCTCAATCCCAACTGCAGTATCTCTTGGAGGGAAAAGCAGCCAGGATGGCTTCCACAATCACTTGGGGGGACAACGTGACAACAAGAAACTGAAGCTTCCAACAACAGACAGGGAGTCACAGCCTGAACAAGCAAGGTATCCTGGTGTCATCCAGACCTAGACCAAGCCAGCTGGTGCCTGGGAGTGAATCCCTACAAATTTTAGGTTGAAATCATGTATTGAAGAGTTCAGACTGTCACCAAGAGCAGCTTCCACACGTGTTGTCTGCAGTCCCTCCTCTTTAACATTTCAGCAAAATTAGTTTGCTCAAAGTAAAATCTGAGAAAAATTTCTGGGATCATATAACAGCCAAGTGAAGTTGGGCAATGTTAAGACTGATCTGCAAAGTCTCCAGTACAATCATGTGTGTTGCGATGAAAAGAGTGGCAGAGTACCGGGACCTGTCAGGATGAGTGCCTTACTTCATAGCTCACTAGAGTGATGTCTGAGAAATTCTCTGATTCAGCTTTGCAACTTTTTCTCTTCAGTCCTGACATCCCAGGCCTTGTAACTAGGCACAAAGTGAGTTATTCAAAGCAGCTTTTAGGAATAAAAGCATAAATTACCTCAAAGACTGACAACACAATTTACAGGTTCTTGAATCTATTTCGATTCAAGCGGCCTGGCTACCTGTCAGACTTTAATGGCAATCGCCTTGTACAGCTGCAGCCAACTCCTTTTATTCCAAGTTGAAGGTGACCTACAAGCAACCAAGTTGGTTTTTCATATATGCAACATTTGGGTGAACCTCAGCTACTTCTACGTCTCCCTGCAGGTCACCCTGACCTAGGACTGGTCTGAGCACTGCCTAACTGCTTGGTGATGAATTCCCTCATCAAGTATCCCAGCTCCCCCACAGCAGCACTGTGCCATTACTGGCTTTGTTTACAGCAGCCAAGATAACAAGCATTGTGTTTCTATACAGAAGAGGCCAAAATGCAGCCAAAAGAAAGTCTACGATGGAGGGCCTCTCTCTGCCAGAGAGCTCCCTTGCAGAAAAGCTTTCCCAGGTGGCAAGTTCTCCTGGAAAAAGCATCTTGATGGCAGTGGCATTTCACAGTCGTCAAGGTCTCCACAGAGGCAGCATCTCAGTGCAATACTTTGGATGATCAGCATAACTTTATCATTTATGGAGAATGAACTGCATAGCTTTTTGCTGAGGTATTAGATTTGCAGCCATGACAAGTGAGAACCACGTGGCTGACAGGTACACAGTGCTGTAAGGTCTTCCTCAGTCAAACAAGAAATGTTTCTGGGGCATGTCATTCCCATTTCAACCCAGTCCATAACAGCAGAATTATTCCTGAATCTAGTTTGTCCCAGGACCACTGCAAAACCTCAGCATAGAGTAGGCTGTGGGCTGAAGCCTAACAGATGCATGTGGCAGCTCACAAAGTCCAGCTGAGCCCAAGCATGTGGACACATGGGCCACACTGATGTGCAACATGATGCACAAACACACAGCCAGGGCCCAGTGTATCCACTCACAAACAGATGCATGGACAAGCAGAACAGAGAGAAAAACATGCTTTTGTACCCAAACACACACCAAAACTAATTGTTTCATATGCAAGGATGGATAGACATAGAAACGTGCATGTCTACACACAGACTTCTGTGAGGACATGCATCAGCAGGTGAGCACACACAGCACTATATAAGCAAGGGCACGTGTGTGATACACAGAAATGCCTTCTGCACTCACAGCAAACCTGCTCAGGCACTCGGGATGCCTGTGTAGAGATGTGAAGAGCTAAGGACACACAGGTACTCAGATGGGCCCATAGGTGTGCATACTCTTACACAGCAATTGCAACATGTACAGACACGTGACCCTTCACGTATACATGCGTGTATGTCCCTATACCCATGGCACACGTGATTACTCAAGCACAGGCACAAGCTCACTCCTGCCCTGACAGGAGTGTGCCAGCACACTTTGCACATGCTTGCACGTACCCAGAGGAGAGCTGTACACACACAGTGAGCAAGACATGAGCCTACACACACATTTATTTATATATATTATGGCTCTGAGCATCCTGGGCTCTACTGGCTGCACTTGCATGAGCAGCTCTTACAGAAAAAGTCTGGTGAAGAAGCTGAACCCTTCATACTCATCTCTGTGTTTCTCCCACCTCCCATTCTCATCTGCCCACAATGTCACCCATCCCAAGAAGCAGGGCTGGATTGATTCAATTCAGGGAACATACCTTTTTAGAGAGGTTTCTCAGAGGAGACTTCACACAGTTGCCCATAATATGTTGAGGCTGCCTTTCCGGTGGACTTGGTTATAAAGGAACTGAAGCAATTGATCCCATTAAAGGTATTCCTTGGGAGCAAAGCAAGAAAGGCAGCACCAGGCAAATCCAAACAGCTACTGGCTGCTGGGGCTTTCCCTCTTCAGGGAGCTTTTTCTCTCTCTGCCTCTCTCTCTCCGTATTTTACTTTATGTTCACTTTCTTGAAGAGATGAAGCAGGAAGGAGAGGGAGGGGAGAGAAACAGACAGAAAGAGAGGGAGAGAGAGAGAGTGAGTGAGAAGGGGGGAGAGAGGGAGGCGGATGTATAATCTACATCAGATTAATGTTCAAATCCCTCCCACCCCCCTCAATCTGCAGGCAAGATTGTTTCACTCATAGGAGAGGGCTGTTTCAGGGAGAATTAAAACAGAGAGGCAATGCAAGAAGTGATTTCAGTGATGAGTTCTGTGAATCTAGCTAGTTTGGGTCCACACAGCCTCTGAACACTGCATCCCTACCCACCCCCCTTCTAACTCCTCTTGGCTTTTCAATCACCACAGCCCTAGGCTGGCCAGAAGGCAATCCACTTAGGGGCTTGGAGCAGACCACAGCTCCTTTCAGAGCAGAAATGGACCAATTCATCTGGGTGGGACCTGTTTCAGCTTATAAATACCAGCAGACCTAGAAGTGTCTGATTTTTTTTCTGTCACGGTGGAAGCAAGGCTGGAGACAGCAGTCCTAGGACCCTACAATGCTCTCAGCCCCAGGATAGTAATATTTAACCACAAGGGAGAGATGTTGAGCCAGTCTTGCAGTAAAGTTTTTCCAGCTTTCTGCAAGTAAAAATCAATTGGTAGTTTAACCCACACAAGTCTGCCAAAGATGGGCTCACACCCGAATCTTAAATCTAAACAGCCCCAGGTTAGATAATGTGAATCAAAGAATTTTGATGTCGATCCATCCATTCATTTGCAAGAGCCCAAGTCCTGGAATAAATAAGAGGCACCTGAACCTAGAGCTGGCTCTAAATTTTGGACATTATGTCTGTACCGTAGAATAATCTCTGAAAGAAAAGGGATGAGTCCCCAATATATTTTTTTCCTGATCTCAGGCTGAGCATAAGAGCATTCAGTCTGAAAAGAGATTTAAATTGAATAAAAAACACATAATCACACTTAGGCAACAGTATCTGAGCAGGATAGTGAATGCACCTTTAGCTGTGAAGGCACCACAGCTGCAGCTCCACAGTGATAAGAAGTATGAAGAGCTACTTCCTTCAAACACCTTGGAGACCAGGATGACACTGATCTTACACCCTGTTATGCAGCAGGCTGCTTGGACACTCTGGTGTTGAGCTGAAAGATTTCACATCTTTGTTTGCAAGTGTAGTTCCAAACAAAAGCTTCTACAAAGACCTGCTCTATAGGCTGAGGACTTGCACCACATGCTTTTTGTGAAGGAGCCAAGGACTCGCTCTTCTGGCAGTCCTAGGGCTGTAGGACAAAGGATGAACTGTCAATGTCAAAAAAAGCAGGGATTTTTCCTTCCACCCTGATGGTGCTGTGGCAAATTAAGTATGATTCTAAGGTGACTCAACAGTTGCTTTAGAGCTTAGAGACTTCTTCCACCTAAGGAGATGAGTCTAGGAGTCTAAGTATGGCAAAAGTCTGCAGCTTCTCCAGTTAGTCACAGACAGAAGTGCATGACCATAGGGAATGGTGCTTCTTGCTCTTCCTTGTACTAATAGCTTCCCAAGACTGAGGGCAGTGGGACAGTTTCCTCTCAGATTCCCTGAATGCCTTCTTCATTAGATGATGTTGGTAGGAGCTGCACAAAGGTCTACAGGCTCTCCAAAACAAAAAGCTGCAGCAGGACATGCTGGAAGACACTCCTTGTCTGCCCCTCGTACCCAGGGCGGACTGAGAGGGGAAGACCTCCATAGCAGAGCCCCCCATGCTAGGGCGGAGAGCAAAACTCTTCCTGAGCTGGGCCTGTCTCCTGCTGTCATGGGAGATGCTGAAGAAAAATACAGTCACTCCTTGGGGGCTGTGCCAGCCCTGGGCCTTGCAGTGGGGTCTTTGCAGGAGGACGCTGAAACTCCCAGCTGCTCTCAGGCTTCCATCTTTGGCCCTATTTCTCTTTTCCCTCTTAAGGCAGCTAATGGGAGGCTGATCTACCCTCTGACAAAGTGCCAGTCATTAATAATGTCCTCTGTCAGCTGGAGCCATTCCCCAGGCTCCTTGTTTATTGACGAAGTGCTTGTCTCCCTTGAGCAGAAGCTGCCACACAGCGAGTGAGGCGCCTGGGCTCCTTCCTGAGACAAATTACTTCAATTCCAGAGCAGAGAGGAGAGAGAATTGCCTTTCTGCTGCTAATGAATCTCTCTCTGACAGGAAGCATGGAGGCCAGGAACACCCTGCAACTGAGAAGTGCCCATCTCCCACATTGTCCCAGAGAGAGGGAGGGAAAGAAAGGGAGTCAGACATCTCCTGCCAGAAAAATCCATCACAGTTCCCAGACTATATTGTGGGACAGCTTTGGAATACAACTGTGGAATGTGTCTTACTGAGCTCTAAAAGCCTCTCAATGAGATGGTAAGCCTCTAAATACTGGTTTGTACCAGAGCATTCAGAGCCAGCCACTGTGTTTGCCTTCTCTCCAGCTTTTCTTCCCTACAGTTACAGGCAGTTGTAGGAAACGTGCAGGGCAGAGTGAGAGGGCTGAGACCTCCTGCCAGGCTTGGCAGGGAATTCACAGTCCAGGAAGGGAAGAGGGAATGGGAGCCCATGTGCACCAGGTTTGCAGAACAGACACAATTCTTCAACTCTGTAAGAACTCCAGTGGAGCTGCAAGAGGCCCAAGAGATTTAATCATAAGCAATTTTTTTATCTCCTTATTTACTCTGACTTTCTTAAGAGCAACTGGGCAGGACACCACAATCTGGCAGACAACCCCTGCTGAGCTCTGAGGAGGAAAATCTCTCTACAGTGGGATCTTGTTCCCATCACCACCACAGGTAGCTTAAAGGTAGGCAAGGAAAGTGGAGTTGGCAGAAAGGTCATTAGAAGATTAGGTTAGAAGGAACATATTTTCTCCCTTCCTCCAACTGACGCTGCTGTAAGAGAACAGGATGCTGAGAATAAGTGTGTCAGAAACATTTCTGTGTAGGTGCTGATCTGTGGGTATGCCTATATCTGGGGTAGTCAGTATGCATGTGGGAGGGCTGCACATGCATGTATACTGGTTTTCCCACACTGTTCTTTGTGGCAATCACACTGTTCTTTTAAGGTCTGTGTCTCTGTTGTAAACTTTCTAAAAATCTGTAAGAACTTTGTGAAATGCAAGTCTTGCTGCTGTTCATGCATCCCTCCCTTTCTCACCAGGTCCAAGGTGGAGAGCAGAGACCTCAAGGGATGCAGCTTGGCACAGAGCAAGGTGTCAGCTCATGGGAAAGAAGCATTTGGCACGCTGACTGACCTGAGCACATGGAAGGGAGAAGGCTGGCTGACTTGGCATTGAACAAGGAATGATTTAGGGGGTTTAATATGTCTGGATACTTTAAAAAGCAGCAGTGCTGTGCTTTGGGCTGGCACCTTTGGCAGAAATGCTCATTTCATAGGAGAATGTTGGAACTCCTCATAGCTAATCATTTGGCAGGTGCCAGAAGCTTTATCCAGTGGCAGCAAATATCCAACAGACACAACAGAAAAAACAAAATCAATCCAAAACATGTGACTGCTTATCAAACTGTAGCTTTGCTTGGCAAAAATTTTCAGTGGAAGTATGGATTTGTATGGGGATTGTTCAGATGCTAGGCCTGTTTCAGTGCACAGTCCATCATGTTGCTGGAACATTACATTATTGTTCTGAACACAACATAAATACTGCTACAGGGCAATGTCAGCAGGTAATGGGTATTGTATAGTAAAGCAGGGAAAACTCTTTCCTAGTATCTTTTCACTGAAGTCCATAGTTCTACCAATAGCATTAAATGCTTTAAACATTTAGTATATTAAAATACATCCCCTTACTTTATTTATCCTAAAAGGGGAGGGATTTTTGTTGTACTTTTTTCTACACCAGGGTGGAGAGTGCACACATGGATTAGCAGCTTTCAAATCTGCTTCCAATAACCCTTTATCTGGTGGCTACAGATCTGTATTTTACAGGAAACATATAGTTTTACAGAAACTGTCTTGTCTACTGAACGACCTCAGATGAGCCTAACCATTTGGAGTAGGCAACATCCTCCTGTTGCCAGTTCTGTCAAGGACCTCATTTTGAAGCTCCCAACCACTGGAACGTGCACTGGCACTCTGAACTTCTGTGACTGATTTCTGTTTCTTCTTCTGCATCAGCTCCCAAGTGCTTTTGCTGCACATTGAGTTGTGTCTTCTAACCTCAAATGATCCTTGGATGGTTCCACATGCCAGTCAGACAAGTACAGGTTCATCTCAAGGGGAGGCACAAGCAGGTACTGGTGGTTGCAGTCCAGGTTGTCGTCTAGGGAAAGGAATTTTGCAGAGAGTTTGGGAACTTTCTTTGCTGTCAGCTGTTCCAGGAGGAAAGTGTTGCTGACTCATGCTGTGCATAATATTCTCCTCCATTAGAGCAATTGGATCATAATCAATCACAAACAACAGAATGTTTATTAAAAAGACTGAGGATATTTTCTATTCCTCTCAAGGTAACAAAGCCTGGACTGCCTGTCAACTTCTGTTTAGAACAGCTCTGTCTGTAAATAGCTGGCTTCATTTTGCATCAGATCAAAATAGATGGGAACGTGCTTTCTCCTGACACCTTCCCTGCAGATCTGATCCAAGGATTTTGCATTAGCCCAACTTCCAAGTTCCTACGCAGGAGATGCGTTGGCCAAACCACAATGTACTGTGGATATTTGCTGATGATGATGCTAAAGGTCCTCAATGGGCTACAAAAAGACAAGTACAAACTTGACAGCTCAGAAGCTGCTGTGAGGATTTGTCATGTATTTGGAGCACAGAGGTTGTTTAAAATAAACCTTACGTGGTTCCTTGTCTTTGCTCCAGAATATGGGAATTTTTGTTGCACTCCATCCAACTGTGACTACTGCAAAAGCAGCTAATTCTGCCTGGCTCTCTCACCTCTCTGGAAACAAGAGGGACAGGAATCACTGTTTAGCTGGCACACTGAGGTGCTACTGAAAATGTGCTGATCATCAGATGAGCAGAGGCCTGGAAACCAATATCAACCAAATAGTTGAAACCAAACCTGCAGCATTACGTGAGATTTGCCACCCTGAAACAGAGGTCTGCCTCACTTCTAATTTGAGTAAGGATCTGACAGCACCTTTAAAAAGGCCAAACTGTGTATCCCAGGTCTCTGACTATACCTCAACACAACTGGTCCCAAAGTATCTAAACCCTTTGTGTCTTATTTCAGCAGAACACATTGAGGTTGCTGGTGTTTTTCTACTTCCTGCCTTCAGCTGTTGTGACATGATGCTTTCAAATGTTACATCATTGCCTATTTCCTTCCAAATGCAGAGAATGTATTTTGCCTGAGTGGGATGTAACAATGCTGTGTATTCCTTCCAAAGACGGTTGCAAGATGCAAAGTACTCTAGGGGAGGAATGGGTGGAAGAAATATTAGAATATTGCTAATGTCTTCATTCTTGGATAGCACTGAGTTCATGGTCTTATGCTAGTGCAGAAAGCTACTAAAAATCTAAATATGACCATAGCTAGGGTAGTTCTTTATTTTTAAGTGGGGCATTTGATTGAAGGATTACTCAGGTTCATGGACATTGCTGCTGCTCTCTAAGGTCACAGGAATGTCAGAGGATTATTGAAACAGAGCCCAAAGTTAGCTAGACATCTTTTACTGAATGCACACCATATAGCTGCTTGTTATTGGAAATCAATACCACTCATGGACGCATCAGGGAAAAACAGTTACTGAAGCTGGAATGCTACAAAGAATCACAGCTAATTCAGCTGGCAACCTGCAGCCCAGCCACTACATCTAAAGCTAAACTTCCCTGACATTGTGTTGAAACCCAGGATTGCATGAAACAAAAGTCAAGGTGGTAAAGCTTAACAAAATGTACAGTGGACTTATATAAATGATGATTAATTTATTATTGAAAGCTTTTTTTTTTTCTCTCCAAAGATAAACTGAATCTCACCAGAAGGTTTGTGTATTTCAGTGCATTAGATCATGTTGCTGTATATTTCATGAAGAGAATATTTAATGAATGTTCTTTTAGCTTGGTTTTATTTTGATGTGTTTCTATAGCCTTTTAAAACAGATTTGTTTAAAAAGTAAATCACTGACAAAGATTAATGTTTGCTGGCAGACCTACTGTAGACAGGAGGCTTATCCATTGCCCCTTAGTGATTCTGTATGTCTGGCTCACATCCCTCAAGCTCTTTACAAGCAATAAATGTGATGAACTTTTCTCCAAGCTGATCAAAGGGGGAAGTGAGTGGATACGCTCAAGTGGAACAATGTTTCTCTGTGTCTGAGTTCATTACATATAAAAACATGAGACGTACCTTGGAAGGTGTGGCAGGTGTCAGCAGGCAGGTGTGCACACAAACGCCCAGCGATGTTTTAAGCACAGGAATGCATAAGCGTGTACAGAGGTGGTTGTGAAGCCACAAGGAAGATTTAGCAGAGGCTGCACGAGCAGGCTGTGTGTACATAGACAAGACATGTACATGAAGGCTTTTTATGTCAATCTACATGCATGGACATGGGCGGTGGCAACTCATGCAGGGATGGAAGCACGCAAGCTGTACGGGCCCCACGCAGGTATCCGGACCCCTGGGAACACGAGCGGCTCTCGTCTACTTCACGGCAACAGCGGGGCTGTCCCCGGCTCTGACACACTCACCGGGCCGCCCAGGGGCAGGGCATGCCCCGGGAACCCAGAGCGCGGCGGGTCCGTGTCAAGGCGGCTCCGCCGGGCGGGGAAGGGCCCCGGGCCGAGGTGGCGGGGCCGCGCGGGGGCGCGCCGGGGCAGCCGGAGCCCGGGCCGGGGCCGCCTGAGCCCCGCTGTAGCCCCGCTGTCCCGGAGCCCCCCGGCGGAGGGCGTGGGGGACAGGCCCGCAGCAACGATCCCGGGAGCCCCGGCGGGACGGGCAGCAGCAGAGGGAATACTGCTGGTTGTCCGCGGGAGTGTCCCCTGCGGCCACGGGGACTCCCTTCCCTCTCCGCCCGCGCCCTCAGGGACCCTTCTGAGGCCGGTATAAACTTTCAGAGGTGCCATAAAACACGGAGGAAAAGTCGGTGCAGGATACGGCATTTCTCCGGGTTTTTCCTGCCTCCTAATCTGTGCACCCACGCTCCATGCTCCACGCGAGACAAGACAGTGCCACGGGACCAGCACCACTTCGGCGGTCAGTCATGCTAAGCCAGAAGTCTGTTCACCCCAAATTACTGTGTCGACTTAACAGTGTTAATGAGCAGTTTAGTTAGAGACTGTCTCAGTTTGTCACCAGCCCTGACATACCACTGCTTCACCTGCCTTACAGGCACAACATAGCACGTAAGCACCTGGAAACCCAGACCTTTCACCTTCACCTCGCCACCCCACAGAGCGACACATGAAAGTTTCCATTGCAGCCTCCCTCGCTAATACACAGGGCCAGCTGAAAACTTCCATTACTGAGCCAGGAGCCGCTCTACCCTGGCAGGACTGGCCAGGGCTTCCTACTTCTCCATGGATGGATCTCCAAGAATGGTCCTGATGCAGTAACTGCTCTTGGGCAAAATGCCTGTTAGAATCAGCTGAAGGCAAAGACATTGGAGGGAACAAAGTTATCTGGCAGATGAGAAGACCAGAAAGGCTGGACAAGGCACCTTTTCCCTACACGCTCTCTTGGCTGGTCACAGGAGAATGTTCTTGACATGCTTTCCACACATGCTTTCCACATTTTCTGTCCCAAAATGGGGCCACTTCTGTCATCCCAGTTTGCTGTAAGGTCCATTAAAACCTGTTAAGAACTAAAGCTCAAGAATAAAGGGGGACGGAGCAGGAAAATAAAAGGAAAATTTCACAGGAAATGCAGAAAGATTCCTTCCCTATTTTAATGGTAATGTGGACACTGACATTAAAGCAGAAATGGGAGATGGTGCAGGAGAGGCTTTAAACTCCCTGTACAAACAGAAATACAAAAGCCCCTTTGGCCACAGTGCTAACAGCAGAACCCTGTAAATATTTCATTATTCTCTACGGCAATTGTTTGACCCCTTTGATCCCCATGCTACCAGAGGCAATTGACAGAAAACTGTTGGGGAATCACTTCACTGAAAAATTTAACAGTCAGGTAGGGTGTGAAAGCTAAACGGCTCTGAAAACGTTCAGGTCTCACATGGCAGGATCGCTTACAAATTAATATTGCATAGCAAATGCCTGGAAAAAGCTGTTCTTGAAGATGCCAGCTAGGCCAGCGCTGAGGCACAGGAGGAATGAAGCGATGAGAACCGGTGGCTCTCTGTGCCGCAGTCCCTGTACAGAGCCGTGGTGAGCCAGGTGCCAGGCAGCTGCTGCACCCTGGGCATTGCAGCCACATCACCGTGGCACTGCTGCACCGTGGGCACTGCAGCCACATCACTGCTGCCCCAGGAATGCCACAAAACTTGCACTGCGGTCCTGCAGCCACCGCACTGCTGTCCCGGTCTCTGTGCCGCTGTTGCTACTGTTGTCACATTAATAAACTGTGTCTTACTGCCAGACTGCCACCTCATTGCCATCCCAGCTGCTGAGGGGTCACCACTCCTCTTCTGTTGCTGACCTGTGATCTGTAGCCACACTAGAGACACTACAGGACTCTGCTCTGCAGGGGTAATAAGCATGCTCCCTTATGCTCCACTTGGCCACTCCAACACTATTCTATCAGGCCAAAATCACATGAAATACCTTCCTCCTGCTCCCTTTTCTTGCCGCTTTCCCACTTTGCTGCATTATCATACATACATCCCTTGCCAGCTACACCCGCGAATCACAGCACTGCTCTCGCACTGCACTGAGCCTCTGCCACTGCAGGGCCACTTTAAAACACTGCTGTCCCACTGTCCCGCACAAAACCAGCCCATACTCACACTGCACTGTCACCAGGTAAGTCTGTGGCGTTGTCCTCTTGCTAACTCAGCTGTGCTTCCAAAACTGCTGCAGGGTGGTAATACTTCACTTGCTGCCTTCTGCTACAGCGGGATGGTGCTGTCAGATCAGCGCAGCCCTTTGCAAATATCACACCAGAAGTGATCACTGCTGTACAGAATGGCTCTTGTCTGCAATATTGTATTACTACATCAGTAGACTGCTAAACTCTTCTGTCAGGCTACAACACTCCACAATTATCACACCCGTGCACTGCCAAACTCCTACCACATGGTACCAGTATCACATCTCTGCTGTGCCCCAGGATTGCGTTACCACACCACTGCATTGTCAGCGCAGTTCTCCAGACGCTCGGAGCTGCACGCGCTGCATCCCAGCCCAGCAGAAAGTCCACAGCAGAGTGCTCTTCTGCAACTGCTGCATCGAGCTGCTGTGCAAACATGTCATTAGGCTAAGATGACATCCTGGCTTATACTTAATGCATCATTACACTACCCTACTTTTGTTAATTCATGTACCACTCAATTACAAAATGGTAAAATATTCTAAAAGAGTATTACTGCTTAATGGTATTAGAACATCACTGCACCAATATAGCATAAGCCTAATTAATAAAATATCACTGCATCCTGTATCGTGGCAGTATCTTAGCATTCTCCTGGAGTACACACCCACAGTGCACTATATTGCTGTGCTGGTTATATAAACACGGCGCTTCTTCCTTCACTCTGTCTTTTTTTCTGCACAGCTACAAATCTGTCTCCCTCAGACACAACCCTCTAGTCCTGAACTGCTCCTTTTTGCTGTTACTGCAATAATGACATTCTCCATGGAGTCGTCCCTGCAATCTTTTCTGTGAATCTGACTGTACAACTGTAGCGTCTGCATCTGCGACCACATCACTGCACCACCATGGAAAAGGGTGATGATGTTCCACATCTGTAGAGCTGGATCAAAATATACTGGTGCTGCTGGACCACAGTGCTCTGCTGCTGTGATATGCATCACTGTGCTCCTCTCCTATGTACTGCAAAATTACTGTTCTAACTGTTTCACACTGGGCTGTGCGGGCTAGAAAGAAGTTTTCATATTAAATGAATTATCTGCTGAGCTGCTGCTGTCTTCTAAACATAATGTGGAGCAGACTGGTGTTACAGCACCTGCAGCCTCAGATTGCAACCCTGGACATGTCTGCACCTATGACCCTGTCACCAGGTGTAAGTCCTTGCCTGTTTCAAACCTTCACACACATTTTTACACAATGTTGGGCATTTATTTCTTCATTCACAGAAACAAAATTTGTATCATTCTCTGCCATGACAGAATTTCCATACATCTTACACCTGGGCCTTTATTCATCCCAGGATTTTGATATCACTACCAAAAAAAAAACCCCCAAAGCTTCACGTATTTCATGGAACCAGCTCTTTATGTATCCTAAATTATGAAAAATTATAGCTCCCCATCTTGCCTCTGTACAGAGGGATCTACTGCAGCCCAGTCCTAAAAGTCAGTCCTAAAATCTCCAGTAAATTTTCATTCTGTCACAGTTACTTCAAAGAAAGCAAGTGAGAGATGAATACAGAGAGAAAACTGAATAAACAACACTACACTCCAAAAGAAAGATGCTGGTGTGTGCGTGTAAGCACTGGTGCAATGTACTCAGTGAAAAAGTGAAAATTAGAATCGTATCTTTCTCATTTCAGTAAAGGGCATTGTTGAACACACAAGTAAATTTTGCTACATTTACAGCTTTCAGAACTGTCTTTTGATACTGGAATGTGAGCAGCAGAGCAGGTAAAATAAAGGTGCTGTTCAGGTAAGGACTGAGTTCAAAACCAGAGGGGTTTCCATGAGTGGGAGACCTGGCATGAATTTGTTTGTATTTCTGATGCTTTGGGGACATACGGCTCCATAAACGTAAAATCTTCTCTTGGATACATCTTCACTTCGCTCAGAACTACAGCATAAATCAGAGCCAAGACCATTCATTTCAAAGCCTGGTGCTGGAATATGTGTTTTTGTAACCTGGTTGAGCATCAATCTGCTGATCAGGCTCTTCCTTACTGTCACAACAAAATTTTAATCTAGACTTCAGATGCACCATTGGCACAGGGAGGGCAATACTTGTTTTAAGTTAAACACAACAGTAAAATTCCTAAACAGCCGACTGACTGTCAGTGAGGACGGAAAAGTGTTGTGCTTTGGAGAGAACAGATGTGCTTTGATTTTTATCTGGAGAACTCAAGATGAACAGAAGGAGACCGCACTCTTGTATTAAATATATGGGTGTATCACCTCCTTCCATCCAATTACAAAATTCTTGCTAATTCTCTCCATAATCTCAGTCTGAATGGGCTCCCAGCAAAGCCTCCCAAACACGCATTAAAAAAAAAGGGAAGAAGAAAAATTAAAAAAAGAGAGAAAGACAGGAAAGAAAGAAAAGACTCAATGATAACAAACTCCAGAAATCGTAACTCTGGATTAATCGATCATTTCCAGGGCTGGATGGAACTTAGCCACCCAGGCTACTGGCTCATACCTATAATTGTGCTTCTGGAAGATTGCAGTTACATTAATCTTCCCAGAGATTACATTTTCCAGTAACATCCCTAGATGTCTCTAAAAGAAAATTTCAAGCTAGTCTCCCTCTGCCTTTTCATTTTTAGAGGGTAACCCTGTTGGGTAATTTCACTACCAAAAGCAGCTAAAAGCGACAGCTTTGTACCAAAAGAGCTTGCAAACACCAAAAGCATCTGTTCCATTCTAACACAGTGACTGGGAAGGCTTCGGAATTGGGTCAGGATTTTTTTTTTTTGTCGTCCTCCCCACTACCTTCTCCTGACAGCTTCTGCCATCAGAAATGATTCATATGCTGATTGTACAGAAATGTACCATAAGGAGATGTAAACAAATACAGCAAAGCAAGGCGGGGAGCCAGAGAGATGGAATCTAATAAGTAAATAGCTTTAAAAAATCCGCTTCTCTGACTCTCACCCTCAGCAGGCAGAGCCACAACTTCCCCCGGTGACAGGGAAAGCACCGGCACTTCCCTCGTCAGCACCACCGAGAGCGCCCTCCGCAGCGCCCGGCGGGGCCGGGGGTTCTGACCCGCGCCCCATCCCCGGCGCGGAGCCCTCCTCGGGGCCGACCCCGCAGCGCCCCCGGCCGTGCCGCAGCGCCGGGAGAAGTTCGGCAGGGGCGGCCAGGAAGCAGTGCATTTACAGCTGCGGGCTGTGCCCGGGGGCGCGGGGGACTCCGGAGCGAGGAGCCGAAGGTCCGTGAGCCAGGAGGAGGGGGCGCGGAGGGAAAGCGGGTGGGAAGAGAGGGAGGGGTGGGCGGCGAGGGGCGCTTTGCCCCTTACCTGGCCAAAGACCGAGCTGAGCATGGGGTGCAGCTCCTGGATGAGGGGATCCGCTTCCACTGACCGATCGCTGCCGCTGGACTTGGTGGAGCACTTGCTGCTGGATTTGGACAGAGGTGAAGCGCCTTCCGAGAGCTTCAGGGACTCTCTGCTGGACCTCTGCCTGTGACTGAAGAAAAAGTCCTCCTCTGCCTCCTCCCCATCCCTGTCTGAGAGCTGATGCTGGTCCTGGGGGTGACCGTGGCTGGCGTGCGGCGGGAGGTGGTGATGCTGCCTGGATGTCCGCACCGGTTCCTTGCCGCTGCCTCTCCTTGGACCTCCTTCCGCCGGCTCGGGCTGACTCTCCCCCCGTCCATGTGACAGCTTCCCCGCGCCCCTCGCTCCGTCCTCCCGAGCGCCTGGGTGGCAGAGCGGCCTGCGGGCACTGGGCTCCCCGGGGAGCTGCTCCTGGCTCAGCTCCCTCCCCATCTGCCCGCCTTGTCCTTTGCCGTCCCGGACGCGGCTGCCGCGGGGCTGGGGTTGGCCGCCCGCCGCCCGCCGGCTCCCCGCCGCCTTCAGCAGCGAAGTGCGGGACTCGCTCTTCGCCATGGAGGAGCCGCTCATCGCGGGGCCGCTAGAGCCGCATCCCCGGCCGGGCGGAGCGCTGCCGCTGCGGGCAGGGCTGCGGCGCGCCGCTCACGGCATGTCCTGCGGAGACCCGCTTAAATCCCGCACCGCGGCCCATGTGACAGCGCAGACAAAGGCCGCGGCAGGGGCGCTCCGGCGGGGGCTGGCGGGCACCGTCTCCCCCTCCGGGGCTCTGCTCCCCCACCCTCCGCGCCGCCGCCTCTCCAGGTGAGCCGGGGCCTCCCCCCGCCGGGGGCCGGCTCGGGCCGGGGTGCGCCGCAGGCGAAGCGGCGCCGCCGAGGGGTGCGGGCGGCGGCGGGCGGCGCTCCCGCAGCGCGGCGGGCGTGCAGGGCCCGGCAGCCCCGGGCACGGCGGTGGGGGCCCAAGGGCCGCAGCCCCCGGCGCGGCGGCGGGCGGGAGTCGCGGGACCATCGCCCCCGGCGGCGCAGACGGCGAGGTTGGCGGCGTCCCGGGAGTGACGGTAGGGGAGGCCTGACTCCAGAGGCTCCCTCAGCTCCCAGGGAAGGAGCTCAGTGCCTCCGAGGGCAGAGCCGGGAAGGTGAGCACCCCTGCCCCGCGGGGTGACCCACCTGCCCACACGTGTGCCCCTCGGACAGTTCCTTCACACCACAGCCAAGACCCAGCACGGTGTGGGGGCCGTGGCCCACCTGAGTGCACCACCCGTGTGCTCAGCCTACCGACATGGGGCCGTGGTGGACACTGCCCCATAGGTCGGCACCTATAGGTCTGATCACTATAGCAGAGAGGATTTAAAGTCTTGATCCAGATTTCACAAAGTTCAGGACAGGAGGCTGGGCTGTTGTGTCCCTGACATAGCTCACAGGAGAAGTTTTAATGCAGCTTTTGAAATGGACATAAAAGCTTTGCTAGGGGACATCATGCAAGGATATAAAAATGAAGGAGTCTGTACCTAAAAAGCCGATGACTTAACATCTTTGTAATCAAACACAGGTAATTAAGTGGCAACAGGTGGTTCAATAACGATGTTCTGTTTAAAAACAGAAAGAGATAATGGCATCAAATCAGACATGTTTCCAATGGGGAAAGGTCCCAGTTGCTTCTTGCTCATCCTCAGACAGTGATTGTGCCTCACTGCCAGACTTGGATACCTCAGCAGTTTATCTACCCAGAAAGATGAAGGTGTGATTATCGCATAATAAGCTTACTCATGCTCACTCTGCTCTTGCTGGCACATGCACAGCAGTTACTATGGGATGACAGTCTTCTCTGCAACAATACAAGTGCAACTTCTCTGCAGCCTGGGGTCCCATTGCAGCCCGTGCTGCTGTGCCCCCACCACTACAGATACATGTGCTGGTCAGGGCAAAGCTGCCATGGAAAGAGGAAGATGCTGCAGCCCTGGCTCAGCGTTGCTTCATCTTTTCAGCTGTGCTATCAGCACCAGATGTGCTGCAGCCATGTGCAATTCTTGCCCAAGGTGCACTCCATCCATCCCATGGATGGCAGAGAGCAGAAGAAGCTGGCCCCTCTGTCCCTGTCCTGCTTAGGACGCTTAGCAGCAGCTGTTGTGGTGGCTGAATGGGCTGTTGGCAGGGACGTTTGTCAAGCACCAACTTTCCACTCAAACCTGCAGTGTCATTTCAGCTCCTAATTATAGCCAAGGTACCTTTTGGGGTTTTGCTGTGGGCTGGTTTTTATTTCAGAACAGGCTGCTCCTGTTTGTTGTCGGCAGTGCAGAATCACTACTTATGGCTGGATGAATATTACTCCTGGCTTTCCCTACTGCACCTGCATTGCTGGAGCTGTGGCTGCTACAGGGGTCCTTCTACCAGGAACCTCAGAGGTAGCAGGAGGCTGAAAGGAATATTTCTCAATAGCTCCATGTCTTGGGGAGTTAATTCCATCAAGATGTAACATTGCTTCTAGAGAAGCTGCTGTTTTTGGAGTTACAGCTGGTCCTGATGAGGCATTATTGTGAGGAAGTCCCACAGATAAGATTCCTCGCTAGTTTGACTAACACTGCCCTCACCCTCCTTGGGGTCTTTTGAGCTATTCCTGAGGACTGTAGTGCCATTTCTGTCTACAGGTGGGTTGTAGCTCCTTGCCTCAATCAACTGAGCACTGCAGAATTTGGAGCATATGTCTCATTAGTGAGAAGGGACTCACTAGTGCAGGTGTGATTCATCACTTCGGAGAGCACGTCAGGGATCAGGGCATGAAACGGCTTGACTAACAGAGGCAATAACAGTGCAGACAGGGGCCATGTTACAGAATCGAGTAACAAAACAGCAGCAGCAGCTGAAAAAACTGTAATGGGACAGAGTGAGAGCACAAAGCAGAAAGCTGGCTGTCCACAACACCTGTATCTGGGTTTCAGCTGGGAACAAACCATAGCTGTTGAGAGAATCTGGAGTACATCCTCCCACAAATTCCTTTTGGAGGATCTTCATGTATCTCTTTTTCTAGACAAATTAATCTTGGGATCCCAGTGGCTGCATAGCATCCACTGCATACTAAAGAGCTAGTTATTCTGGAGCCAAATGCCAGGGAACAACAGTGCCCCACTGCAGAGAGAAGCACATTAATTCCAGCACAGCTGAGCAGCGAGATGTGCAGGGACATCTCTCCAGAGAGAGCGTGGCTCCTCTTCCATCTGGCAGCACAAAAGAGGACAGGCCTGAATCCTCAAGACATGAAGATTATATTATGTAACATGCACACTCGCTGCTTTCCGAGCCAGAGCTAAGTTAAACTATCCGTGTGATTCAGTCCAAGGCCAAGCCAGACAGGAGCTCTGCTTCCCTCCTGAACCTGGGGGATTCTGGAGCAAGTGAGTAGCCTGAGGCTGGCGGGGGAAGGGAGATCCAATTCCAGCGTGCAGTGACAAACAGCACTGCCTGCAAGTGTAAAATCATGCCTTTCTGTAAGAGTGCTTATCAAAAAGCAAGCCCGTGAGCAAATGCATGAGCATTTTTGGGGGAAGGGTTTGGTCAATTCTTTTTGGCTTCACTTGTGCATAGAGAAATTTTTTTTAGAAAAATGGGAATACTGTTTAAACAAACAAGCACTGCATTGCCTGCCCTGAATTCCATTTCAGTTAAAAGCCTAGAAAAGGAGTTTAAGAGTAAAATGTGTGAGCACTGCCCATTAAAAAAAGTATCCAGCAAGCTGTTGATGGGAAGGCACAAAAGTTTGTGATTTTTTTAAGTCTTTATTATTTCTCCCACCTGCATTTTCAAGAATATAATCATCTAGGGTAAGTATGATGTCATACCAGCAATTTGCTAAAGCAAACTAAAATCTAAGCTGGCCTGGGCTGAGAATCAGGATACTAATCAGGAATCTGTCCTGTAACAGAAGATGAACTGCCTAGCCCCCATTTAAGGCCTTTCCCTTTTCCCTCCATTGCTTTCAGAGGATTTTAGAAACACATCATGTTTCAATAGTCATTAGATGCCAAGTGTTGGTCTTCAGGCATATTGTATTTAGACAGGCATGTGTCTCCTCCAGAGGAAACAAAAGCACTGACAGCTGGAGATTCTGTTTGCTTGAAGACTGGGTTTTGCTCTTCAAGTTTTTCTCCACAGGAGGGGAATAATCCTGACAGTATTACAAAGGCATTATTGTTCCAGCTGTAATCCCTGTGCTCAAATCCATCCTTCAGGTTACTTGCATCCTGATTGCAAAGAGAGAACTTCCCCTTGTGTTTGTCAGGACAGTGGCAGATAGATTGGATGTCACTGTTTTCTATGGTCAAATAGCATTGAAGGTGGAAAGGCTGCAGTGTGATCCTGTAATAAGCCTACAGGAATGGGAAAGGAGGATGAAGGGCAATGGAACATAAATAACAGTCCACAAGAGAAATGGATGAATGACAGGAAAACACAATTGCAGAAAAGCCAGATGACAGAGAGATAAGGGGCAGAAGAAGTGTGTAGGGACAAAGGTGAAGCTCCCTATACATTATAATGTAAATACACAGGACTGGCCAGAGGACCAGGCTGTGCCCACAAAGCTTGCAGTGGGAAAAACAGGCAAGTGCAATCATGAGTGTGGAAGAGGGGAATTGTTTCCAAAGAGAAGCAACAAACCTTCTCACTGTGATGCTTTGGGATGGCACAGATCTGGGCTTGCCTATACAGCTTCATGTTGTTGGCACATGAGAGGCCAGTCAGAGAAGGAGACAACATTTCACACAGAGATGATGCCCCAACCCTTTCTTAGGTTGTAAAAACAAATAACATGAGAGAAATGTAACAGAAATTCTGCTTTTCAATGGAACAGATACAACTGGGCTCCCTGAGCTACCATGCATGGCCTAACTCTAGCCAGACTCCTATGAAGGGATGCAAGTTTCCCTACTCCAGTAATGTAACAAAAGTAAATAATTTTCCTGGAATTACTCCTCACCCTACCTCCTTCCTACACACCCTTTTTGAGTCTCAGTCTCAGTTCATACAGCTAGGAATGCAATTAATTAAGCTGATATAGCTGCCTCAGCTTTGCAGTTGTAGAGCCCACGGCTGGCAAATGTCACCTCTTTCATATCAGACATCTCTGTTGCCAAACTACAGTCAACTTCACAGTCACATCTCTGCAGAAAGCACTGCTGTGCAAGTGGAGGTGAACTACAAGGCAGGCAGGAAGCACATTAAAGGTCTGAGTACAGGTTCCAGGAAAAAAAAACCCAAACCTCTGAAAATCACTGAAGCAAAACTGATGTGGTTTTAACAGTGGCAGTGCTCTGTCTCTCCATTTGACACAGTGTGGAGGCATAAAACAATAATATGACAAATAGTAAATAACAAAGGGATGCTCAATTGGTCAGCTTGTCTTCGGTTTACACTGAGAGCAACAATTAACTTAGGAGGGAGAAAATTAAATCACTTCATAATTTTCCACTTTTCAGAAGATCTGAGCAAAGCTCTTTGGTAAGAGCAAAGCTTTTCACAAGCTCATGCAGATGTTTTACAAGCACAATGAACTACATATGTGATGGAGTCATCTCTTTCTGAAATGTGATCTGGACTTCAGGATTATGGCTGCTTTTCAGAGAGACAGGTGGACTCTTCAGCTGCATTTAAAAGGATTCCTGATTATCAGGTAAAAAGCCTGGCTTTTTTTTTTTCAACTAGGAACATTTAATCTTTGCCAGTTGAAAAAAAAAAAAAAAAGGTTATTTATCAACTGCCTAAAGAATTAGTTCAGGGAATGGAAAGAGAGCAGCACTGAAGACCAGATACTTGCAATTTGAGTTGAAAGTAGTTTAGGGACAAAGCTGAATAAATTGCTATTGCTGGCTCATTGTCTAGCCGCCAGATCTCAGGCCAGTCTCCTGGCAAAGAAGACCTCTTGTATTTATTTTGGGAGAGGGATATTTTCCAGTGGGAAGAGTATTAAGGTGTATCAAGATTATCATACCTCAGTCTTCATATTTTATTCTGCCACTTTTGATGCACCTGGGAAATCAGACTAAAAGTAGGCACTGCTTTTATCCTTTGACTCTTTCAACACCAGCAACTAAAATATGAGCTGAACAACTAAATGTGTCATGGAACAACTCCATTATATGATGTAAACTCAGTTATACAACAAACAGGCAAGAGTATGAAATAACTATAGTGAGTTGGAATTCATTTGGGATCAGCTGGAGTGAATCACTTATTATCTCCAGGGCAGCTGTTCTCTCTCCATAGAGCTGCTCTCTCTCAAAATTTTTTATTTAATGAACATTAATACTGGTACATAACCAGCACACTTGTAAGTAGAATATAGCTCCAGGGAGAGACAGGGTTTGGTACATGTGGTTTATAACCAGAAAGAAAAGCTGTAACAAAGGAAGCAGAATTACAAAATGTGTTCAGGTTTGTTAGCAGCCAGTAGTGCCTTTCAGGTGACAAACAGCCCTAGGATGGCAGTGAGGAAGGACACCTTGTTTGAGCATCAGCTGAAACAGCTCCTGTGCACACATGCCCACCTCCCTGCTGAGCCAGCAGGCTCATGGAGGGAGAGGGACAAGATGCTGCTACCAGTGTCACTGGCACAGGAAACTAGACAAAGGCACTGAGAATTCCTTCTCTTTAAGGATTTTTTTTCAATCATTAAATAGAAGACCTGATGTCCTGAACAAAATTACAGCTTAGGTAGTATCACCCTGCCTAAATTACCTTTCAATTTCAGATAAAGAATTTTGTCAACTGTACAAATAAGTTTGTTGCAAAATGGTTTGTATTCCTCATTTCAGAGGGCTGCTATGTTTTGGTAGTGGATCTAACAACATCTCATTAGCACAATTATCAAGTTATATTGAATAATGTAGGTTTTTAGTAATTTCCAACAATTCCTTTAAACACTAGAGTAGCATTTCTATTACTCCTGATAATCATTAAAGCATCAAATTAACTCATATAGAGTAAGTAGTTTTATATGTGCAGTGGCAAAAATCAGCTTTGCAGTTTTCAGGCAGCCAACATACACCAGTGTGTAAGCAGAGAACTGCTGTCAAAAGAGGAGTTCATGACCCCCCTTACTGCCCATAATTTTGCTTGAAGCACAAATGATAAATTCTGGTACTTCCCCCCAGAGAAGAGTTCCTACAGGGATTTCAGCTTTACTGCACCATGGCTTAGTTCCTTTCCATGTGAAGAACAGGAAGTAACATCTGCTTTCCAAAGGGGTGCTCAGGCTTTTGGATTTAAGATTCTCTGTTCAGATTCAAAGGAGACAGTGTTGCAGGCTTCTAAAAATCTTTCAACACAGCATGTACAGAAGCTGGAAGAAACAGAACTCTGCCTCTGGGTATGACTTCTAAATGCAAACTGTGGACATGTGCTGTTATGTGCTTTGTCTTTTTAGGGGGATTTTAAGGAGATGTTAATATTTGCTGTCTGAAGCTCACGTTTACATCTCTCTTTTATCTGCTTATTAATAACATCAAACTGTTTTAAAACTGTGTTATCTGCTTTAGTTTACCGGATGGGCTCTCACTTCAGGCTATCTTTATACTTTGGGCTTTGTTCAATCTGAACAATATATGTCTGAGCTGAATCAGTCCTCTGAAAACCATCTCCTTAAGTAAACATGAAGGGTTTATATTGTAAATATGTCAGTTTTAGTGTGAAGGCTCACTCCTAGTCTTTACTAAAATATATAAACACTGGAAAGAGCTGGCAATTTCCTAAAATAGCTGCATCACTGTAAGAGGAAAGTGAATGATCATTTACAATGAATTAAAATATTAAAAACTCTAATTCAAAAATGTATTATTGATTAGCAAAAAGGTCTCTCTTATATTACTTTTCAGTGACTTTCTGGGATATCCACTGTCAGGAAGGAAGCATTTCCCAGTTTCCAGTTGCTCTTGCCTGTTTACCCAGCTGAGGAAAACCTAAGGGATAGTAGGATCTTATCATCACTGGCACTTTATGAAATGTCTTAATTAGCTCAATTTCCTATAGCTTCTTTCACTTTCCAGATGATTTAGAGCTGCAAACAAGGCTCCCAGAAGACTTTATAAAGACTCTGCTCACGACACCACTTAAATATGTACATGACAGCAAGTCATACTCTTTCTAATAATATCAAATATTTAAAAATATACATTATCTGAGCTTAGACAGTTGAAAGGTATTGTTAATGGGTTTGTGCATTAAAGGCGTGAGGGCTGATGACAGACGAGGCAGATCAAACAGAGGTTTTTCCTGACACTCCAGCTCTGAAGAACTCAAATGTGGATAAGACTGTTATGTAAGACAGGCTTTTGGATATCACTGAAGTGCTTTACAATTAAGACTGAATATTAATAAAAGACTTAAACAGAAAACCTCCAGCTATTAGAAGGATTAGGACTTTGCAGTGGGCTAGGGGAATACATACAATGTCAAAGCCATTTTCTTGGTTGTGATCAAAGGCAGAAAAGGCTGTGGCAGAAACAACATCTTAGAAGATGGGGAATAGAGCTGCAGCATCACATAACAATACTGATGAATAATAATAACAATAATAACAGCAGCAGCAGCTACTTGTGCAAAAGAGAAAAGACAAAACTTAGGAGTGGAGCCTAGAGACTCCTGCTCAGCAACGTGCCCTCTGACAGAAGGTATCTGCACAAGAAGAGAAAAGTGTCTGCTGATTTACAGCCCTGTGGCTGTACTGGCTGTCCTGGGCAGAGCATGTGAGAACAGAATTCCCACTCTGTACTTTTGTCACTCAGCGGCGATGTCAGCTCCTCACACCAGAGCAGCGGCCAAGAGAAATGAGCATGGATGTTTACAGGGCTCAATGCTACATAAACAAACTGAGGTTTATTAGATTTATTTTCTGGAGATTGATAATATTTTCCAAAAACAATATCTCAAGGAAGTGCCCTAAAGGGTATTTATTTTGAGAGCTTGGGCCATTTCTCTGTGAATCTCGTGGGAACAATTGCTCTGATTGTTTCATTGTGTTCTACTGAAATATCAGGTTGTAATCAGGGAAATAGTATTGGCTGCATTTTGAATATATTTCTTACTTACAAGGTGTCCTGCTCTTGGAAGAACCTGGAGACTGATCCCCTCTGCCAGTGTGACATTCCCACACTATGACTTCTACTGCAGGACTGCCTGTAGCATGTTCCCTCCCAAGGCACAGCCTTGGCCACTGTAACTGGAAATGGTTCAGTTGCCCAAGCTCAGGAGCAGGGACATGGCCAAAGCCTTCATTGGGTTAAGCAGAGACAGCTGGAAATGCGTCACTAATAAGGAATAACTTTGAAAGCAGTTTGGGTGCAGAGGGATTAAGGAATGCCATATGGTATCAGGAATAAAAGAAGAAGCTACAGAGATGTTCAGAAGAGCTGAAAGTCTGGGAATACAGAAGACAACTGAGACAACATAAATTGCATGTGTATGTGCTATGAATCCGTGTTTATTTAAAAGCCATGTATGCCAGTAAAAAGGAAGACAATCAGAAGCTTTATTTTTCTTAATACTCAGTTCTGATGCATTTGAAATGTTTAAGAGGTTCCAGTCAATTCTGGCAGTGACTCCTTACAAATCCATATACATGAGAGATAGTGCACTTCATGTAAAAATGAAATGTTAGTATTTATTTTCTTTAGGCAAATATAAAAAAAAAAAAAAAAAGTGAAGCTGAAGAAAGAAGAAATGCATGTGCCTGGCTGATTCTTACCTTTTCAAATATTACTAAGGGGCGCCTCTCCCAGTAATTTTTCAGAAAATCCAAATTAAGTTCTGTCTTCTTCATAGGGAATTTATTCACCCTCAAAATTTTCAAAACTGATAGAAGGTCAAAGAACCAGCCTCTGGCAGTCATCCAGTCCAGAATTAAGTGCAAGTCAGATCTAAACTCCGTGAAAACACAAAAAATGCCATATAAGAGATCTGAGAGATGTAAGCTCAAAGATCAAATAATGGAGAACCACACATGGTCTATGATTTGGAATGGACTGAGAATATATTTGGCATGCAGAAGAAGGCAGAAATGTCATGGATCAGCTTTGCACATTTTGCCAGCAGCAGCAGAGCTTGCACAACATGGACAAGACCTCTGCAGTGCCACCTCCAGTGACACGTTCATAGGGGAAAGCTCAGTGTTGCGGTGGGAAATGAATATGCTATCAGCTTTAAAGGAAATAAAACATTCCTTACATTGGGCAATGGCACAGAAGTACCATGCTAGATGCAGTCTTACATGCAATTAAAAAATAAAACAATAAATACAGCAAGGAATATCCAGGTAAAATTCAGAGATGACACTGATAAGCCTGTCACTATTAGAGGCTTATAGAGACTAGATATATGAGTAAATAGGAGACTGAAAAACATTGGAGGATAGTGGCAAGGGTATTGTTTAGTGTGCCAGAGGCACAGCAAGCCCTAGACTTGAGCCAATGGCAGCACAGGTAGGAAAGTTGGTACAACATGGAATGCAAAGAGAAGCTTGATACTGATTTTCCAGCTGAAAGACTCCAGTCATATCTCTCAGACTTTCCAGTGATGGAAAGGTTTATTGGTCTCAATCACTAACTAAGTAAAAAAGACAAGTGACAGAGAAAACCCAACATGCTGCTTTCTCAGTGGTACTGACACTGTATTCTGTCCCTGTGGATAACTTCCAGTCTCTATTATCCACACTTCAACAATGTGGTGGAAATCAGTATTAAAATAAGTTATCATTTATTGTCAAATCCCATCGATAAAACCGTTGCAGTCAGATGCTAATACATATCTAATATCAGATAATTTGATGTGATGCAAGTAAATCCAAATTACTCACAATGAATTCAAATTCTAATTGATCCTTAGGAAACTGTCAATCAGATTTATTTCTTTTTTGAAATCTAAAGATATGCAAAATTAGACTTGCCTGTAACCTTGCTGTAACAATTAGCTGAAGCATTCAGGCCAATACCATCTATTGGTTCATAAATTAGTGTGCTCTTCCACCTAACAGACTTTGCATCATTTTATTAATGAAGTTCCAAAGTTCATTACAACTTCAATTTATTATGCCTGGCTTGAAATCTTGAGGATTATTGAAAAAGTTGAAATAAAAATACAGTTACAGGCAAGACTATATTAACTAGATAAATTATTCTTGAAGTACTGTTACTGTATTTACAACTAAAACTTGAACACATACTCTGTGTATAATTTTGAGTATTTTTAATGCAAAATAATAGTCTCTGATGCAACATCTTAGAAAACTACACTGATAAAGGGCTTCTCACCTGTTGACAATGTATTTAACAAAATAAAAAATGAGAACACATACTGAAAAAAACTGAAGTTAGAAAAGGAACTGGGGGTTTGAAACAATATAAAGAGATAGATACAAAGGAACAAACTCACAAGTTACACCTTGTAGTCCCCAGATCCACCAGCTTTACAAACATGACACAATAGGGATCATCATTTATGGTGATCAGTAACTCTAAACAAATACTTACAGGAGGCTGTGAACAGAGGAGGCTGCCCTAGAAGATAGGCATATGCTGTAGAGAAACACAGAACACATTTCCAACTCCAGAAACAAGATTTTTGCCTTGACTGACAATGTGACAGCTTGGGAGCACTTATTATAAGTTGAAACAACTTAATCTAGATATGGTATCACCAAGTGGGCTTAGCACATCCTAACAGCACTAGTTTTATACATTGGCAGACATCATCAACTTTATGCCCCACTCTAAATTCTTAAGAGAATATTGAGGATATTTAGTTTTTATTAGTTATAAATCCTTATTAGAGCTGTGTATCATAGAGCAATTGCTTTGTAAATTTTGATGGCAATGATTTGGTTTGAATAGAAGGGTGAGATACTGAGCATTTAAATAGTTTAGCCTCCCAAATACAGGAACTCTGTGGAAGAAGCCCAGCAGAAACACATGGTCATTGAGCAGCTGAAATTCTGACTGATTACTGAATGTTATGCAAGCAGAGCCCCTGCACAGCTCCCTGCAGTGATTTCTGCTGGCAAGGGAGCCTGGAAATTAATTCAAAATTAATAAAACTAAATACAATTAATATTAATTAAATAAAATGAAGAAAATTTAAAAGTAATAAAAAGCAACACTTGTCCATTACAATGGCAGTAGGGTGAATTGTACACATGTTCAAACAAGATGTCAGTGCTAAATACTACTGATTACCCAGATAATGCTTCAGTCACTAACCCCATCCCTCAGCCTGTGTTGTCTCACTCCCAGTGAGAGCTGGGGAAGATGAAAGTTTCCCCACAGTTATTCTCCCCAGTCCAGTACTACCCCTGGAAGCACAGTATGGTCATATTATCTGAATCCCCACTTGCTGCAGAAACACTGATCTGGAACATTGCATGCTGTACCCCTTGGTTTTACAGGTCCCCCTGTGACCCAAGAGCCAGGAGGACAGCATGGGAGGAATCATCAGCAAGAAAGCCCTTAATGAAGAAATGAACTAGGTCTCCCTTGGAGAGGAGGCTTACTGGAGTGTAACGAGAACAAGCCCCATCCCTCCTCCCCTGTGCGCACATACACACACCCTAGAGGCTTTTGCAAAGCCACAGGAACGGAAATAATTTTGTTTGAATCCATCAAGCATTAAAATCCGTTCACTGAGGGATTGAAGTGAAAAATGAGCCGGAGACAGGAATTAGAAGCTCACTGCCTGGGCTGTCAAAAGGGATTTTCCCCAGATAGAAAACAAGCAATTGGAAATGCAGGGAAGTAAATCCTTTCAGGCTCTGACATGTATGAACACTCTTGGTTTCCCCTGCCAGCCCTCTTGGTTCTGGGTTCATGGAGTCAAACCTGGACACACCTCCTTGTGCACTCTCTGGTCAAGCTGGCCATCCTTGGGATCCCCTTCACCTTCCAGGGGTCTGCTCAAGAATGTTGCAAGCCTCAGGCCAAGTGGAGTGATGAGACACCCAGGGGAGCCAGCTGCACTTCCATACTCATGGCTACCCAAAGTGCCAAAGGGAAGACAGGGCAGCTGCTAAAAGGATAAACCAAAACATCTCTAAAACCCATTTTATCTACTGTGTAAAATTTGCTGAAGATGAGGAGCAAAGTTGACATTCTAATTATAGTCACTTATGAGTTGTAAGCACCTTAGTTTATCCCTCAAAAAAACCCCCCAAAAACCACTGCACCTCATGTCACTGAAATATGGTCTCTTTTTCTCAAGACTGGTACACATATCTCTGCACGAGTTACATTTTGTTGATGTTTCAGAGGTTTATTTGCAATCGTAAAAGCCAAATGTCTGCTTTGCCCAAAATGAAACAGACATTACAGAACATAATGTGGCAGCTAGGTAGAGTTTGGACACTGTGCAGAGGCAACCTCCATTCCAGGTCATGAGGTGCATGTCACATTCACATATCTCTGCAGTCTTATGGCTGGACTTTGAGAAATAAATTATCATTGCAGCACTGTCTGGTTTATGCAAGGTAGACTTCCCCTTTCACTCATTGCCAAAGCTGAAGGCAAGAACTATTTATAGCAAAGCTTCTGTATGAAGGTAATCAGCACAACCCACTGTAAAAAGGCTACTATAGCATTGGGTCCAGAGCACAGGGATGTAGGGCAGCCAAAAGCGAGACCACCAAGGAAACCCATATGGATCTACCAAATGGCCTTAACACACACTTTACACTGATCAAACTGTGCAACAGCTGCACACTGCTGAGCCAACTGTCTACTGAATGAAGAACAAAGAGGAAGAAAGAAGTAAAGAGGGGAAAAAAAGAGAAGATGAAGGGCCAGATATGTAGGATGTAAACTATGGGAAGAATCAACAGACTGGAGACAAAGAGCCATCTAACCCCAGCCCAGTTCCAGACATGCATGCAAACTGGTTTAAGAATAGGACCGAGATAGGAAAAGAACAAGGTAGGCATTTATACAACAGGATCCCTGGTGCTTTGTGGCTTTGAATTCAAAACCCAGTTAAGAGAACAGACAACTCAAAGAAGTTTAATTTGACATAAAATTTTTATGTGTGCTAATATGCTTCAAGATGAAGTCCACAGTTACCTAGATACAAAGACATACGTGTTTGTAGCAAATATTTTCTTTAACACATGCTGTCCTCTGCTGTTGTGTAAAATGCTTTCCTATTGTACTGTGACTCTGATAATAATACTGCCACTTAGGTGGTGTTTCATCACTATAGATCCCACTGTGCTTAACCCAGGGGGTATCGTTATCTCTGTTTCACATGTGGAGTCATGGAGGCACCTAAAGATGAAGTGAGTCCACAGCAAGATCAGGAAACCAACTGCAGTTTTATAGCGTTAGCTTGTATAGAAGAGAAGCCTCAGGAGGTTCAAATGGGATTTGCTGGCAGCATAAAGCCTGTTTGAAAACACCCATGACAAGGGTTCATCTTAATGGTGAGCCAGGGATAAACATGGACAAAGAAAAGATAGAGGTGATAATGCTATGGCCATGAGTCAGAAAGAATCAGCAAGTGTCAGCTTCGAAGCTGCAGTAGGAAGAGTTTGTGTTTTGTTCACACTGGTGACATTCACAGCTGTCTCCCTGCTCTTTGAGAAGCTGATGAGTTATCACCAGAATCTTGCAACAGGACCACAGCACCCAGACAGCTAAGCAAAAGACTTGGAAAAGATGCTGGCTGAAGTCAGCTAGTGGCTGTGTGGCTCTAGGGACAATACTGGGGTGAGGGTTGATCTGTATCTGAAAAGTCTTATGTGCCATCCCCATTCTTGTCCCCTTCCTGCTGAAGATGCTGCTGCACTGAACCTGAAAGGTCTGGTTATAAATAACTTTTCCCTGCAGCTCCTCAATGAGCCACTGAGGCGGAATGAGTCATCTCTGCCAGCTCCGTGCCCCCCCAAAATGACTGCGTCAGGTTGGGAGCCTGGCTGCCAAACACGGTGGCACACTCTGTTCTCTCTCAAAGGGCAGTGGCCTTGGGGGACAGGGACACTAAACAATCCAGATCCACTCATTACTCAAAAGCACCCAAAAGCCAGTGCTTTGTGAATAATGTAACATCCATCAGGAGGCCTTAGAAATGTACACTGGCACTTCAACCTCCTTTGTCCACACCATTATCCACATCACCCTGGTCTTCAACTGGAGCTTCTAAGCCATTAATTTGTTTGTTATGGGAATGATTGAGCAGATCTCTGAGTGTGAACCTCTCATTCTGCTTACAAAAAACTTTTTTCTGACCAAGATTTGGTGACATTGTTCAGCAATTGGGCTCAGCAACAAGCAAGTGAGCTGACAAACCCTCACCTCTAGGTGAGGTATGCTACTAGGCACATCTCAGTATTCCCTATGATAAAATAACATGAGAATTTTTACAAGAAAAGTCAGATTTGCTTATTCCATTGTGAGACAAATTAACCCAGCTGACAAACAGCTATATCTCTTCTAGTTCTGTTGCAGGAAATCAGGCTGTGTTTGGTGACTTTGCATAGGACACCAGGTGCCCAGAATAAAGAAATTCTAATGATTATTTGTTTGTTCACGTTGACTTTATTCAGAGACAGATGGAGCTCTCCTGAAACAGGTCCTTTCTCAAACCTAAGACAATAAAGATAGATGTTTCATGGATTTTAGGATAAACACCTATGTAAGTAAGTAAGCAAAGCACAAGTCCTAGCCAAGAAAATCACACTAATTTACTCTGCTTATCAGGGACTGAAGGGGTTGGGCATGAATACTTAACAGTGGGGGAAATAATTTAAACAAATACTGGGTTAAAAGGAAGGAAAAGAATATCAGAAAAAGAACACAAGGAGGTCCTGAAGCCAGTATTACTGTGCTTAAAAAAAAAAAAAAGCCAAACCAAAACTAGAACCACCAGAAAGTAAGATTTGGAGACAGAACATGAGGAAATCTTCTTTCATGTGGAGAATTTAAGACAATGTGATCAAAATGATTCCTGTATGTTTTCAATAAACTAAGTTTAATGGCTGTATCCTGTTGCTCACTCAAGCATCGTGTGAGAAAGCAAGCTCTGGACAAGAGCACACAAAATCAACATAATTGAACAGTTCAGTTAAACCTTTGCAAGCAGAATATGGAAAAATAAAATTCCCAAATAGCTGTTATTTGAACTGAAAACAAGTAAGGGTGATGAAAATCCACACAAACAGAATAAACAGAGCAATGTATTTCAGTTCTCTCCATTTGCCAGCGTTCAGTGCTCCTGTCAAGAGCAATATTGCCCAGGCCTGTGGCCCCTGGCAGTGGTCCCCAGCACTGCACTGGTGGTGGCAGAAGGTGAGTCTGCTTTCAGGTCGTGCTGTGATGCAAACAGTGACAGAGTTTGGCAGACTTTTTGCTACCAGCTGAGTTATGCAGTGTTGTCTGAACAGAGGCAGAGGATGATGCAGCTTTACATGAGCTGCCTCTTCATCTTCCCTACAGTTTATAATTCATCATCAAAGCAACAAGGCACATTCTATTAAAAGGTAATGATTTTGTCCTGATAGAGTTTTAAAACAGACCAAATCTGGAATTTTATAGGTTCATCATGTGCAGCTTCATAATTTTATATTCATATCAGGGAATATTTTATCTTCCATTATTTTTTTCCCTAAACAGAAGTGATTTACTCCATAGAAGAATCTAAAGCTTGAAAAAATTCTAGTCCTGCCTCCTACCACCTTTTTAGCACTTAAAAGTTATTTACTGGTACCTGGCTCTCATAAAAGGACAATTCTCCTTTCTGCCACTGCTTCTAACCTGTCTTCCCTTTCCTCATTGTTACCTTTTCCCTGTCTCCTAACAAGGACACAGAGAATGATACCTGTTTTCTCTTGCAATGTTCCCATACCAGTGAGCAACAGCACAAGAGCCTCACTTCCCTGCTTTCAGAAACTTAATGCTTTGGTCCTTTGCTCTATTTGAATCTCAGAGCAAAGTATTTTATCCACTGTAGTCCTGTTACTTGCCCCTTGGATGCAGAGATAGCAGCCTGTACAAGATACAGGACATATCTCAATACATTTTGCTCATTTCCAAAGTACAATTCCAATTACTTCCAGAGGTATGACCAGTGTAGCCAGAGGGAGCATCTGTCCTAAAAATACCTGTGAATGCCAGTGGCAAGGGCTAGAGTGACAGTTCTATGGCTAAGAGAATGGTAATTCTGATGCTAGAGAAGCACAATATATAGCTTTATTAATGAGCAAGAAAACAATTAATAAAAAGAAAATTAGGAATATGGGAGTCAAGAGCCTTGGCAAGGGCCAAGATCCTGATGGAAGAGGGAAATGCCAATGAGATACAGTTTCTTGCTTTAAATATTTGTAAAAGCCAACACATCCCAAAATACCCTGTAGGACATGAAAGAAATCCCAACAAAACAATTCCACCAACACAAGTCCTATTTGCCACAGGACTGTGAGCCATCCTCTTGTCACGCACAGCAAACTTGGAAAGTAAAGATACTGAAACCAATGGGAATGAAATAGCTACTGCTAGAGAAGGATGAGAATTTTGATAGAGTAGCTGAGTGCTGTAGCTGCTGCTGCCTGCAAGGGGCTGCCACTTGCAACCATCAGACAAGAAACAGAGTTCCTCCAGTTAAACTGCTGCTTGCAGGATCCTATCTACATTCTTTCTTACCTCAGAGCAGGCACCTCTCTAACCTCCAGGTTAGTTTGATCCTCATCAATGTCATTCTTTGGCTGCTCTGAGCAAGGGGAATTCCAGCTCCTAAAGACAAAAAGTGAACAAGCAATTAGCTTAAATACATCAGTAGGTTCTCTGTCTTTTAGACTAGGATTGTTCAAAGTTTTACACCTATTTCCTAGAAAAGCAAGACTTTTTAAGTCCTACAGGCTGTCTGCCAATCTCTCCAGAAATTTATACGGACTTTCCTAAACATCCCATAGGAGGATGTTTTCTGTTATGTCTCAGCTTGGGCAGTTTCCCACAAGGAGCACAGTGTACAAGGTGAACAGAGATAACCAGGAGTTTTTCATAAGCAATGTTCCCTTGCAATAGACAAAAATTCATGCTTATCAAGTTCCAAATTGAACACTACACTTGAAAACTGACCAAGAAAATATTTAAACTGAAAATTTCAAGGAACAGGGGAAGCAGTTAAAATTTTCCAACTCAGCCCACAGCAGGTTCAGGTAACAGTAATGCAGGACCCATAATTCAACTCTAATTTCATTCTTGGATTCTTTCACCATCATAATTTTTTCTCCTTTCTGATCCACTGAATCCACTTTGCTTTCCCCTCTGCCTATTCTACTGCATTGAGCAGAGATGTAGTAATTATGCAACAAGATTTTTCTTAAATTGCAAGGTGGAATGATTAAAATGGGTGTATGAACAGAAGAAAAATGCTCCTGATGGAACTAAAAAGTTAAGCACAGTTAGAAAGGTGCTGATGCCCAATGTACATCCAGTTGCTTGGCCATAGTGTACAGGAAGTGCCACAGTTGAAGTGCACTGTCATCCAACTCAGCTATAGCAGGACTTCAAACAATGACCAGGACACAGTATTTCTATTTGCTGTCATTGTTGTTTAACAGAAAAGTATATTCCTTTTAGCCTGTCTGGACATTTTGGTTTCTCTTAGGATGCTATTTAGAAAAGAAGAATAAAAAGCAGAAGAAGAAGAAACTGATTATTCTGCTGTGGGTAGGAATATGGAGGAGGTCACCATATGTGTAGGATAAATATCCCCCTATTGCAAACTTGTATCAGTCAGTCACCATCATCTGCTCTGCGGGATAAAAATGCCTCAGACACTGTGCACTCAAACATCAAAATTGCCCATCTTATTTACAGTGCTTATTGCTGTTCAGCAGGACCAGCATGAAGATTAAGGTGATTTCTTGCTCTTTTGCCAATTCCCCTTTCCTTTCCTTTATTTTTCTTTTTCTTCTATATTTTTTTAATAATTGAATGTTCACCTCCTCCCTATCCCCAATGTTAAAATTCTGAAGAGACACCAAGAGAGTCATGAGATGCACAAAGGAACTGATTATGCTTGGGTTAGGAAATTAGATCGCTCTGCAGAATTTTCAGCAGAAGCTCTCCAGTACTGCTTTTATGCCCATCTTTCATTGATTTTGTTACACAGTACCAAAAGGGCACTGTAGGCCCCCATCTGAATCTAGTGCCAATGCAGTGAAGAAAAAGTCACTCTGTCCCAAGGGAGAAGAGAAGGAATAGGTAAAGAGGAACAACATGAGAAAGAGAAAGCAGCACAGGGAAGAAAAGAAAGACCAAGAAATAGTTGGGGGGGAAAAAAAAAATCTTTCTTCTTGCTCTGTGTACCTTCTCTTGTTTCTTTCCCACACTCGAGTTCCCCTTGTCCCCTCACCTGGGTAGTGGGTTGATCTGGTCTGAAGTATGATGGCTTTAAACTGAAACCCAGTCCAAACCTGACTTTTCAATTTCTAAAGCTCTGGAAGGGAGCAGGCGGGAGGTAAGAGCATCCCAGAGGAAGCAAGGCTTCTCTGGCAGAGCTGCTGCAGCAGCAAAGCTATTAATAAATGTTTGCAATCTTTTAATCGCTCTTCTAAATTGCCATGGTGTTCTTGCAAACCCCATAGTGTGTCAGTGCAGCTGCCTCCTCCCGCTGCCTCCCCGTGTTCGTGCATGTGAGTGAGGGGGAACATCAGGAACATGCTCAGATCCAAGGGCTGCTGCAGCATTAGAGAAAAATGATTTTGACAAGTGCCTATTTAAATCTTCCCTATTCCAAAGGAAGCAGCCCTATTAGTTACATCTATGAACCATATTTGCACCTGGTTTTCCTTCTCCGGCAAGTCCCACCTCCTCGATTAAGACACTAAACTTTTTTTTATTAAAATATCACATCTGATCAGTCAGGCTTGGGACCTGCCACCCAAGATGCCACATCTTGTGATGTGATAGCACTGCAGTCTCAGTCACCAAGTAATCACTCTGGCTTAAGCAAAGATATTCTTGGCCACGGAATATTTTTGTACACTTTATGTGATCCACTATGGAGCTGATAGTCACCAGGGTACATCACAAACACATATTGCTCTTCAGGCTTTTCTACAGGGTCAATTAGTCAGAATGTAAGTGGACTGGAGAGCTGTGATCCTATTTATGGTGAGAGATAACATTTCAGGATGAAAAGGATTAATACTTTTAAATATATTGTCTATTTGCCTCTTCATGTTTCTAAAGCGTATCCATTATTGTCAAAACTAGGATATAGCAGACAAAGCTACCTTCTAACGTCATGGTGGAGATCAGCTTAATCCTTTCTCTGTTCCCTCCCCCAGCTCAAACTCTCATCTTCATCCTAATTATAATAGCATTTGAAATTATCATGGTTTAAAAAAAGATGCCAGCTTATATAATATTCTTATTGCTTATTAATGATTTCAGAAGGGAGTGCAAGTTGCCTTGCATTCTGGGAATTATGCAAACCAAGGCTCAGCCATACCTTGTTGGACTCCACCAGTTTCTTATTTGGAAGCCTGATGCATGAGGATTACCATGTAATAACAGATGTTAAGGCTTTCAGTGAATGACAGGCCTGCTGCACATACTTGAACAAGAAGACATGACAGGCGTCACATTTCACAGTGATTAGCCTTGGGCACTTTTCAAAGGCAGAAGACTCAAGGCAAAGTGACTTTAACCGCCCTGCGAGTGTGATAATCCCCTGAGCGCAGCCTGAGGAGTTTGATTGCTGTTCGGCATGGGAGCTTATGAATAATGATACAGAGAACAGCAGAGAACAGCAGACTGCAACAGTGACACGGTTACTGGCAGCCACAGAGAGAGAGAGGTCTGCTTGCATATGGAGCTCTTAAGTCCATTACTTAATCTAAAGTTACTTATACCCTGTCCTCAAAACATCACCTCCTCTAGAAAGCTGCAATGTGTGAAAGGCACCAAAGAACTGAACTCAAGATTTAGTACCTGTCCTTCAATTTCCTGTCTTTGTCACTGTGGTAGCTTTCTGTTGGAGAATATGGGGTGGAGTAGGAGGGAACATTAACGGGAGCAGGAGCTCTGTATCCATGTTATAAATTGCTGCAATTTTATTTAAAAATGAGCTTCAATATAAGATGACACCATCCGTCTCTGATACTAAGAGACTATTAAAAGACTAATGAAGTTGCTTGCCCCCACACTTACAGAGAAAGACCTGCAACCTGCAAGTCCCAAAAATAAAAGAGCTTAGTATGTATAATTTAAGTAAATTAATTAAATAAAATCATTCTAAAATGATTTTGTTACTGTCTGTGATCTGACTCACAGGTGCTGATCTTACAATTCTGAGTAACATTATAATAACAGAGAAACAACAGAGAGTATATACTCTTTTTCAAGCAATAAGTATATCAAGGTAGCAATATACATTAAAATGTTGAGAGCTGAAGTTGAATGTATATTTTATTGGAATCTAATAAATACTCAAAATCATCACTGTATGCTTTTTAAAAATCCTACATCTTATAAAACAAGAACTTAATACTCATCAATTGAATAGCTGTCCCTCTGTGTGCTACACACAAAGCTAAGAAAATTTTTGGTTTGGCCAAGTGCTTGGGGTGGGAAGAAGGAAGTAGAAGAGATAGAATGAGTTAAAAGAACCAATGCAGCTTCTGGAGACAAACTGTCATGTTTAGAAAATTTCCCATGCCAGCATCTTCAGAAATAACCGGGGATGTCCTGCAGACAGTGTGGACATTAAATTGCAATGCTGTGAGTGTGGTGCTATTGCATCAGCAGGGTCCCTCCCTGCACTTACCCTGAAAATGGTGTCCCTACAGTGCCAGTTTTGGTCTTGGCAAGGAGAAGCCACACTACAAAACCACTGGCTTCTACAGGATAAAAGTCTTCCTACTTCTACACATCCTACACAGAGGGAAAAAACTCCACACTTAACTGGTTCCATCTTAGTTTCTTGACCTGTAAGCAGCTTCTGGTTTTAAGCTACACACAGCCCACAACAATTCCTACTGTGTCTCACATTCTGTCTACACCATCTTGTGCCCTGCTGGCCCAAAGAGTGGTACTTGGCTTGGCATGGCCATGTGGGCAGCCCAGGGTGCTGACATACAACAAGCATACGCTGAAATGTTGGGGAAAGTGAGCTCCCTTAGAAAAGATGGAAAATGAAACCAGATGCCACCAATACTGAGAGAGAGAAGAAACCAGATATGATCCTTTAGATGACTTGATGGAAGCTGCTCATGTTCAGAGACAGTAGGACCAAATTCAGCTCTAATTAAGTCACTAATGTTACAGGGGGATAAACATGATCTTTTATGCACCACAGGTATGAAACAGGAACACAGAAGGTCACATAGAAACAACTCCTTGAGTTCCAGCATGATCACTGTGGAATTTTACTGAGGAGGTTTGAGGGATGTACCCTGGGTCAGTTCCCCCCAGTCATCTCACTGTGGCAGATGCTTCAAGCACTGGGAAAAGGTTTTATGTGCATCACCAGGAGCTCCAGCTTGGAACCAACCAGCAGAAGGCAGAAGGCATCTCAAATGTAGCTCAAACCCCTGGGTCCTCAAGGTAACTGGTGGCAACAGCTTTGAAAATCCAGCAAGATATTTTTTTTTGTTTGCTTCAGTCTTCATGGTGCATATAGCTAAAAAGTGGCAAATATTGACACTGACTCAGATGCAAGCACATCTTTAGGAAAAAAATTGGAAAAAAAAATTAAAAAGCCCTAGCAAGCTTCCCAAAATAGACCAGATGCTCCTAGTGCTTTTTGTCTTCTCTGATCTGTAACAGCCATTGCCTCTGGAAATCTGTTTGCATTTACTGGTCTTTGTGAGCACCCCCAGCCAGCACAGCAGAAACAAAATCACTCTTGATTCTCCCCACCAAATCACACCACACACTACACCCTACTCTGCTTTTGAGGGGCTTTCACCTGCTGTGCTGGGCTGTGGGACACTGCAGCTAAAATTGGATCTCGGCAAGAACAGACGGGTGGGGAGGTCTCTGTCAGAGTGGGTCAGGCAAAGAGCTGAGACCTGTGTTCCCCAGCCAGGCAGTGACTGACACACTCCTTGCACCAAGCTGACACCAGCACAAGCTGAGACCCTTCTGCTGCCAAGGGCAGCCCTGGCTGTACCCCAGTGAGCAGCTCCAGCACAGCTCCCTTCCTCCTGCACGTGCAGAGCCAGGCAGCAGGCACATGTTATGTAAGCTTGCTCCAGGATGCCTGTCCTGTCACCTCAGCACTGAGGGATGGATACACTGGAAATGTTTTTCATTGCCTCCCTCATCAGGAAGAGCAGTGCTCTGTGGAAGACTCTGATCCCACGCTGCTCCTAGGCTGCTGGAGTTAAACATAAAGCCACGTAAAGAAAGGATTATTCAATATGCAGCAACATAAGCAGATACATCTTACTGTAAAATAGGGCCTTGGCTTAATCTGCTCATGGGAATTCAGGGGAAAGGAGAAGCAGAGAGCAAAGATCTGCAAGACGACAGCAGCACCAGACACGTGGGTTTTGTTTCAGAGTGGCCCCTACACCAAGGCTATGTTTATACCATACGAGCTTCTGTCATCTCATTTATTATATTGCCTAAGTGCACAATAACTCAGTAATTTATCTGTAGCAATCCTTGAAGTAGATAAATGTCATTATCCTCATTTTGCCAATGTGAAACTCAGGCCTGGAGAGCTTAAAGGCCTGATTTTTATGCATAGGAAGGTGCCTAGATCCTCCCATAATTAAAGGAAGTTATATACCTACATATTTTGTCAACAGAAATCAGTGGGGCTGTTAGAAATTTCAGGTTGCACGCAAACCTATCCGCTAATTTTATGTAATTGAAAGTGCTCTGCTCTTGTAAAAATTTTTCTTTTCTTTTTCAGCTAAATTCAAATATCTCAACATAGTCTCCAGTCTGTCAGACACCTCTGCTGTCTAAGATGTACGGGTTACTGAAGAGTCATGGGTGGGTTTTTTTCATTTTTTCATAAGCTTCCTTCCCAGATAAGCAATCTCTCACTTTGTTGGGGTTGTTTATTGTTTTCTAATACTTTCCCTTTGGTGGTTATTCCAGAGATTTCTGGAAATTTACAGAGGAAAAGTCTTACAGCATCCTCAATAACAACCACCCCTTCAAATTGCACCTCCTGTTTCAGTGCATTCAGCACAGAACAAAACACGAGTCCTGCCTTGCAGGCTGCTCTGAGATCTGCTATGTCTGAAAATCCTGGTTTCAGGTGTGGGCTGGAAAGTGAGTAAGACTCGCTGAGACCATTCTTAAGTTTATGGCAGTCTTTGCCATAACATTATGGAATGTTGTAAGACTCCCTATAGGCAGCAATAAGTAAAAATCCTGCTAATGCTACTGGATTCTTTGTGAAGGAGCAATTTTTCAATTACACATAATTAATAGTAATTACCCTTTATCTTCAGAGACCAGAACAAAGAATAATTAATCCATCTTAACATCCCCGTTAAGGAGGTGTTAAATATGGGGGTTTTACACAGCAGATTACATAGTAAGTTATCTGGTTTGCAGTTGAGTCTGTGTTCCCTAATATGGAAAGAGAAGAGAATCCTAAACTACCTGAACTAATATTCTAGTTCTTGATTAATTTAATTAACTAGTTTGGAAGCAGCTGTTAGCTTCCTGCAGCAGCTTGCTGCAAATAAAGTGTACTGCCTACAGATCTCTCCTATAGAGCAGCAGTTTTACCATATTTGATAAATAGTAACATTCAAGTGGATAGTTTACTCATTTTTAACATATATCTATGAATAAGGTATTTGCAATTATCTCCATTGCAGAGCTGGAGAAAATGAAACCCAGAATTCCAGGTCCAGCTTCTCCCTTGGCACATCACCTTTTTGTACTGCTCTTCTCTCACACTGGTTTTTGCTGCTCAGGGAGACTCCTGATTCTGCGTTCATGGAGACAGCACATGCCAAACTCACAGACACTAAATGCCCTTTATCAGATCTTAATATTTGATTTCAATCTTCCAACGTGGTTTCCAATTTCCAGTGTCTTAATGGAAGCTCACCTCATAAACACACGGGATGTCTCTCAGAGCACATCCTGTTCCTGACTATTAAAAAAAATCAAAGAAATGTGAATTTACTATTTTGAACTTAAGCAAGTAGTCCAAGATTGCACTGCCAGCACTGAAAGAGGCTGCAACAGAATTTGCTTCAACCACATGGTTTTGAAAAACAATTACTCCACGTGGGCAGGATGACAGCAAAGATGAGGGCAGTGCTGCAGGCAGCACACAAGGCAGCTCATGTGGCAGCTCTGACAGAGCAGCAGTCTCTGACCCATGACAGCTTGGGTGTACAGAAAACTTATGATTAATGATTACATGTTAGGGTGATAAAAAAGAGGGATAACTTTTAGCCTTATGTGTATTGATCTGAGGTAACCTGAACTCAAAAGACAGGAGTAGAGAGACACAGAAAGTGAGGGAGAGCATAAAGGAAGAGACCTAAGGGAGAAGGAGATTGTCCCAAATGTTAAATGAAAGCATCTGCATGAAAAGCTCCAGGCCAGCATGCTCAGAGAATGCACTCTTCTGTCTCAGTGACCTTGTGAAGATAAACTGAACAAAAAGCTTTAGGCAACATCAGACAGGACTTAAGAAGCAGTTTTAATTTTAGCCAGATTGTTTTGTATTTTCAGCGCTGAGGTTATCTGGGGATGCAATGTGCACACAGTGGAACAAAATGTAGTTGTCTCCCCCCACTCTGCTGCCACACCTGATGGCAAATTCAGTTCTGTGCTTCCAGGGAGAAGCAAAAATCATTATTTTGGCTACACAGGGAAGATATAATTGTGGTATCACAAGGACAGAGTATCACAATGCATCCTCATTTTACTCCAGAATGTAATTACTTGGCTACTTCATGCACAAGCAACATAGCAGACCTATACTCCAACACAGTATGTGCTGATATGCCAGTTCTTTCTACTCACTTTATGTCCTTGATCTCTGTCTCCAGACTGACAGCTATTTGCCATGAAGAACCTGTTTATTCCCCCTGTACCTTAGCTTCCTCATCTATAAAACGGATGCATTCTACCCAAAAAGAGTGCAAGGATTCACTAAAATATGTATGTGTGTGCGTGTGTTATTGAATACATTTACTAGTAATTTTAATTACAGCAAATACATACAAACCCTAGGAGCTGGCTGCACACAAGAAAACATGCATTCATCACAATCTATTGCAGATTATTAGCAAAATCAATTCCATAGAAATGTATTCTGACCTGCAACCTGGAGATACAGATGGTGTGTAAATCCAAAGTGAGGGTCTAAACCTTCAAGCCTGTAGTAAAATGTCAAATAATGAACCAAAATGGTAATAAAACCAACCCAGACTGATTGGTACTAGCTCCCCTGCAGGCACACTACCACAAATAACAAAAAACAGTTGGGAAAAGGAGACCTCAGTACTCCTCCTGCACCTCCCTAGCACCACCACTTTATTGGACAATCACTGATGAACATTTACACTGATGGAAAATCTTCTATCAAAGGTTCTTAAACTGCTTTACAAATTGTCTCTAATGTGTATAGACAGTGCATGTTATTTCCCCGTCCTTGCATGCTCTGTCCTCCATAACCTCTACTTGATAAGATATCCCAAGGCCATTTTCTCTCCCAGTCTGGAGGAGAGACATCCAGCCTCTCTCTTTGACCCATCCTTCCATTTAAATAGCATTTTCTTATTTTTCCTCTCAGATTTTTTCCTCTCTCAGATTTTTTCTTAGGACACAGTTTTTTCCCACCTTGAGTGTATAACTCACCATCAGCTTGCAATAGTTCCTCGAATCCCTGACACTGGAATCCAAACAGCAGCGCTGGCAGAGGATGAGAGTGAGGAGATGGGAAAACAAATGTGAAGATGTTGTAACCTTTCAGTGCTGTGCTGTCAGCTCAGCACACCAGGATGCCTGACTGCACTTGCACACCTTGTACTAACACAGACAGTGACTGTGCAGGGAGCTGTGGTGACCCAGGTGTGCTCTGTGCATCCTCCAAAGCAACAACAGGGAGCTAAGGCAATACCCTGGGTGAAACCAAGCAGCACGGGGCTCTCTCACCACACTGCTCTCTGCACCGTGTCTCTCCTCATCAGCCTTCTGGACCGAAAGCAGAGGCCTGTGCTGTACACAGGGCCCAGCCTGCAGCATGCACAGTGCACATGTCCTATTGGATTACAGGGCAGAGTGCACTCACATGCTCTGCTTGACAGAGCCCAGCGTGCCTCTGCAAGAAGGAGATAAAGGAGGGGATGGATAAAAGCAACCTGAGCAGCACAGGGCAACCCGAGCCCTGTCGGAAGGCAGGATGGGGGATGCCACCACAAACACGGGGGCAGCAGGGAAACATACCTGGCATACCTGGTAAGCCTAAACTGGAATCTCACTCCACAAAGAAAATCAATGGGAATCTTCATGGACTTTAATATTGTTCAAAAATGTGAGACTAGCTTATCACCTAGGAGCTCATTGTATTGACAAGTGGAACAGATTACAGTTAGATCCTCATTTGGATGCTAAAACACAGAACAATATGGCAAAGATCAATGCAATGCAGTCCTCTTATCGAGAAAATTCTTCTATCTGCATTAGCTTCAAAACTGCCCCCAGTCCCTTTGACTGTGGCCCAAGAGAAAAGGTCTCTTAGAAGTCCATGCTGGGCTTTGAGCTTTTTTCTCCCCAGGGAACTCACATTTTGCAGTTCTTAGAAAAAAACACGACCTGAAAACGTGATCACAGGTGAAGGAGAGGAGTTAATAGCCAAGAGGAGAGAGCAGCAGAACAGGCATCTGTTTCAGAGGGCAGAAGTTTATCACCCAGGACAGGATTTCCACTGGCTTTATCATTGTTTTCTGTGTCTAGAATGAAGGTCATTAAAGATGTTTCCACTCTGAATTAGCAATGAGTTCCCACTTAATCTATACTGTCTCAGCACTCTTTTGTGACTTGGCTCCAAGAACCTCGGCGAAACTCTTTCTCCCATCTCACATTCAGATATCTACCTCACATCTTTTCCCTTATTCCCCTCATTCCCTTTTCCTCAGTTAATTCTCCTACCAGATCTTTTCAAAGAGCCCTCACTGCTTCCTCGATAGTGTCACACATCACAGTTTGGGACACCACTACAGAAATAATTATAGGAAGTAGCTCTGTTCCTCAATTTCCTTAGCTGTTGTCATTAATTAGCACATGTCCCACACCCCCAATACCTGGAGCCTGAGGAGCTACAAATACTGGAGCAGTTTTCTGAGGGTAGCAAAGACAGAGCACCGTGGAGGCTCTGGACGCTCTGCTGAGGCCTTCGAGGGGCCGGTACTTGCCCGCCTGCTCCGGACCTCCCGCGGCTCCCACCACACGGAGACGTCCCGTCTCCCTCATTTAGACCTTTTAGGCACAAGACAAGGGGGGGCTTGCCCAGGGCGGGTCGGTACAATGTAGCGAAAGGGACTGAAGGCGAAGCATCGAACCTTCGGCAGCCCCCGCGCTCCCGCCGCCCCTCAGCCGCCCCCTCAGGCCGGCCCGCGCGCCGCGCGCGCCCCCTGGCGGAGGGCGGGAGGGACGGCGGGACCCGGCGGGTGCCGGGAACGGGGCGGGCAGCGGGGCCGGGGAGCCGTCGTACCCTCGGACTCGGCACTGCTGAGGCCGCGCCTCAAGGGCTCTGTGCAGTTCTGGCCCCCCAGTTCAGGAAGGATACGGAGGTGTGATATACCCCAGCCAGAGCCTGCCAGGATTTGCTCCAGTAACAGTGTAGTGGGTCCAGAGGAGGGCTGCGGGGCTGGGAAAGGGTCTGGAGCGTACGTGTTTGAGAAGAGCGGGTGAGGGAGTCTGGGGTGTTCAACCTGGAGGAGGCTCAGGAGGAACCTTATCGCTCTCTACAAGTACCTGAAAGGGAACCGGAGTCACGTAGAGATGGAGCTTTTCCCCCAGGCAACAAGCGACAGGACAAGAGGACACTGTGTTAAGCTGCACCAAGGGAATTTTAGGTTGGTCGTGAGGAGTAACTTCACAGAATATGTGACCAGACATAGGAATGGGCTACCCAGGGTGATGGAGATGTGTAAGGAAAGACCGGACGTGGTCTGGCTAACACGGTGGTGACTGGTCATAGCATGGGCACGATGACCTCGGGTCATTTCCGCCCTCAGCGGCTCTGGTTCCATGACCCGCGGGCGGCTCGCTGCAGCACCACGCACGCGCGGCCCATGGAAGGAGGCGGGGCCGCGCTGTCCTCCCCTTGTCCCCGCCCCTTCACACCGCCCATTGGCTACAGCGCGCGGAGGCGCCTCCCCATTGGCCGGGCCTGCCGTCCGTCCGCGCCGCGCGCGCCGCCGCCGCCGCCATGGTGCGCTTCAAGAACAGGTGAGGCGGGCGGGAGGCGCCGCTGCCGTGTCCGGGCCGGGGCCGCGCCGCTCACGCCGCGCTGTCCCGCAGGTACGTGCTCTGCGAGGTGGTCTCGGAGGACCCTCGGTGCCGGCAGTGCATCGAGGACCGCGTGCTGGGCCTCGCCGTCAGAGACGCCATCACACGGGTGCACGGGGATTACGGCCTGGCGTGCTGCTCCATCTCCTTCACAGGTGCGGGCGAGACGGGCGGCCCCGGCGGTGCGGGGTCCCTCCGGCTCCGCTCACCGTGCGTGTCCGTCCCGCAGTGAAGTACCTGAACGCCTACACCGGGACGGTGCTGCTGCGCTGCCGCAAGGACTCGTACCGGCTGCTGTGCTCCGCGCTGCCCTTCGTGCGGCACCTGGAGAGCCGCGGGCAGCGCTACCCCTGCTTCCTCAACACCCTGCACGTCGGAGGTCAGGAGCCCCCGGGCTCGGGGGGAGGATGGAGCTTTAATCATACCGGCTCCGTGGTGCTGCTCTGGGTGCGACAGACATTCCTCTATGTTAATAACAGCAACTGCTTTCAGCAGATCTAAATAAGAAACAGGCACCAGCAGTTTTTTTGAAAGCCTCGTTAATTTTGCTTGAAGCTTCATTATATTTATCTCAAAACCCGAGCAGCAAATACAATGTTACATTATTTAAAATATATTTTCAAAGTATAGTATCTTCTGTATTGTGAAAATTAACCCCCAAGGGAAGTAACAGGCACTGCATGTTAGAAATTATTACTCCACCACTTAACCTCAGCAGTGCAGAAGTCTGCAGCCCCTTTGTAGCATTTACAATAACAACCTTGTTTCCTGGGGATTTGTCACTTGATGCAGTGCTCTTTAGGAAATACACACGCAGCTCTGAAACATTTGGTTGTGTAGATTGTTACATACTGTTCTTGTAACTTTAACAGGTACCATAAGAACATGTCAGAAATTCCTGATTCAGTATAACAGAACACAGCTGCTGAGGTTGTTGCAAAACTGTACAAATGAAGGTGAGTTCCTCCAGCCACTTTCCTAAAAACGTAGCCTCAACTCCTGGGGTTTTTGTAGGATATGCTGGGCTACTTCTGAATTCTTGGCCTGAGAAATGCTTTTGTCTTTAGAAGTAGAGGACAGTCCAGTGTATGTGAAGAGATCAAGTAATAACCCTCTGTTGCTTTCTTTATTGCAGAGGAAAGACAATGTATACAGAAGTCCTTGTTGAGCTGTTCCCTGACAGAAGAGCAGTCTGAAAGTGGAGATGAGGAGGATGATGATGGCACAGAGACAGACTGAATGTCACTTGTTACTGTTCACCTCTATTCTATGCTTGTTTACTCAAGATGGGACTGGTTATCTTCAGCGTTAAGCAGTGCAGGGGACTGGAAAAGTATTTGTTCATATTTAGACTTCATTCCCCATTCCAAATGTTTTTAAATTTAAAAAAATAAAACATGATTTCACTTAAGTAGGTTATTTGCCTATTTCTCCTATGGTTTGCCTATTTCTCCTATGGTTTTGACTCCTATGACTCCAGGAGTCAAAACCACTTGCACTCCTGAGGAGAGCAGCAGCTCAACATGTTCTTCATGCTGAGGTAGAAGGGAGCTTTTAGGCAGTTGGCACAGACAAGGAATGTAGTTATTCTCCTTCAACATACAAAAAGCATTAACATCTGCTTTTTTGTTAGCCACAGGGCCATCACTGTTTTGAGTGAGAAAAGCACCAGTTGTGTACACAGGAGCAGTGAGTTCATGGAATGTATGGCAGAGTGCAAGGCTCAACTCCATCCCCCCCATTATAAAACTCATAGGTACAAGTACTGCTTAGATATTTATTAAGTTTACACCAATCAGTTACAGGAAAGTAGCAATGCTGGTATTATCTCGAATCCATAGGAAAACAAGATACAATTGAAGATGCTGTCCCTGTGGGGACAGCCCTGCAGCAGGGACAGCCTGCCTTGCCCACATCACTTCCCTTATCCTAGTGCCTGTGACATGTGGAGGTGAGTTACATCAGCTCCAGCTATTCTCTCTTCCCAATGCAAAGAAAAGTTGACTATAAATGTGCAGAGATAACAGAACACAACAGATACTGGTTAGACACTTAAATATTGTTACTCCTGTTCCTTAGCTTAAAATTACTTGCTGTAACCACAGTTCACTGCATATCTGAGTCTCTCTTAGGCTTTCTCTGCCTCACCAATTGTTTTCCATATGCATTTAAAGTGTTGACAGAAGATGTGTGACCACTGTCAGGTATCCTTAGTTTCTTTGCAGTCCCCTGACAAGCTGTACTGTCCTTCATTGAGTGGGGTTAGTTGTGACCAAGCGTGAAGTCAAGCTGCTTTCAAAGAATGTCTTGCAGGTGTTTCCTCTAGCCTCCTGCAGCAGTTGGAAATATTTTTTACCTCCCCTCTCTCCTGTTCTTTCTGGTTGACAGCCACATGTGATGGACTCTTTGGTACCAGCTTCCCATGAGGCACACATGTGGAGCCTGCTGCTCTGAAATCAAGCACCCAGCAGCTTTTTAAACAGGGACACAGCCACTGAGTGCCAGTGGTGTTGGAACACCTGACTCCAGGTGCCTCAGACACACACCTTCCGCTCAGATCAGTGTCAGAGGGACAGAGCACAGTGAAGCCTGTGCCACTGGGGCTGAAGACAGCAGAAGACACTGTCAGTCCCCCTCCCTAAGGTCAGTGGTACTTTTTACCAGCACCCTGCAATTAATTCTGCCAGCAGGAAGGTAAAATGTGACCCTGTGCAATGTTCTAGGGCTCCAGGCTGCTGTGACAGTTCAGCTGCAGCACTGTGAGCGTGTGTGCGTTTCGTTTATTGCAACTGTTGGTCTTGACTGGTGCTTTACACTTTTATTCAACAAAATCCACACCACTTAACTCAGTAGCTCAAACCACAAGCAGTGCAGAATGTGACCACCCAAAGAAAGAGCAGGGAGGGGTCCAGAGGAGACATGGTCATAGCACAGATCCACTTAAATCCCAGACCCAAGCACATCCAGGCCCTTAGCCCAGTACAAGAGAACCCCAGTTTCTTGCTGGGGTGTAAAAGTTATCTACAGACTTCAGCTATCAGTTGTTCTTCCAACTCAAGAGCAGCCAGTGTCAAACCATCATTCAGAGGGTTACCAGGAGCCCTAGAGGGGAGTGTTTATTCTAGATGATCAGGTTAAAAAGAATGAGTAGCCCATGGTTGGCAAAAAATAAACAAAAAACAGCAGCCTCACTCACCCACATTAAAACAGACCTGAACAACTGAGAGAAGTCAGGAGGTTCCTTCTACCACTAGTGCCATTTTGAAATACAAATTCATCAAGCCACTTTAAAACCAAGTAGCCAAGTTCTGCTTTACACTCACCTCAGCTTTTTATCTTTCCAAGCCAGGAGAACAGGAGGAATTCTTGCTCTTTAGAAAAAGAACAGATATAGCAGCTAACACTCTAAAGCCAATAAGCTGTTTTGCCTGTATCCAGTGCAGCCAAAACCAGTTTCTCAAGAGAGCAGTTTGACAGCTTTACTGCAACAGCACTACTGTCAGTCAGCTGGACTTCTGCCCATGAATAATTACAGGAAAATAAAGGTTCCCTGCCTTTTCTCTTGGGTAATATTGCAGTACTTTGGCAGTGCCACACACCTGTAAGGACTTTCACACTGCTTATCAGGCCCAAAGGACTGACTCAGCAACTAGAAGCCTTGGCAGATTTGTCTCTGGGCTGTTACTTCCAAAACTCTGTTTCAGTATAAATTCATTAAGCAGTTGGAATCAAAACATGTTACTTCAACATATACTGTCACAGTTTCCTCCTGAAGCCCCTAGAAGTCCTGGAAAAACAAGTTTAGGCTGATCAAATTTAAATACTTAAACTATAGCAGCAAAACAAAGCAAAATTAAAAGAAAACCAGGAGAGGAAACATCTCTTGAATAGCAGAATCACTTTGTGTGAACAACAGAGGTGCTGAACAATAGCTTCTGCTTCTGTTTCTTTCTTTTCTTGCCTCCCTTTTCCTCTGTGAAGAATTAAAATAATACTGTCATTCTTATCATGGAACAGGAACATCACACAGAAATTATAAATGGTCTTCCTGGGCTTAAGTGGCTTCTACAGGTCCACAACACTTACTATCAATTCACTGAACACCAGGTAGTTTAACAAAAAAATTACTGCAAATGAACTAAGGGAGACTCCATCACATCTGAAACACAATTATAAACATGCCTAAATGATTGTAAAGTTGCTGTTGCAACAGCAGATCCTGGGACTGCAGTGTGCAGCAGTTTGCCTTTCCAACAAGTATCATTTGGATATGTGTCCAAAAAAACCAAAAGTGGAGCAGACACTCCACTGAAACTCCCAGGCCCTCCCATCCAACTCTCTCCATCATCCAGTGCAGTCTCCAAACAGAAGCCAAAGCTAAAACATCAGAACTGAGCATTAAAAACAAGTTTCACCAGCCAGCACCAGGTTTAAGTTCACCTCAATTTGTTTCACACTCCCTAATTTGAAATGTCAGCTAGCAGTTACCTGGACATTTTGGTCAAGCTGAAGTGGTAGTTCAGCAGCTCAGGTATTTCAGTTTAGAAATTTATAACCTGAACTTCCTTAAGAAAAAGCTTAATTTAGGTTCCAGTAGAGACCTGGCCAACATAATTGTCCAAAGCCATCTTTGTCCTAACAGCATTCTTTGCTAGTTGGAGATCTCAGCTCCCACTAAGAGGCTGCTTTAAGCTGACAGAAGCTCTAGTCAAGCTGTTCAGAAACCACAACCAATTTTCAGAACTGTTCTCTGGCCAATTTTTGGTCCCCAAAATTGCTGCTTTCACTTCTCCCAGAGGAAGAAGGGGAAATATTCAATTTTTTCACTTCAGAAAGCTTTCCTGCCCTTCCCCCTGCCTTTTACCTGATAAATGATCAGCTGTGGACGGTTTGTCCAGTTTCAGCAGGGCTGCCTCAATAGCTTGGCTGAAGGAATTCTGGAAGCTGGGCACAGGTATCCGGTCAGAGCTATCACTTTCTCCATCACTCTCTCCAGGCACAGGGAGTGCCAGAGTGTTCTCATCTGAAAGAGGGAAGGAGTGCAGAAGGCTCTATAAAACTTTAACCACACAAATGCCCCTCCACACTCCAGATGCTTCTTTTGAAGTTACATTTAGGTGCACGGTAAAGAACCTGAAGTACTACTACCAAATTTTCTTACCTCTTGTCTTTGGAGCAGGTTTAGGCCACGTTTCTGGTTTTGCCTTTCCAACTCTCAACATCTATCAAAACAGTGGTAGGATATGATTAAATTCCACATACTTGAACAATCCTGCAGACCCCTTAAGTGGCAAGAAAAATTTAGAAACCCCTTCAAGCACTCAAACCTTTTGACGTCTCCCTAAGATTTATCCCACAGTGTTTTTGTAGGGGAAGCAATTGTAGTCTCAGTCTAGTACCCAACTAGGACACAGGTAATTCTGACAAGATTCACTCTGCTACATGGTTTACCTGGGCAAAGGAAGGAAAGGGAGACTCTTCTTCCAAGCTTCCACAGAGCAATGGGCTGACCTGGCTGGCAGCAGGTGACAGTGGAGTTGGAATAGACTCTACAGAGAAAGGAACTGAGAATTAAAGCCAGTTGCATTTGGCCAAGGCAGTCATTATACTGCTTAACAGGATGTAACAGAAATAAAGTTTTATTATCCTATGTAATGACTCATTTTGATCTCATTGGTTCTATCCATCAGTCACACAGTGGGATCTCTCAAATTTCCTCTGTCTTTTTATTTAAGGGAAATTTAAGTTTGCTTGGGGTTTTCTTTTGGTTTTTTTGTTTTGTTTTGGTTTTTTGTTGTTGTTTTTGTTTTGTTTGTTTGTTTGCTTGAGGGGTTTTGTTTACTTATTCTTGAAAGCTGGCAGGGATGCTTTTTGTGGATTTATTTTAGAATAATGTGCTGGAGAAGATGGAGATGGATAGAAAGAAAAAACGCCAGTAGTGTTTTCCTGGCAAACACCATTTTCTTCCCTTTTTGGGGCAATTATTTCCTTTCTTCTGCTTTATGTAAAAGATGGGGTAACTCCAATGCAGATCTCATACTGTCAAGATAGAGGAAGTAAAAAGCAGACAAAGGAATAGAATGTTTCTTAACCATGTCTGCCTTTTGTGTATTATCTCATAGGCAGCCTAGGAAAAAAATCACAGAACCACAGAATGGTTTGGGTTGGAAAGGACTTGAAGACCATCTCAATCCACCCCCCTGCCATGGGCAGGCACACCTTTCATTACCCCGAGTTGCTCCAAGCCCCATCCAACTTCACCTTGAACACTTTCAGAGATGGAGCAGCTGAGCTTCTCTGAAAAGAAGCTGTCTTTGATCAATACTGAGAAAGTTTAGCATCATGACCTAAGCAATAGATCCCAAAAGAATGATCAAGAGCTAGATGTGATGTGTTTTTCCAGATGCTCACCTGTCTGAGACACAGGGCTTCTGACAAGAGGAGACTGACAGAAGCCCTGATGATCAACACTGGTAGTTTCTCCAGGGCAAGAGGTAAAAGCAGGGAACTGCTGCAGATTCTCCAGAGCAATATGGACCTCTGGATCTAGAAAGAGATTTTAAATTACAGCACTACACAATGTGGGGGAGGACTGTCAATATGCAAGTCATTTCAGGAGTCTAGGAGGTGCCAGCTCATTTCTTTCCACCCTCTATTTGGAGACCAGTACAAGTCCTGCTGCTGGATGGAAGCAGTTTCTAGGCCTTTTTTTGCTTTCTTCACTTTTCACTTTACATCATGATTACTATAAAAACAGAGAGCTATGTACACCATGGAGATAACTGTGCCCTTGAATGCCCTCCATCCCTCCTAAAATGCACAAGTATGCAGCAATTGCATAACATCACTTAACATCCTGACGAAAACAGCTTATGTTTTTCATTACACAGTCATTGTTCTTAATACTTTGTAATCTTGTTCTAAGTACACACTACAAGCTACAGGCCTCAGAGTTCATCCTATAGCTCAAGAAATCAGCTCAGCAACCAAATATGACTGGAAATCCACCAGTTATGTGCCATCAGCACTTACATTTGCCCTGTTTCTTGTTCTCTTCCATCTCAATCCTGCGTTCACGCCGCCGTTCATCGCGAGCTTTCTTCTGCCGCAGACGTTTCCTCTTCTCAAGGTCATCTAGGAGCAATGCACAATGCTGGATATCAAAAAACCCACACCAACACTCTGGCAAGGTTTCCTCCAGCTCTGAGAACAGCCTTATAACACATTAGTAACAAAATATGCTTACATTCAACATATGCTCTTCCAAGCAGTTGGGATTTTTTTATTCTTTTTGTAACTGCTGTCTATGAAACAGTGAGCTGGGGCTGTTCTGTCTCCAGCAGTCACCAGACAGGTGGTGCAAGAGGAGTAAAGCTCTAAAGTATGTTCTCTTTTCTACCATTAAAGGGATAAGAACAGCTACAAACCTGAGAACAACTCTAAAGTCTCCTTAGAGATGACAGGTGGCTTCAGAGCCAGTTCACAAATGCTGAACTCACAGGTGAGGGGCAAGTGACAGAGGTAGCGGTGACGCTGTCTTATATCCTGATAAAGAGAGAGTGATATATCACCACAAGGACTAGAGGCAGCCATGGTGATGAACAGAAATAGAATGCACTACAGTCATCAAATCAAATGGAAAAAAATAGCACCAGTGACACAATGATTACTTTAAAAACTACAAACACATGACGGATGCCCTGAATCAGAATCAAATGTTCCAAGATCTCCACCAGCTACATCATAATCGGACTTGGATGCAGTTACATCAGCGTGCTTACTGATTTTCATGTTCTTCCTCCCTTTTCACACACATCACTGGAATAAAATTCCGCAATACCAGATTTGCAATGCAATTATTTTTGTACTGGACCTTCTAGGGAAAAAATCTATACTGCAGCCTACTTATCAAAGGCAACATAAGGCCCAGCACCTTCCACAGAAGCCCTTCACAGATTAGCATCCCTACCCATTCATACTTATTATTTCTTACTACTGAAGTGAATCAAGTCTCCTCTACAATGACCAACCTGCCAAAGCAAGGTTTTATCTTCTTAATTAATAAGAAGATAAAATAACTACCTCTGTCATGGAGTAGCCAGTTATCTCCACCACAGCTGCAGTTATCTTCTCTGGACTCTTCTCCAAGCTGCCATATTCACGCACAAGGCAGCGAACGTTCACAGGGTGAAGGTACATGCACTGCCCATCCTCCGCTGAAAGGCAACACATCTGTCACATTCACAATTTCTGAAAAATCCCTTTGCCCAGGATTTTTCTCCTGGGAAGCTGAGAAGCCTCAGAGAAAAAGGAAAACAGTAATTATCTCATTTGCTTCTCCAGTGTTTTGCTCCTTGGGGGTGTGTTTGGAGATTGTTTCATTGGTTTCTGCTGTGAGCTGTTTTTGACTCTTTGACCCTCAGGACTCTGGAGAGAGGGTCATGAGTTTTCACTACTATCTTTTAGCCTTCTGTAAGTATCATTTTTGTATTCTTTAGTATAGTTTAGTATAGCATTCTTTAATATAATATAGTATCATAAATAATAAATTAGCCTTCTGAGAACATGGAGTCAGATTCATCATTCCTTCCTACCACGAGGGCACCCCACAAATACAATACACATCATCATCATTCCTTCCTTGCCTGTTCATTTTCAGTACTCTTCTCCTCACCTCAGGACATCCTCCACTAAGAAAATTAAAGCTCCTTTCTGAGTTCCTGTAGGACTTTTATTTCACAGGGGTTAGCTGCATCTAATGAACTGACAAACACATTCCTCAAGGAGGGTCCCAAAGGAGGCATCTCTGCCCCTGTGATTTCAGGATTTCATTGCACTGACCTTGATAAAAATAGTAAAAAGGAGAGTTGCCAAGATGTCCACTGCTAACAGTATCTTTAGATTCTTGGCAGCTTGTTTCAGCTGGATTTGGCTCCTCTACAGTGTTCATAACAGGTTCTACTACAGTGTCCACCTCAGGTACTTCCTCCTCATCCAGCACTGCCTCTTCTACTTCCACAGGAGGTGAAAAGGAACTTGCCAGGTCAGAGGAAGGCTCCACAAGCTCCTCATCGAATGCAGAGAGATATTCCACATCACACTACCACAGCAGAGAGGATAGAGTTAGTACCACACCACCTACTCCAAAGATTATCATCTCTGCAAAAATCTTTGGCACGAGCTCCCCACACACTGCACTGTGAGGTGGCAGAATTAAGTGTTAACAGGATCTGCCAGAGCAGATTTGTCACCCACCTTTTTCTCTTGGGAAACAGCAGGCTCCACAGCTTTGGAGCTTTCTAGGACCAATTCTTCCACAGCTGCACTGATTCCAGCAATACCATTGTTTTTATCCTGGTCAGCAGACAGGGCTGTTTCTCGCTCCTGGAGATCATCCAAAGGGATCAAGTTTCAATTTTGCCCTTTAAGCCAGGAGTCCACCCCTACAGTTATTTTTAGGCTTGCCCTGGCATTCCTTTACTGGAATACCATCCCATAAAAACCATTCTGCTGTGTTATCCTGAACACCACATCAGATACCTGGGGCCCAAAGGCTACAGTCTCCTTCAAGGTGTATAATGCTACTCCAGCAGCAAACACCAGCAACTTGCTAGAGACCAGAATAATCACCCACCCCCATCCATACAGCAGAACAAGGGTGCTCAGCACACTCTTAAAAAATAAAGCTACCAGAAGGCTCCAAAGAGGTTGTTACCTTCAGCTCCTGGATAGCTGCCTCAATGAAACAGGCTTCTGGGGTGTGTTTTTCTTCCTCATACTGTTTCAGTAGTGCTGCTTTCTCCTCCAGGATCACCAGCTGCAAGACCTGCTCCCTGGATGCCAGAAGCAGCTTTGAATACTGACTGTGCTGGTCATCTGCACGGAAGGAGCACCAAATCATTAATATCTGCATGCAGAGCCACCAGTTTGGAGTGCTGCTTCTTCTGAAGTTTTGCTACTGCTCACTTTTGGGAGTTAATCCCTCAGGGCAGACAACACTCAGCAAGAGTTTGATACAGACTCCACAAATTACCATTGTATCACAAGCTGGTGTCACATAGCTGCTCTGACACCTCCCCCACACAGCAGTTCATCTGCCACTTCACCATTGAGTTGCTACACATCAGTAAAAATTAAGCCTAAACTTCCACACTGTAGGAGCATCACCTTTGAGAAGCCTTGAGGGCGTCAAGGCTTCCTGAAACAATGCAGTCTGCAGCTTCTTCCTCTTCTCTCAAAAATACTGCTGCTGGAAATTTCTGCAAAGCCACCTTGCCTTGGCTCAAACTAGTTCATAAGCCCATTTGTATTAAAAATCCATATAAAACATAATTGAGAGGTTTTTACAAGAAGCACAGCAGAAACAGTAAGCTAAAGAATTATCTACAGACACCAAGTCAATGGTGAATTTCCTGGCTCTAGAGTGTTCTGAAATCCTATATTTGTTCTTCTGTTTGTTTTATGAAAATACTTAAAGTCCTCTAGTTTCAAATACTGAGAAACATTTAAGACCACAGCCTGCATGCTGGATATCCCTCACATGCTGGAAGACTTTTTCCAGAGAGTTTAAATGCATGCAGCCTTTCCTAAATGTGACTGCAAAATGAAGTGAGCCAAGACAGCCCACAAAGCAGCAATGTTCAGTAAAATTATTTCTTTAGTCACAAATTTTTTGCGATACTAACAGATAAGATGATGATGAGTTAGTCACACTCTTGACTGGAGAAAACTGAAGATGTCAGGCAACAGATGTTTGGAATAAGGTTTGCAATAATTTTGATTATTTCCCCATAGCATTCACTGACTTCAGTTGATAAGTGAAGATGATGAAAACCTTGTTGAAGATTACAGCCTTGAAATAGTTTAGACACAGAGACAGTTATTTTTGTGAAGCTGTATAATGAGTCAGGAGGAAAAATGTTAAGGACACTGAAGAGCCAATAAAAGCAGTAAGAGTCACACCAGTGACTGCAGGATACAAAGGACACATCAAACCATAAGCAGTGACTGTGAAGGCAGGAGTCTGAGTTCAGTCACTTGAAGGGACACAGCACACAAGTTAAAGCCTCTACAGAAAAACAGTGTGAGTACAAAGTTTACTGTTAATGTGTGGTCATCAAGCTTTTCTGCTGCTAAGCCCCATGTTCTGCAGCCAGGGTCAATTGTCCCAACACAAACTCTGGTCACAGTCAGGAACAGGATTCCAACACCAGGACTGAGATACACTCACCTCTGATGTAAACAGGCTGAACCACATTCATCCACTGGGATTTGGGCAGTGCTACCAGAACACCCTTCTCTCTCCTCATGAGTTGCATTGTAATGGTGTCACCAATTGCATACTGACGTGTTTCCATAGCAACAACACTGCAATGTACGGAGGAGGTTAGCAGTGTAAAAATAACATTGCAAAAAGATGCATGATTTAATTAATATCATCTCACCTCTTGAGATCCTTCTTATGGACAGAGCCATAACAAATAGGACACTTACTCCAGGTCTTCTCACTCAAGGAGAGATAGTGAAGGATACATGCCCAGCAGAAGATGTGCCCACAGCGGGTGATCTTGGCAGCAGTTGGTGGGTACAGACATATGGGGCAAGAGGGCACTTCATGGCTACAGATTCGCTGAAATGGCACATGAGAAGAACAGTACAAGACTCAGAAATCAGTTCCTGGGATCCAGAATAAGCCACCTGTAAGATCTACTCTAATATATTATCTTCCAGCTCTTTAGGCTCTGTTTATTTACCAAGAAATTAGTGCACTGTGAACTAACACCTTCAGACTGCACACAGAATAACCTTCTAAGCAACCCATCTTATTTCTTATGGCTTATTTCTACTCTAACAACATTAAAAAGTGAGTCTTCTCATGTTTCCCCTCAGGTATTCATCATGTCTAAGAGTTAGCAGCATCCCCATCATGTGAATTCAGACAGTGAGAAGGCAAGCGAGCTCTGTGGCCTCTCCCACGAGCAGCCTTGTGCAGCCCTGTGTAACTGTGAGACTGAACTTACCCACTTCCATCAACATGCTAGGTCTACTCAGACACTTTGGTAGCTTCTCTGTGTGGCAGAGACATAACTGCCAACCAAGCACCTAGATTTTTCAGCTCTCTTGTAGTGACAGGTAACAGTAAGCCTACCTCCTCTCCACCTACACCATGCACCAGACTGTCTTGGCAGATATAAATTGCTGCTTGAGGCAACCCAAAACTTCTGACCACAATTCTCCAGAGATTTTCCATTTTGTTGCTAGGCAAGATAGGCCACCTATGCACAGAATAATTCTTCAAATTTCTACACTCTAGTCCTCTTCTGTGGACTCATGCCCAAGTTTTCTGTTAATATCTCGATCACAAGGACTCTGTCTACAGAATGTCAGATACTATTTTTGATGAGCTCCCATCTGCGAAAGCAAGAAGAAGCTGCTAATTTTCCTAATAGATTTTAGCACTTCTCTTTTCCTGTCATGAAAGTATTTCATAATATATTCCATGACAGATCTTTCCCAGTATTGTGGGAGTGACAGAAAAGGCCTCAACTCAAAAACAGATGAGTTTTATGTAACATCACAGAGGGAAAGAGGTAGTTAAAGACAGGTTGAGGTTCTCAAGAAGGAAAAAAAAAAGTCTAGCCCATCACAACTGACCACTTGCTCCACAAAGTCCCAGTTGACCAAGGTATCTGGATCAGCAAAGTGGACTGTGTAGTCCTGTTCTTCAGAGACAACAAACTGGCAGCTGGGGAAAGGCAAAGAGACAGATGATCCACTCAGTTGTTTCTAAAAACTTTTTGAGAACTATCCTATAGGGTTCTCTCAGCTTCTTCTTTGTCCAGCAGCAAACTGCTGGATGCAGTCAGTAACTTCTACCAACAAGAAATCAAGAGTTCAGGTCACACTCAGATTTTTCAGGACACAGGTGTGTCTAATTTCAGTTTGACACAACATCACACAGTAAGTACAGAATGAGCCAGGCAGACTGGTTTTCCAGAAACGTGTAGGAAACAGTCAGCTGCAATGGGGATCTATTAAAAAACAGGGAATCCACATGGGGAAAAATCTTGTCACAAAAACTACAGCTACTGGGGTTCCTGCAAATAGACTTCACTACAATAAGCCACAAAACATTATGGAGAAATCAGAAGCATCAAGGCTGAAAATACTTTTTATCTTTAATATTATCAGAGATAGGATGTCCTGAACACACTTCAAATTCTGGGGAAATTTACAGTCAAAAAGGAATCCTGCTGCTAGGTTACTATATTGATCATCATTTGGGTTATACTACATACTTTGGGGCCCACAAAACAATCAGCATTTTAAGAACTAAGACCCATATAAGTAATTGCCTTTGGGACTTAAAAATTCAGATTAACTTTCATCTAGCAACTGCTATCACTTCTACCTCAACAAGCAACTTCTGAAAAACAACCATCTTTTATAAGGAACTATACAGATATTCCCAAATAGGAGTGTCATGTCCCAAAGCTGTGCTTGAAAATTTGAGTAGAGGATTTTTGTTCATATCTAAAGGACTCACTCCAACAGATACCTCTGCAAATAGGCAAAGACAACATCCCTTTAAAATATAGTCATTACCACTAAAAACACTACAGAAAGGTAATTTCATCCTGGAAAAGACAAGACAACTAGTCAAGCCCAAACACAATTCCCTGGCTTGTCACCCCTTACAGCTCCATGTCTCTGCAGAAGTCTAAGAGCCCCATGGATCTCCCACTCACTTGGCCTGCAGGAAGAGTTCCTTGTTGAATGGTTTATGTCCCCACTTGTTCCTTTTCCCCCAGTTGCCATGTCCATTCCCATCAAAATGTCCTGCTTGGCCACGGGGTTCAAAGGTGAAGTTCAGTAAGTGGTTCAGATTAATCTTCTTGGGACCAGAGAACTGGGCAGGGCTGAACTCTGCCCGTTGAGCCTCTGCTACCTAAGAGAGAACAGCACTGGTTACAAATTGCTGGAGTTTACAGCAAAGCATCAGTACAGGTGGACATCCAGGTCCCATCAATGACAGCACACAGCACATGCAGCATCTACTCACTCACCTTCTCCCATCCCTGCTCTGTAAATCAAGTAGTGCAGTGCTAGAAATGCATGAGAACCTGAAAGTCAGAACTCAGTGCTCTTACCCCACACTGAGCAAAAGGAAGAAAGTTAAAACAACCACAGACACGTAAAAGCTGGCAAAACACAGGCAAGAAGTTGATCAAATCCTGACCATACCCTTTTAGACAGTAATACAAGCCTGATTACTGTTTGCACAGGCTGTGCTTGTTTTGGTTAGTTTTCACATAATGAACAAATCAGAATTCAACAGAGGCAGTAGGTGAATTCTCAGCCAGTGATCTGGGTGAGAAGTGCTGCTCATCCACCAACACTGAAAAACCAGAGTATCAGTTAAAGCCCACAAACACTCTATAATATTTAGATCCACATCAGCATAAAAGCCTCAATCTGGTTTTACCTTGCCAATACAATTTTTGCAATACCACTATCACCTGTAAATTTGTGCCCCTGAGTTGGTCGGACACAATCAATCTTCAGAGAGCAAACTTTGGCCTGTTTAGAAGATTGGCTGGCAGAGTCCTTTGGAAGGCAGTGCTGAAGGGCAAAAGAGTCCAAAAGACTGGACATACTTCAAGCAATCTTAAAGGCACAGGAACATGCTGTCCCCTTGTGCCAAAAAATGAGGGAAGACCACCCTGGCTCAGCAGAGAATTTTAAATGGAACTCAGGGAAAAAAGGAATTTATGACCTGAAGAAGAAGGGATGGGAACTCAACAGGACTACAAGGATGCCATGAGGTTGTGCAGGGAAAGAAGTGAAGGGCCACAGCCTGACCAGAACCTAATCTGGCCACTGCTGTAAAAGACAAAAAGATGGCTCCATAAATACATTAGCTACAAAAAGAGAGCTAAAGAAAATCCCCAGGCTTTACTGGATGCAGAAGGAAGTAGTGGCAAAGGGTGAGGAAAAGGCTGAGGTACTTAATGCCTTCTTTCCCTCAGCTTTTAATAGTAAGGCACTTGACCTCAGGGTACCCAGCCCCCTGAGCTGGAAGACTGGGACAAGGAGCAGAATGAACCCCACTCCAAAGAAACAGTGAGTGTCCTGCTGTGCCACCCAGACACCCCCAAGCCCATGGGGCTGGATGGATCCACCCACAGGGAGGGAGGGAGCTGGCAGCTGTGAGCAGCATTTACCAGCAGCCCTGGCAAACTGGGAGGTCCCAGCTGACTGCAAGTCACCAGATGTGACACACACCTACAGGAAGGGCTGGAAGGAGCATGTGGGGAATTAATTACAGGCCTGTCAGTCTGACCTCTGTGATGGGCAAGGTTATGGAGGAGATTATCCTTCAAGCCATCACCAACAGTGTACAGGACAACCAGGGACCAGGCCCAGCCAACGAGGGTTTACGAAAGGCAGGTTCTGCATGACTAACCTGATCTCCTCCTATGACAAGGTGACACAGTGTAGTAGGGAAAAGCTGTGGATGTTGTCTGCCTGGACCTTAGAAAAGCCTCTGGCAGTTTCTCAGAGCATTCTCCTGAAGAACCTGGCTGCCCATGCCTTGGGATAAGCAAACCACTGCAACTGAAAACCCTGTCTGGATGGCTGGGCCCAGGGAGCAGAGGGACAGGGGGTGACATCCAGCTGGGCCCAGGGAGCAGAGGGATGGGGGGTGACATCCAGCTGGGCCCAGGAAGCAGAGGGACAGGGGTGACATCCAGCAGGGCCCCCATGAGTGGGGTTCCCCAGAGCTCAGTATTTGGGCCAGTCTTGTTTAATGTCTTTAGCAATGATCTGGACAAGGGGATTGAGGGCACTCTGTGCAAGTTCACAGATGACACGAAGCTGGGTGGGAATGTAGATCTGCTGGAGGACAGAAAGGCTCTGCAGAGGGATCTGGACAGGCTGCACTGATGGGTCAATGCCAGTGGTGCAAGGTTCAACAACACCAAGTGCCAGGTCCTACACTGGGTCACAACAGCCCCTTGGAATGCCCCAGGCCTGGGAAAGAGCAGCTGGAAAAGACCATCAGGAAAAGACCTGGGGGTGCTGGTAAACAGCAGCTGAACGTGAACCAGGTGGGCAAGGCAGCCAGTGGCACCTGGGCTGTACTAAAAATAGTGTGGCCAGCAGGAAGAGGGCAATGAAACTGTGTCACTGTATATTTTCACAAAGGACCCCTGTCATGTGTACATGGCCTGTCTTGGCACCATTCCTCAGATGGCATTTTCTCTTAGAGCAGAGATGTCACTGTGATATTTGACAAAAATCCTTTTGCTAGGATTTTTCTCCTGAGAAGCTGAGACACCTCAGAAAAGAAATGTAAACAATAACTATGTGATGGCTGTGGAATGTGGTCTGGAGGTGGTTCACCAACAGGTGCATCTTTGATTGCTCTCATGTGGATTGTTTTTACTTGATGACCAATCATGGTCCAGCTGTGTCAAGGTTCTGAGTCTGTCACAGGTTGTTTACTATCATTCTTTGCTAGCCCTCTGATATCTCCTTTCTCTTTCTTTAGTATAGTTTTAGTATATAATTTTCTTTTAATATAATATCATAAAATAATAAATCAACCTTCTGAAACATGGAGTCAAGATTCTCATCTCTTCCCTCATCCTGGGGACCCTCAAACACCACCACACAGAGCAAAGAACACTCCTCTGTAACTGCCAAGTTGCTCTGCTCACACTCCCTCCGGCATCTCAACAACGTTAGCACCTCTTATCACTCCCTCCCCTCCCAACCCAGGAACTGAACACAGCAGACCTATCTAGGCAGCTCAGGGTGATCCTCTCATCCCAAGAGAGGAGTCAGGGCATTACACTTCTCACCTCATCTCGTCTTCCACCATTAGAAGAGCTAAAAGATTTCCCACTTCCGCCGCTGCCTCCCCTTTGAGGGGGCATCTTGTTAAAAGCTTTGCTTTTCTGTGAATTGGAGCGACGGGACTGAAAGGAAAAGTTCTCATTTTTGGAATATGAAGTTTCTCTTTTTCGATTATAACGCTGTTTGGATCCACTGGCATTCTTTCCATCTGAAAGGAAAAGAAAAGAAGAATCAGATCAGCAGTCTCAGAGTTGGTCCCATGTACTGCACTTCAGCTAAATCCACCTCAGAGATGAGCTCACCTCAGTCACTATCTTAAGAGCAGTGTTTATCAGAACATTAAATCCCCCAGCAACCCAAACCACTTCATTCCTATCACTGCCCAAGGAGTTGGTCAAAGAGTTTAAAAGCAAGTATTTGCTGTGCTCTACCTTTTATAAAAAAAGTTGAATTTCTTTTTTCCAGATTTGGAATTGCCACCACCATATATTAGTGTGTTACCTGGTACATTAAGTTATAAACATTAACATCACATACCACATATTGATTTACCATTACAAGAACTGACAACAACTAGTTCTTTTTTTTTTCATTTAATTTGCCTAAAACATCCCATTTATCATATTTATCACGCATAAAATACACTGTATAAATACCCTGCCTGTGTTTTTCTTAAAGGCTTCCATTGCCCATTTTCAATCACTTCCGCACTTTTTGCTTAAAAGATCCCAGCAGATCTAATTCTATGTTAAAAATACTCTTATGTCATCAGGCCAAAAAATGCTAATTGATCTTGAAGCACAAACCAAATGCTTTGTATGGCCTTGCAGGGCACATACCTAAGATCTAAGTACAAAGTTCACCAACCTACGCAGCAACAACAGTCTGCCAAAAACTGTACTTGGCACACCACTCATCCCAACACAGGACACAGTGGTGAAGCACAAAGCAAAAAACTGCAGGAATAAAGAGCAGAAAAGTCAATCCAGCCCTTGAGAGGGGTGTTCTGTGCCTCAACAGCTGCTAAATCAAACTGCTAGAACAGAGTCAATACTATGAAAGCATTTCCAGTAGTCTTGACACAAGATCAGAGCTGCCCAAGCACACAACAGGCTGTGGGCTGGCTGCTTAACCCAGCACTTCCACCACCTGCCCCAAGTTTTATTTGTAGCAGAGGTATGGTGATAACTCAGAAACAGAACTCCTCAGGCCCCACCAGACATCTACCCACAGCAGCCAGCCCCAAAGTCACTCTGGATACTCAGTAAACATTACACAAACAGCAACACCTCACACAATATCTAGTTGCACTTTACAAAAGCCTATTAGTTTCCCTTTTGCCACTTTGCAGTCTTCCTCCCCACCCCTTAACATAAATCTTACATGGCAGGCAAACACAACACTGTGATTCAGGATCATGTTTCTCATATGGGCAAGTTTCATTGCCAGTGTTCCCAGTTTTTCCCTTTCCCAGCACCACTTCCTATCTACCCAAGCATTTAAAATATTTAAATGGCATCATCCACATAAAGTATCTTTTGTTGTTGTTATTTTAAGTTTTTTCTTCCACCTGCATCCTTCAGAAAGAAAAGGTGAGCTGAGAACAGCATGGTTTGTGTGTTATTGTGTATCACTGAGGATCCAACTTCTAAAGAAGAAATCGAGCAATAAAAGTGGCTGGACCAGGTTCTGTGCTGGTCTGCTGTTTCTTGCACTTGTCAGACTTCTCTGGCTGCAGTTACAGCTAGAACAGGACACTATCATTACTTTCACACAATGTGACAGGCCCATATTGCAGACAAACTTCATCATCAGAATTGGTAATTTACTCTGCTATTCAAAAGGCTGATCCTTTAATTCAGAATTAAACCAACTCTGTCAGAAGCACAGCTGTGTAACTCAAACACATGCCTGCAGAGCTGGCAGTGCTTTAATGCACATCAGGCTAAAAGGACATGGCTTGAGTGTTATCAGGAAAAAACACACCAGAAGCTGCCAAGTACTGAGGGTGTGACCAGGTCTGGCTGAATGATTAGACAGATCTTTTTTGAGAATATTTGTTGGGAAGAAGGGATAACCAACACCTCGGAGTCTCTGGTAAAAAATTAAGTCGTTTTGAAGCAGTTTAGACTACTCCTTAAGTTACTCAGGAACAGAACTTGTCAGCTCAGCCACCCTCTTCTATCTGTAATTTCTGCAAATGCACTAGAGGGGCACATGCTTGTTGTGCCTGTACCACTTTGCAGTTTCTTTGCCATCTTCAAATGGGGAAAAGAAACAACTCAAAAGAAGTCAGTCTAAAGTGAGTGTTTACAAATCACTGAACAAGGAACAGCTCAGCCCTGGAGCTGACAGAAGAATCTCCTGCCACTTTAAGTTTTAATCGAGTTACTCACCACCAGCTTTGTCAGTCAGATGGTTCACACACATTCCTCTCATACTATGTGTCCATTTAAGGCACCTCCTAGAGCCTTTGGGAGTCACTTCAGTGACTCTCACATTTTATAGGAAAGAACTCTCCACTTGTGCCTTTTTTAAAAGGACCCTACAACAGTCTAACAATGCTTCACACCTGATTTTACAGATGGGCAGTTCCACCTCCCCACCACGAGAATAACTGACCTCAGCAGAAGCCTGGTCCATCAGAGCAGTAATGAAATTGGTCAGCAGACAGCCAGGAGCTTGGAGAATGCATCTGTACATTGGAACAGCTTCTCCCTACCCTGAATCTAAGCAACGCTGTCCCTTCCAACCTTTCCAGCATGCCACATGTCAGGGAGCTCTCTGCTTTCTATCATCCATCCCAGCACTCCCACAAAGGGCAGAGCAGGAGAGGCTGCACTCTGGCACAGAGAAAAGTGGAAGATTCTCACTGCCATCCTCTCTGGTGAAATCCCAGTTTTAAGCAGGGTAAGTTTGGATTTGGTCGTTTTGTTTCTCGGCAAATGAGGAGTTAGCAACAGCCAGAGTGCGCTGGCGAGGTACTCACTCTTCACTCAGGTCCTCAGTTAGTCCTTTTGCTGTTTTCATGGGCATCTAACCTATATATATACATACACACACACACAGATTACATGGATTTATCTACCCATTCACACTCCAAAAAACTTACAAAAAATAGTGCCTGTATAATTTAAAAACACTAACAATAAAACTGTTCTGTCATTTTGGAGCAAGCCCTGAGATTTGTGGTTTCTCCTGCTGTATCTCCAAAGATCCAGAGAGGGGAGATGAAGCTCAGAGCATTAGAAGCAGCCGTAGGTGACCACTTGGGCACTGGAGCAGCAGTACTGCCTTGCTGTTGGGGTGAGAATTTCTGTTTCCTTGCACCTTTTTGCCCCCTCTTTTCTGCTGAGCTGTGCTGAAGCCAGCAGCCTTGCATAAGGGGTCTGGATCACACTAAAGCCACAGAGTGGTTTCATGAAAACACACAGAGGCCACTGCTGCTGCCAAGGCAAACATCCCAGTGAGCAGGAGGTGACTGAGCTCTCACAGCCCAGCCAAGCAGGCTCACACTGGGTGTGACAAGGCCCAGGAAGGTTTGTGACAGCCAACACTGTCCATCAGCTCCACAGGACTGCAGAGAACCCCAACAAGCCTATTTTGCCTTAGCTACTTTATTCCACTCTAACTGGATGTGATTCCTGTTGGCACACTAATAGAACATAAAGAAACTTTTCAGTTAGAAACTTTCAGAAACTTTTAGTCTCTGAGGTGAAATTTGAAAGATAGGAGGAACCAAACTTCCACAAATACATGGGAATACAGTACTCTATTTAGCCAATTTCCAGCTGCACTGCAAGAGAAACAGAAGCTACCATAAGGATTCAGGAATATGCATTTCTTCATTTCCCCAGCTGCACAGTTACAGCAAGTAACTTTGGAAAGCATCAAGTGGCAAGTGCTTGACTGGATTTAACCCAGTGACCATCTGAGGAAGATCTGTGGTGCATAGGATTACCTTCCATTTCAGAGGAGATGCAAGATTTCCAGAATACATCCTATACCTGTATATTCCTATATATATATATGTTCCTATTATATATAGCCCATATATATTCAGACACCTGTCCATAAAAGGGTGAACCACATCAGCTACAAGGAGAGTGATAAGGAACTCCAGAAAAAGATTCCATATGGTGACATGCCAGTGTCCTACACCCAACAGCTATGAAAACATAACCACAGTTTTGCCCAGCTGCATCCTGTGCAGTTGTTTGCCCTAATTTCATCAAGGGAATCTTTTTGTTTTAGTTGTCAGTACCCTCCAGTTAAGATATTCCTAAATAAACACCTACTCCTATGAAAAGAGATTCTAATTCGTCCATCTCTCTTTGACGCCCTGTAAAGGAAGCAACTCATCCCTCTGCCCTCCCCTGTAGTTTGGAAACAAGTATCACTAACTGGAATTGTGCTATGACAAAATCTTCCTCTGTTTTATTAAAAAAAAAGAGGTCTTGAAAAGTTTCGGTGATTATTTAATTAAAAGTTTTGGAGTAGAAGAGATCATCAGGATTCCTCTCCCCACTGCTCCTGTGCTACCAGTGCCATTATTTCAAACCTGTAAAAGGTGACACTCCATAAAAATCATTTAACATTTTTATTCTGGGCTAGAACAACAGGCCTTTTACTTTCTTCCTCAGTCCAGATATTGTATCTTCTACATGAAGGGATACCAGCCACAGCACAAATCATCTTAACCCCTTCCTGAGGGACGTTTGTATTCTGTGAACAATCCTCCACAGAGCACCACACACCACTACAAAAGAGGCCGGAGTGAGGAGGTGTCTCTTGGCAAGACAGGGACAGAAAAAGTCCTTCTTAAAAAGACTTCCAAGTGTCTGAATTCAAAGTTAAAATTTAATTTTAATTGCACGGTTACACCACAACCTGGGGAGCTGTGGGTGAGTCACCTCCCATGTCCCACTTCTGTCAATCCTGGGGAAGGCCAATTAATACAGGTGAAGAGCAGGTAATACTTGGTTACTCAGGACATGACCATGCTTAGAAGGTCCAAAAAGGAGCCAACAAACACCTCCAAGATACTTATTTTGTCAACCCTCTGGAGTGCACTGTTACCTTCTCAGAGGCCTCAAGTAATACAGCTGAAACAAACCACTGAGGAGGAAGGAAATCAGCACAGCAATGGTGGTGTAGCAACCTGCTGGCACTCTCTCATATACTTCCAGAAGTAAAATCACCAATTTTAATCACTACTGCCCCATTTCTAGGTTTTAGGGAAAAAAAAAAAAAAAAGGTTGCCAGGAATGCTCACACACACACTCTCTTCCTAAACAAGTTTAGAGAGCTATGTGGGCTTAGGTATTACCTTGAAATGATGACAGGAACCACACTGGCTTCTGACAAACTGCTCTGTCAGCAGAAGCAGCTGTTTGCAATCCCAGGTGAGACAGTTTGGGTTGAACTCCAGATGAGCAAACAACAGCCAGCTAACCCTGAGCTCACCCAAAGCAGGAGGTCACCGAAACACCGGGGCAAGGGGAACGCGGATACCGGACCCCTCGGGGAGGTGTGACAACGCAGGTACAAGATAAATGAAGGGCTCTATTCACAGGCACTGGGGAATGTATGTTCTTACTATAGCACCAGGGCTTTAGCGCTCAAGCTGCTTACCCCAGTACTAATGAACACAAAGCATTAATCCTTAAAGGAAGAGGAGAGTAGGAATCCCAGCTCGCCAAACAGCGAGCAAAGCCGGAAGAGGAAGGAAAAAGAAACCAAAAACAGCCAGTGACCTGAAACGCCGCCTATGAAACGCAGCTAAGACACAAACAACCCGGCACGGCCAAGTTCAGCTTCAGCACAAGCCCGAGGGCGGCACAAGGCCCCTGTCCCCGCAGCCCCCCGCTCACCCCCGCTCTCACCGCCTTTGGGCTTAGACTCCCCCGCGGCGGGCCCGGCCGAGGCGGAGCGCGGCTGCTGCCCTTTGCTGCCGGCCGAGGATCCGGGCGCACCGGAGCCGCAGGGGCTGCTCTTGTCCATGGCGGGGGCGGCGGGGGTCGCGCCGGGCGGGCTCTGCAGCATCAACGGGCGCCCCGGGCGAGCGGCGGCCCTGGGCGGGGGGGCACGACGGGCGCTGGCGGAGCCGGCGGGGGCCCAGGCTCATGGCCGCCCGCGGGGGCGACCGGCGGGGGCGGCGCAGCGCGGACTCGGCCTCCTTCATGGCGACATCTTCTCGCTGCTCCGCTCGAACCGGGGAAGGCCGCGGGAGGCCGGGCCGGGCCTGCGGGGCTCCGGGCGCGGGGAGAGAAGAGCTGCTCACGGAGCCCCGCGGGGCCCGGCGCTGCTGCCGCCCGAGGGGTCGGCACCACCCCGGCACCCACCGGCTGCTCGGCGCCGCACCGGCCCCGGCTCGGCCGCCGCTGCCCCGTAATGGCGACGAGTCGCCCGCAGCAGTGGCCGCACCCGGATGCAGCCTGTCCGGGCGGGCCCCTGCGCATGACGGGATTTGTAGTCCTGGGCCGCGCGGGGCGCGCCGGGAGCCGGGGCCGGGCCTGCACCGAGCCCGGAGCCCGCCCCTCGCTCCCCACCGGCACCGACGGGATCGCCCGCACCTCAGCAGGATGGAAAATCGTTTGGTATAAAATCTTTGCCATCATTTTGCAGCAAATAACCGTAAAAGTTAAAAGAAAAAGAAAAAAAGTACCTCATCAGGCCTACTTGAAGTGCTATTTTTTAACTTCTCCCTCGAAGGGGAAAAAAACCCCCAAGGCAACTCAGATCCTAAAGACATTTCTTTTAACCATTAAAATGCTTTCTTGAGTGCATCTCCTGATGCTTTTCCAATTGTTTTAGGGATGAGAGCTTCAAGTTCTGTGGGAGAGCAATACCCAGATTCTTAAAAAAAAGTACAGGTGGAGCATGTAAGGGCATCTTTACCCCCATAATTCATACCATGATCTGAATGTACAATCCCTCAAGCAAAAGCTTCACTGCTAGTTTTGTACGCACAGGCCATGTGCTCTGTAACACCAGTATGATCAACAAATCCAGAAATTTGTGTTGTACACCTTTCAAACAAATCCTCTATAAATATTATTTTAAGAAAAGCCCCATAAAGGCCTTATTTTAACACCTGATTGTTCCCAATTTAGGTCTGTAATTCTTAGAATTACTGACCAAACTGTGAGTGTAGTTACCACAGTGTTCAGTTCTTCTGGATTTGAGAGGGGGGAAAACTCTCAACTTTTTAACAAAGTTGCTCCTCCACATTTGAAAATAAACAAGAAATAGCACATGCAGTACCAGACAGAGAGTAGACAGACACAAAACTTTAAAAAGCAAAACACAACATTTTATTAGCAAACTAGCTTGCTGTAGAAAGAAAATAAATACAAGGAAGTCTTCCTCCAAATAAAAACAACCATACAGTTCAAATTAGTGCTCAATAGGAAGGTATTAGTAGCAAACACTTGCCCTCGTTACATGAGCTGCAGTGCCACACTCAACACTGCAGAGCCCGACTGGCACCCGGCAGAGCATCGCTTCAGACAGCTCCATATCCTTTATCACAACCGTCAAATCACACAGAATAAACAGAATAAACCTATAATAAAAAAGCATTCCAAGCTGCCGGAGCAGCTCCCTGCCAGAACCACCCGCCAAGCAGTCCCACAGGGATTGTCACAGCCAGCGCGCTCTCGGGCGCCGCTCGGTGCCACCGTCGTGGCCGGGCAGCGTTGGCCGGGTGTGCCGGGCAGGGGAAGGGCGAGGGCAGCGTTGGCCGGGTGTGCCATGCAGTGTCCCCGGGCACGGGAAAGGCGGCACGTCCCCAGCTCCCCTCACGGCCCGGCCGCGCTCCGCCATCCCCGTCCGGCCGCTCCGCCTCCGCCGCCATTGCTCCGGAGCGCCCCGGCCACGCCTCCTGCGCGCCGGCCGCCAGCCATTGGTCACCGCCAGGAACTCCCCAGGAGCTCATTGGCCAGGCGCGGGATGATGGGCGGGGCGTTCCCCAACCCGGCGTGCCGCGCCCCGCTGCCATTCCCATGGCGACGGGAACGCCGCCGGTCCCGCGGCCCCGGTAACGCGGATACCAGGGAGAGCGGCTGCGGCCTATCTCTGCCTAAAACAATTGTAATGCTGTGGACGCTGCAATGAACAGGGACGGGATCGACTAAATGCCTCCCGCTGCTCCTGAAAGCACAGTTTGCTGTACAAAAACAAGAGCCCAGGTCGTTCTATTGGCCTGGCTGGCCATTACCTATAGTTGGTCAGGGAGCTTTGAGCCCACACTGGGAAGAGTTTCTGAGTTTCTTCTTAGCACGGTAGCTGCTATCAGCAGAGTCTGGGGTTACTGGAAAAACACAGAGGACACTGGGCTTATCTTCAAGGCTCCACATATTTTCCTTCCCTGCAACACATCACCAGGAGTAGGACATGGGACAGACAGATGGCCTTCGACCCAGGCCAAGGCTACTGTAGCTCCTGCTTGTCCCTGACAGAGTACAGGCCTGTCTAACCACAGTGCTCCTTGGTGACTTATGTATTTAATAATTCTGGATTTTGGAAGAGATTTCTTTGAGGTGACACCAGGCCCCAGGAAAAGTCCAAAGTGTCACATGATCACAGTATTTCACTTTTCCAACTGTTCCCCCTTGATGTCTGGTGCGGATAGTGTTTAATGAAAGACTATTACAATAAATCATTTATCCTCTTTGTAATGATTGTGATTTCTCTTTCAACTTCCCATTTCTCCACAGCCCAAATGGACCCTGCAGAAGCTGCTGCTGCATTTCTTTGGGATGTCTGTTATCCTGTACCACAGCTGCCTGATTATACAGGGGTGTTTGTATCAAGCAGTGAAGAGGTTGCAGGAGGAACCCCCTGCCAAGCAGCCCCACGGGTATTGCCATTCCCAGCGTGCCCTTAGTGCCACCAGTGTCACTGTGCAGCATCAGCCGGGTGTGCCAGGCAGGGGCACAGCTCGAGCAGCAGCTGCTCAAACACAGCTCACGTTCAGCAGCCGCTCTGGCTGGGAGCCAGGCCCTGCCACCCACACTGCCACAAGCACCGCCCTGGGGCTCCCACTCCCCCTGAGTGAGTGCAGCTGCTGTCCTTTGTTGCCAGGCCCGCAAGGGTGGCTCCACTCCATGCCCAGGATGCAGCCAGCCACTGCAGCCTCACATAGAGCCCCACACACCCCTCAGGCTGCACTCCCCATGACCCGCCCAGACCCAATCATCCACCCTCACCACAACATACAAATCAGCCAGAAATAACAACCTGGCTGGGGTAGAACTTGGCTTTTATTCTCCAGTACACTTCTCCAGAGACAGCAGAACAAAGAAACAGCTCAGATTTTGGGACAGCACATCCAGCAAAACAAGAGGGGGAAATTATTTTATAAAAGTAAAATCAAAAGAATAAGAGAAGTTTGGAACATAAAGAGCTAAATGCACTGTCAGTACTTGTATAGCACTAGCAGTAATCAGGAAATACAGTAGATGGCTATAAAACTTGCAAAAGCAAAACTGCTCCAAAAGCTCGAGTAGCAAAGGAGGAGCCTTCTGGAAAAAAATAAATACAAGGAAGACTTTTTTGGTACTTTTCCTTTTTATATCCACGATGTAATGTCATCTGTTACAACATAATCCCTGCCATCGCCCTTGAAGATCAAGGCCTGTGTCCTCAGGAAGGCTGCAGTAACTAGTCAGAGTCCTGTAACTGGATGCAAGTTTCAGTAACAGTCCATGGCTCTAGCCAGACTTGAACAGAAGAATAGCGACTTGGCCGAGGTAGAAGTAGATGAAGTGCTTGGTCTCATGAGTCACATAGCTGCCAAAATTCCTGCCCACGATGCAGTGCCAAGTGGGATTGTATTTCTTGTCAAACTCCTGCAAAACAGATCACTACAAATTAAGAACTCTTCTAATAGATATTCGCCTTCTGAGCAAGGCAATCAGAGGAAGAACGGATGCTCTTTAAGTACTAGGATTATTTTATTTACATCTTATTGTACACCTGCTGCTTAGTCAGACACACAAAAACCTCACAGTGCTTTCTAACTGAGCAGTACTAAGTGTAAAATATTACTTTTGTTGAAGGAAAGTAGTCTTCTATTCCCCCATAATACATAACATGATTGAATCTACAATTCTCAACTAAAGATTCACCATTAGTTTTGTACTCACAGAAACAAAGCCATAATTCAGACTTTATTGTTTATCAGCAGCACAGCTACAAAACAGAAAATTCTCTGCCACCTGCTCTGTAACAACAGTATGATCAATAAATCTAAGCAGTTGTGCTTTACATATTCTCAAACAAATCTTCTATTAATTCCCAGTAGTTGCAACAAAGGATATCCAAAAACTACTAAACTCTCTTTTCAACTTTCATAGGTACTTTCTGTGTCTGGAGAAAAAAAGCCAATCGGTATTCTGGCCATAGCAAACAAGTATTTCTTTAAAAGAAACAATCGTTCTGCATGGATGAATTACTTCTCATGTTAGAGAAACTTCTCCACTCTAAGTATCCCAAGTTTTAAAGTCACCTCCACCCCAGGTATCCTGGAGCAGAGCCCAAGGCTTTGAGTGGTACAGCAGCACAACAGCTCCAGCTGGGTGCCTTCAGAACGACCTGGACAAAGAAACTGCCAGGCAATTCCACCCTCCCAGTCTCAGCTCCCCACCCCTCACAGTTCTGACTAATAATAACATCAGGGTCTGGGGTCTTCCTGTTCTTTATTGGGTTTTTTCATTGTCGCTGGACAGTCTTTTATCTCTCACGTTGTGATTTCTGCTGACAGTTATAACTTCCTTATTTTCCAGCTTGAACCAGCTCTTGAGGCCCTTTTTCACAGTGCTAGGTAAAAGTTAACATATCTATGTGAAAATTCACAGCTTGTGGCCTAAACCTTTATCAAACTCAGCTCCTCGTGCCAAGCAGTTAACTCCAGACAGTTTCAGTCCAATCGGCCTCAACATTTCAACAGCTCTTCCTCTCAGATCACTTTAACTTCCACTGACGCACTTTCATTTCTCCGTTCTCCTGAGCTGACGAAGCAGGAAATATAATCTGAACTAGATCTTTCTCATGCATTGTTAATCCTACATAAAGGATGACACAGATGTTGCAAACAACAGATAAGCAGTGCCACCAGGATTTTTTTTCTTTTTTGCTTATATCACTACGTAAGAAGAGGTGTGATTACAGAGAATTACAGAAAACCACTTTTCCCCTGCTATTTTTGATCCAGCTGGCAAGAATTGTAAAGAGATCCTTAAGATTAAGTTAAATACAAACGAAACCAAGAACAAGCTACCTCTCAGAGGAAAACCACAGGAGAGCTCAATAGAGTCCCTGTGTTTTGTACCAGCTCATCAGTCACAGGGACAGTCAGGTGCCACTCTATCCTCACGTGGACAACGGACAGTGGCAAAAAAGGCCGTAAGCAGAAAGCACTGCAAGAAAATAGCAGCACCTAGAAAGGGGCCGTAAAAGGGTGGGTAAAGGAACACATGGACATCAGCCTAAAGAGAAAGTCCAACTTGATTATCTAGCGTCTCTAGAACTTGTTTTTCTAGCACTACTTGCCCAGCAGCATTCTCCTCAATTGATTTTTCATGCGCATAGAGATATCATGAGCACATTACAAGCCAACATCTACCTTCTTGATGTGAGCAGCGATGTCCTTCTCGATGTTGTATTTCTCTAAGGCTTGAGTTGCACATTCCACAGCATCTTGCTGCATCTCCTCTGACATGTCCGCATTTTTGATCACTGCCTTTCGATCACTCATGATTGCCTGCTTGGAGGAAAAAAGAAAGAAATTCAAAGTTGCAGGAGCACCTGCCAGAACCACCTGCTGCCAAGCAGCCCCACGGGTATCGCCATTCCCAGCGCGCTCTCGGGCGCCGCGCGGTGCCCCCGCCCTGGCCGGGAGTGCCGGGCATGGCCCGAGCAGCGGCGGCTCAATCGCCGCCTCACGTTCCGCACCCGTTCTCCGGCCGGAGCCACACGACACCGCCGCCCTCCCGGCCCTCCCCAGCCCGGCGCTGCTCCGGGAGCTCCGCGAGCCCAGCCCGACGCCCTTCCCTCCTCCGAGGGAGGCGAGGAAAGCCCGGCACGCGCGGCCAAGGGCTCGGAGCCCCGCGTGGCTGCCGGGTGCCGCCGGGGGATGCGGGAAAACTGGAGGCGGCGGCCGGGGAAGAGCCCAGGCACAGGGGGCTGCCCAGTCCCAGACTTCCCGAGCCGGACCCTAGCCCTCTCGGCAGCTGCCCCTGCCCAACGCTCAAGTCGGCACCGCCTTGCCCTCACCGTCGAGCGGGCGGCGCGGATGCAGAGCCGGTGACGGTGCGGGACGGCGCGGATCGAGGAACGCACTCGGCTCCGCCGCCGCGGCTGTTTAACCGACCCGCGCGCGCCGCCGGCGCCTCCGAGCGCCCCCAGCCCCGCCCCCTCAGCACCGGCCGCTAGCCATTGGTCACCGCCACAATCACCCCGAGATCCCATTGGCCCCGCTCCGGCGCTCTTGCAGGGTTTTGCCGCAGCAATTTCTTTCAGCCCGGCATGCCTTGCGGCCGTTGCCAAGGCGACCGGCGGCCGCGGTGTAGACGCGGCCTTGGGGCGGCCCCGGGCCCCGCCGGCCCAGCTCGGGACAGGCCGCGACCGGCGGCTCTCCGGCCGTGCGCAGCCCTTCCCCGTCGCTTTGTTTTTCTCTTCACGGCTGAGTTGCTTGAACGCAGGAAGGAAGAAGGGGAAGGAATAACCCCGAGCACCGCTACAGGTTGTGGGCTGACCGGCTGGAAAGCAGCTCTGCGGAGATGGGACTTGGGGTCCTCGTGGATAACAAACTGTCCCTGAGCCAGCAGTGTGCCTTGGGGGCCAAGGGAGCCAATGGAATCCTGGGGAGCATTAGGGAGAGTATTGCCAGCAGGTCAGGGAGGTGATGCTGCCCCTCTGCTCAGCACATCTGGAGTGCTGTGTCCAGCTCCGTGCTCCTCAGGACAAGAGAGATATGGAGCTCCTGAAGCAGGTCCAATGGAGGGCAGCACGGATCATTAAGGGACCAGAGTATCCCTCCTGTGAGGGAAAGCAGAGGAAGCCGGGCCTGTTCAGCCTCAAGAAAAGACAGCTGACAGGGGACCTCATTAATGTGTACAAATATCTGAAGGGTGGATGTCAGAGGATGGACCAGGGTCTTCTCGGTGGTGCTGAGAATAGGACAAGAGGCAGACAACAGGCAGAAACTGATGCACAGGAAGTTCCACCTGAGCAAGAAGAAGAATTTCTTCACTGTGCAAGTAACTGTGCACTGGAACAGGTTGCCCAGAGAGGTTATGGAGTCTCTCTCAGTGGAGATATTCCAGAACCGTTTGCACACAATCCTGTGCCATGTGCTCTGGGATGACCCTGGAGCAGGAAGGTTGGACCAAATCACCCACACTGGTCCCTTCCAGCTTGACCCATTCTGTGACTCTGTGAATGCAGCTGCTCCCTGGTGTCCATGCAGTGTCCATCCCTACTGAGGGACTCTCCCAGTCACTGCTCTGGTAGGCAAAGATCATCTGTCACTATAGCTCAGGCTGAGAAAAATACCCAACAAAACCAAATATGATGCTTTGGAGGGCATCCTACTGCAAAGAACATAGAGTTTAAAAAATATTATATGAGGAAAATAGGAGAAAATCGTGGTGTGGTCTGATGATGGTGCTAAAAGTCCCAATATGGCAGGAAGGTCCGGGGTGAGGGAGCCCAGCTCACGCCCTGGGAATGCAGTCCCTGGGCTGATTTCAATAGCATGATGTCATCTCTCCTGAGAATGGGTTAACTAACTTCTTTGTATCTACAAAGCTGGCAGAACTCCTGGATGATTCAAGTCGTGTGATAAGCAGGACAGGTTTTGGGAAAAGAAAGAAAGGAAAGGAAAATAAAAAGAAAAGAGAAGAGTTTCTAATGTGTCCTAATGCTCCTAACCGGAATCAAGGCATCTTTCAACTGCTCCTTGCAATTCAGAACCCACAAACCCTCCCTCCCGTTCCCTACGAGGCTTCATTTTAAGTGAAGAAAAGTGCAAAATTATAAATGTAAAGAAAAGCTAAATAAAATAAAGCTGAACTATTTGCAAAATTACTCAAGTACACCGTGAGGGTCGCGTTTGGTTTGGGGTTTTGGATTTTTTTTTCCCCGTCACGTTTGTCCTCACAGCACCGGTTCCACCGCAGAGCAGCGGTGGCACCGCGGGGCTGGGGGGGTCCTGACCGCGTCCGGCAGAAGCGGCGGCGCCTTGGGCTGCGGGGAACGTCCCCGGTGGGAGCTCTACGGGCGGAGCGCTCTCCCGGCTCCGTCCCGGTAGGAGCTCTACGGGCGGAGCGCTCTCCCGGCTCCGTCCCGGTAGGAGCTCTACGGGCGCAGCGCCGCCCCCGCCGGCGGTGCCGAAGATGGCGGCGCTGAGGCTGTGGCGGTGCGGCTGCCGGGCGCTGCTGTCCCGGCCCGCCGCAGCTCCGCGGGCGCGGCGCGGCCTGGCCGCTGGGCCGGAGATGCATTTCGGCTTCCAGACCGTGACGGAGGAGGAGAGGAGGGAGAAAAGTGAGGGCGGCGGCGGCGGCGGGAGAGGGCGGGCCCGGCCCGGAGCCGAGCTGGGCTCCCGGCAGCCGGTGATCGTTCTCCATCCACAGCGCTGGGGACGTGTGTGGGGCTCGGCCCTTGTTTGAGGCGATACCGATATTCTCGGTGAATAATATCGCTGCTACTTCCCTCGGCTCGGGAAAGCTGTGCTTCTCCAGGGACCTTTGTCAGGCAACAGGCTCAGTCAATTCAATCTTTTCTCTTTTTGTTTTAATTTTTCTTTTTTTGGTGGCATTTTTCAGCTCCACATAGTGGACAGACCTCCACAGGGCAATAAAAGACAAGTTTTACTTAGACATAAGCATTTCTAAGTAAATTGCGTCTCATTCCCATGTCCTTTCTTTGCAGTTTATCAGGTCTTTGAAAATGTGGCCAAGAAGTACGATGTAATGAATGATTCAATGACTCTAGGAATTCATCGGGTGTGGAAGGACATCCTCGTGCATAAAATGAACCCTTGCCCAGGAACACTTCTCCTTGATGTTGCTGGGGGAACAGGTAAATAATTTTGGTGAGTTCCGCATGACAATGCCACACTGTTTCTCAGCTGTTTGAGTCTGCTCAAAATTATGTTTCCTGCTGGGTTTTTTTTCTCACCCTTAGCTCCTTGTCTTTAAAACTAGTGAAGCATCTACTTGACTTTCCCGGAGAAGGGTTGAGAACTGATATCTTTGTGTTTTGTAATATCTTGCTTTAAGGGTCTGAAAGTGTTATAGTCCTGCTATGATATGTTATGGGAAACTGTGTGAATGTGTAGAATGTGGTGGACTCTTTGACTTTAATAAGTTCCCTTTTTGTCTATACCCATGTACACACACACACTTTCTGTGTCTATTACAGTTTGTCTGAGGGGGTGTTTTTATAGATATATATGACTAAAAAGAAATAGTAAGTCAGTTGGATGTTCAAAGCCGTATGTTTCAACTTCCTGGAGTCAGAAAACATTCCAAAATGTGCATCTTTCCTTTGAAACAACTGCAGGTGACATTGCCTTTCGATTCATTAATTATGTTCGCTCTGTACGACAACGCCAGCTCCAGAGGAAGCTCAAGCACCATCAGAATTTGTCATGGCAGGAAATTTTTGAGAGTTACCAGAATGACAAATTTAACAACTCACTAGGGGATTCCCAAGTGGTGGTCTGTGACATCAACAGAGAAATGTTAAAAGTTGGGAAGCAGAAAGCACAGCATCTTGGCTACTCTGAAGGTAAATAATGCATTGTACTGTGGCAGTAACATTCCTGATAGCAAGAAATTGTGAGGGACAGAGTTTTTTTTGCTGTTTCCCTGTGTACATTCAGGAGGAGTGGGAGTTGAGCATGGGGAGAAGGAACATGAGTTGCACAGTCACTGATTGTGCATTTAGTCTGCTTGCCAATAACCTGGACATCCATGCTCCACAGATAGACATGGTCTTGATCCTTTGGGGACTAGGAAGCAGCACAGCTGCAACTGCATCACATCATCACATGCTAATAGTCCTGATGGAGGGAATGTGGCTTTTCATGTTCCTCAACATGTGGGAGCTTTCTAGCAAAATTTGTTAAGTGTTTTGGCCATTGTTGCATGGCAAGATGTTAGTAATTGTCCATAGCTACACTTTGAGCAGAGATTCTCTTTTTACAATTTTGCCACAAACAAATGGCAGCCAACAGAGCCTTCCACTATGATGCAAGTTTTGGGTAAAATCCTTGTGGCACGTACACACTGTGTGTATGTGCAGAATGGTGTTTTGGCTGATCTGCAAAATGAACTACTCTGTCTTGAAAGATTAGCTAGTAGAGGCCAAGGTGTCTTTCCTCTAACAAAACTGAAAAATTGAAACATTTGTTTTCAATATCACTTTAAAATAATCAATTCCTTCTAGAATGGGTAAGTTCTAGCCTTTCTGGAGCAGTCTGAGCTCAGTTCTATGACTTGTCTTTCACTACAGGCTTGTCCTGGGTACTTGGGAATGCTGAAGAGTTGCCCTTTGATGATGATAAGTTTGATGTTTACACAATTGCCTTTGGAATCCGAAATGTAACTCGTATTGATCTGGTAAGTTACTGTAGTGTATCCTAAGGACATGGGGTCCTTATGATTTTTTATTCTACAAAGGAAACAAAGTAGGAGCTCCTTTGGATAAAGGAAGATCCTAGTCTACTCCTGAAACATTTAAAATAAGTTGGCATGTAGTGTGCAACTTGTGTGAATAGAAAATACAATTAAGTGCCCCACCTTTGTCATAAAAAGATAGATTTATACCAGTTGCACCCAATCCTTCCAGCTTGGCAAGCCACCCAGTCTCAGGTTCCTAAGGCAAAGGGCTGCATGTTAGAGTCACTCCCCACCTTCTCCTGATCATGGCATGGATGGATCTGCACATGCACAGGGCAGTCAGGCTGCATATCTCAAATCTTCCTGCAGCACCTGATCTATATCCCACCAGCAGTGGGTCCAGTGCTTCCTGTCCCCTTCTGTTTCCCTGCCTGAGCCAATAGAACTGCCAGAGCAGAGTGGGAAGGAGGCTGCTGCCCTCACTGCTGTTGAACCAGCCTGCTCAGCCCACTGCTGCTGAGTGTCTTTATACTGGCTGGTGGCAGAGCTCCCTAGAAAGAACAAGTATGATTTTAATTAGGATAAGTAGTACTCTTTGTTCTGAACTATCTCTGTCCTTTGAGAAGGACTGGCTGTTGTGGGGGTGACACCTGTCTGGAGGCACTCGTTGTCTGTTTTGGAGTAGTGTGTTACAACCTTGGCAGAGCTCCTGTGCAAGGTGAACCATTTGGATCCAAACCACCTTGAACCATATTCCTTTGAACTTAATGTGCATGTGGCTTTTCCTGGTGCTTTGTCTGCACCCTTCCAAAGCACAGGCTCTTTGCCTTCATGCATAGAGCAGCCTGGTAGCAGAGCTCCCTGGAGACCTGATACAAAACACACCCAAGCTGCCAACTCTTGCAGAGCTCCTGTGTAGTGTTGCTATTTTATCCCATAGGAACAGGACAGTTGAAGTCAAGCAAATGTACAACCTTCAGAGGTTCTGGAATACAAGTTTGCTCTTGTATGAAAGAACATACAGTTTTAAACAGGATTTTGTCTAGATTCTTGTTAGGTATTCCATTTTGATGCAGGATGGAATTTTCAAAGTAGCCAAAGATTTTCTTCTTTCTCTTTCCTTCCTGTTCTTACACATTGCTCATCCGAAACCCAGTATCATTCCTTCTTTGAACCCTTGGGTGTGCCTCACAGTAAAATCTTTTGATTGAAAAAAAAAATTATCATGCCTGTTTTTGATTTTCAGTTTCTTGTAGCTGAGTCACCTTCTCCCTTTTGTGTTTGGTCTGTAATTATAAGAGCTCTGCCAACAAACTTTCATCAACTGCGAGTAGGGAAAGAGAATTGCAAACCCAACATCACAGTTTTGACACAAAGCCTTGTAAAAATCTATTTATGTAACAGCAAGAGTATTTGTGCTTTGGGTTTGTGGCATATTTGGGCCTTTTTTTATACTTGTCTTGGGATGCTTCTCTACAGTAAATATTGCAGATTGCCAGTCAGGATACTCTTCATTCCCCTCAGATCATCAGAGTTGCATGATAACATCACATGGCATAATAGGCAGGTGCTGTTCTACAGGAGCAATCTTAACACATCTGCTTTGTTGTCTCAGGCACTTCAAGAGGCCTATCGTGTGCTGAAACCAGGAGGAAGATTTCTCTGCCTTGAATTTAGTCATGTCAGCAACCCTCTTCTTTCCAGGTAGGAATATGGTGATGCTTTATGCCAGGTCACAGGGCTCTTTTGTTCGTACTCAGAATAAGAAGTGGAAACCCTGAGACCACATCTTGGTGCACTTTTAAAGCAGCTACAGACTGCATAGCATAGTGGCACAGAGACCAGCTCCTGTTGGAGAGGGTTTAAATTTGTTTCTGTTAATCTGTATTTACCTTCTCTCTGTGCAGGCTCTATGATCTCTACAGTTTCCAGGTTATCCCTGTTCTGGGTGAGGTTATTGCTGGTGACTGGAGGTCTTACCAGTATCTTGTGGAGAGCATCCGACAGTTCCCCCCTCAGGTAAGGGAGGATTTCCCCAAATTCACTGACACACAAAACACAATTCCAGCATAATCTTGTGGCCAGCTGGCTTATGGGCCTTCAGGTTATTAATACTTATGGCACTTATTTTTCAGGAGGAGCTGAAGGCAATGATAGAAGATGCAGGCTTTTTCAAAGTGGATTATGAGAATTTGAACTTTGGCATTGTTGCCATTCACTCGGGTTTCAAACTCTGAGTCTGGGTACCAAAACACCAAAAGTACAATTTTCATGAGGGATATGAGAGCTGTGGAATTTTAACAGGATCAAAAGGAGTCCTAAGAAGTTGTGCAGCAGATACTTGCTCAGCAGCTGGGCTCAGAAGAACACAAGTTACCTCTCCCCACCAAGAAACCTGTGGAGTGACTCCAGTGGTGTTTCTTACACTTGCATTTCCCTTCAAGTGCAATGTAAAGGATGTGGCCAAAACTGAGCAATGCTGACAAACGAAGCAAGTTGGCAGTGGGTGTGGATAAAGACACAGACTGATTAATCTCCAAATAAGATGCCTTTCTTTTTACTAAGCTTTGAAGGAGGATATTATACTTGTGAGAAGTAACTTGGATTTATGAAGTAACTATGGACTTTTATGAAGCTGTTATTATCTTTGTCATGTGGAGTTTAAGGATTTTTTCCCATGACTCCTCCTTTCTAAGGGAAATGGAAGGCTTATGAAATAAAAGGGCTCTGCATCAACTTTTTTCCACTTAAATCAGTCTTGTAAGAAGGTTTCCTAAGAAAGGACGGATTCAGGGTGTGGGAATCGAGGTGGGGATGTTCATCTTTCATCACATGGCAATAAAGAGGGTAATTCAAGAGGGCAAAGGGATAAACTATTTTATTAGCAAAGAAGCCATCTTTTGAAAGAAAATAAATAAAAGGAAGACATTTTTGTTTTTTTATATAGCCACAATGAAAATACCAGCCGCTACAGCAAAATCCCTGACCATTAACAATACAATACAAGACCTGAAGATCAAGATGTGTTTCCCCAGGAAGGCTGAAGGTGGGAATCAGTGTGCAGTCCTGTGCCCAGGTGCAAGTTTCAGTAACAGTCCATGGCTCTAGCCAGACTTGAACAGAAGAATAGCGACTTGGCCGAGGTAGAAGTAGATGAAGTGCTTGGTCTCATGAGTCACATAGCTGCCAAAATTCCTGCCCACGATGCAGTGCCACGTGGGATTGTATTTCTTGTCAAATTCCTACAGAATAGAGAAGTAGAAAGTCAGCATTTTCATGGTAATTACACTAATATTGTCTAACAGTTGGGGAGGTTTTTTTGGCAATGATTTGTCACTTGATAACAAGTATCACTTTTGGAAAAAGGCAATTAAGGAGCAGCATATGCTCTTAAGCACAAGGATCATCTGTCACTTTATAACTCATCTGCTGCTTAGTCATACCAAAAAAACCCAAATGCTTCCGAGCAGAGCAGGAATAAGCTTAAAGCATATGTTTGGGGAGGTAACTTTTCCCCTACAGTCATGCCATGATGTCAAACCATAACTTCTAAGAATTTGTCTGCTTGTTCCAAATCTCTGATGAAACTGGTATTTTTCTATATTAGCTTCTATTTCTGAAGCTAATGGACTTCATCAGCTTCTTTTTGCAGTAAGGATGCTTGATGGAAAATTCTCTGCCATATCTCTGACACCTGGTCATGAGATGATGATGATGTGACACGCTGCTGTCAGGAGCCTGCTACAAATAAACTCCTGTGTACAGGTCTACAGTGAGCAAACCCATGCAGTGAGTGGATTTATACTGCAGTACCTAACAGCTGTCAGCTGAAGAGAATTTTGTGAGGACATGGAAGTTTCTGTTCTGCTCAACCAAACCCTTCAGCTCGTTGCAGCTCAGTCAGGCTCCCAGTAGGAGTCAAGAGAGAAAATGTGACAAACTGTAAGCTATGAACCATCTGTTCAGCATTAGCATGAACAGCTTGTCTTACGTGTGGTGGGAAAGGCAAAAAACCAAACCCACTTATTACATGGTCGGCAAAGCACCACTCTTTAAATAGGCTGCACAGAGCCCGTGTCTTGTACCAGCTCATCAGTCACAGGGACAGCCAGGTGCCACTCTCTGCTCAGCTGGACAATGGGACAGTGGCAGAAAAGGTGTAAGGCATTACAAGACAAAAGCAGAAGGACCTAGAAAGGTCCACATAAAGGGTGGGGAACAGAACAGAAAGAGAGAAAGTCTAACTTGATTATCTGGTGCCTCCAGAACTCGTTTCTCTAGAGCTACTTGCCTAGCAGCGTTCTCCCCAATTGATTTTTCATGAGCACATTACAAGCCAACATCTACCTTCTTGATGTGAGCAGCGATGTCCTTCTCGATGTTGTATTTCTCCAAGGCTTGAGTTGCACATTCCACCGAGTCTTGCTGCATCTCCTCTGACATGTCTGCATTTTTGATCACTGCCTTTCGATCACTCATGATTGCCTGCTTGGAGGGAAAAAGAAAGAAATTCAAAGTTGCAGGAGCACCTGCCAGAACCACCTGCTGCCAAGCAGCCCCACGGGTATCGCCGCGCGGTGCCCCCGCCCTGGCCGGGAGTGCCAGGCACGGCCCCGGGCACGGCCCCGGGTGCAGCCCGAGCAGCGGCGGCTCAATCGCCGCCTCACGTTCGGCACCCGCTCTCCGGCCGGAGCCGCACAGGCACCGCCGCCCTCCCGGCCCTCCCCAGCCCCGCTCCAGCCCGGGAGCCCCGCGAGAGAGCGCGGCCGCTCCATCGCCCGGCCCGACGGCCGTTCCCTGCCCGGGGGGAGGCGAGGAAAGCCCGACACGCATGGCCAAGGGCTCGGAGCCCCGCGTGGCTGCCGGGTGCCGCCGGCAGCTGCCGGGGATGCGGGAAAACCGGAGGCGGCGGCTGGGGAAGAACCCAGGCACAGTGGTGCCGCCGGGACACGCGGGCCCCCGGTACCGGGCTGGCGGAGTCTCTGGAGCCGCCCGCGCCCGCCCCGTCCCGTCCCGTCCCGTCCCGTCCCGTCCCTCACCGTGCGGGCGCTGCGGGAGCGGCGCTGCGGAGCGGACGGCGCTGCGCTCTGGTCCGTGCGCGCCTCGCAGCGCCTCTGCCCCGCCCCCTGCGCGTCGGCCGCCCTCATTGGCCACCGGCACCGCCTCCCGGGCGCCCATTGGCCAGCGCTGCCGGCCCCTGAACGCCCATTGGCTGCGGTGCGGCGCCCGGCCGGGTTTTGCTGCAGCGTTGTCTTGCGGCCCGCGATGCCCCGCGCCGCGTCCGTTCCCATGGTAACCGACGGGATGCGGGGAGAGAACGGGGGAATGGGGCACATGTTTTGGGATGTAGGTTTGGGCTGTGTATGGAAAGCTTCCAGTCCTAACTCCCGTGGTACCGGTCTGCTGCGCCACGGGAGGTTTAGGTTGGATATTAGAAGGAATTTCTTCGCAGAACTGGAGATTAGACGTTGGAAGGGGCTGCCCAAGGGAGGTGGTGGTGTCACTGTCTCTGCACGTGTTTAAGGAAAGACTGGACATGACACTGAGTGCCGTGGTCTGGTTGGCATGGTGGTGTTCGGTCACTGATTGGACTCGATGATCTCAGATAATTTCTAATCTAATTCTGTGATTCTGTGTGGTATCATCGAGGTGGTCCTGGTTAAAAAACTTGTTCTTTAAAGTATGCCCAATCTCCAAGGCATTGTAATGTGTCCACTAGCTTCTGTAAAACACCTTTCCATAGGCCCCCATATGTGGGCCCCAAAAGCCATTTTATTACTTGCTATAGTTTAACCAATAACAGACTTTGTTTCTCTTTAGAACAAGCTCTTGTTGGAAATATCCCTTTCAATAGCATGTGATATTACTGAAAGAATACTGGGATATTACCTGGGGCAGCTGTTTCAGTAATATGCCCTTTACTGGGAGTGAAGCCCACCCATGTCAAAGGAAGGAGGTTCCACAGCTTGTGAATGGCACTTGATCACCCGTCCTGTTCACTTATCTGTTTTCAGTTGTGTCTTTTCAAGTCACACTAAGTGACCTCTGATAGAAATCTCTGACCCATGTTTACTGGGTATGATCAAGTCAGCTGCAAACTTTGTTCCTTTAGTGAACCAAATCTATCAGACTTTTATGCCATCTTTTGCAGACCTCACTATTTCTGCAACCCTTGTCTTTTTTTGTTTGTTTGTGTTTGGTTTGGGGGTTATTTTGGTTGGTTGGATTGGTTTTGTTTTGTTTTTTGGTTTTTTTTTTAATGAAGCAAGATGTTTTGGTAGAACCTCAGTGCTCTGTTTTCTTAGTTTCACTCTCCCTGGGGCACTTTCTGCTTACTCTCTTGTCAGCAGATAGAGCATTGCTGTTGAGCCTTCCACAGCTGATCTGTTAATAACAGGACTCTGAACCATGTCTACAGCAAACAGCACAGGATGATTTAAAAGAGGTTGTTAAATACTGGTTGGTAGGACTCCCATTTCCTTGTAGAAATTTTAAAAAAACCCACCTCAAGAGCAGTCATTCACCTCTCTTGCAATGTAAATATTTTGCATATTCATACACTGTAGTTACCTGCTCAGTGTCATTTAGAGCAAAAGCAGCATAACTACAAGGAACTCTTTGCTTTTGCAAACTCTAAGGCAACCTCAGAAGAATACACTGCCCCCAGAAATATTGAAACTGCATCATGTAATACTTTTGTCACTCTAGAATATCTCCGAAATAACTCCTGACTCACAGGTTTTAACGTTCCAAATAGAGATACAGTTCACAACTTTGCTTGTGTGCCAGAAACATGAAGAAGTTTTAAATGGTCTTGGGGCCACAGTAAGTAATTAATTTGCAGAACTGTGTTCAGTATCTGCAGCACTTGCAGTAGTTCTTTGAGTACTGGACAGTTTTGTGCTGTCAGAATGGAACCATTTAACAATCTTCCAAGTGCTCCCACTGAACTTCAGAAACACCCATGGATCTCTGAGGAGGTGGCTGTGTTTGGTAGCTGCAGGCAAATTTCTCTGCATTTATTAAGAAATGGTTTGCTGAAGGAACAGTTGTGATGACGACTGCAGGAAATGGCAGTGTGGGTGAGATACACGTTGTTAATGAGAAACATTAAAGCCTGGGATACATCACAGTCCAGCTTGGTAATCAAGAGTATAAAAGTAGAGTTTCCCTCAGGACAGAGCTGCAGGGAAAGGCAGAACAAATAAACACAGGAGATGATAGCAGGGGTAGAGGAGGTGCTGAAGAAAACTGGGTAATGGATAAGGCATCTCATGAGATTGCTCTCCCAGTTTAGGCTGTAAGCACTTTTCATGAGGTGGTTTTCATCACTCTGTGTTGCACAACCTATCACTGTACTAACAGAACTTTTTTGTGGGGCTCCTACTTAACACCAAAACATAATCATTATTAGCAATAGAACAACTTCCATCTTCTTTTTCTTTCCACAAAGGCGAAGAAATCTCCACATTGAATTTTTCTTTGTAAACCTGGGATTTATATGCAAGAGTTTCCAATCTAATTTTAGATCTACAGTTTTGTGGTGGTGGAAAAATGTCAGCAGCTCTAAGTGAGGTTATCTCCATGGTCTCCAGAGAAACAGGATCAATTTACTGAGTGCTGCAGTGAATGCAGGGGAACCAGCACATGAGGGGAGTCTCTCCCTCTCTCAAAGTGCAGCCAGGGCCACTGGGGCTCAGCACCACCAGTGTTAGACCCACTGAGGCACTCACATGCCCTGCCCCACAGGCAGCTCATCTGCCCTCTGTGAGCTTTTCTTTTTGGTGGTTGCAGGTGTCTGAGTCAAGGTTGTAATACTCTTATTTGTGGTGAAGTTGCATCAAACCCCTTCATTAAGGAGATGTGTGTTTTCCACTTTAAATGCAGTTTGGGCTGCAGGGAACAAGCATCAGGCAGTCTGTTCTCTCCCTGGAGTGTGTGGGAGCAGCACTGAACTGGCAGTTTTAAGTTTAGCCTGTGCTGCATTGGCAATGTGGGATCATCTTGTCCAAATTGTTGGTTTAGTTGTTGCCTTTAAATAGTTACTTGCTGCTATTTTGGGTTAAAAGCTCCTGCAGCCAGTCATTTCCCTTTCAAATTCCTCTTCCTTCTTCTGTGTAAATGATATTGTCCCCATTCTCTCTGATGGTCAAAGGAAGAGGCCAAAATGGATAGATCAAGGGAGGACTTCTCAAAGTGGGAATTACCTGATATTATTATCATTGTGGTATTGATCATATTGATTGATAGGTATTCGAAGTCTTTCCTTGTTATGATTTCTATACACCTCATAAACTACTTACAGGCTGAGCTTGTATATTTGTAAAACTTCAGCATTTGCAGGGTCTGAATCTTGACAAGTCTGAGACCAAAGCAATAATACAGCTTTGTTACAGCTTTGCAGAGGATTGGATTAGTGGTGTGAAATACAGGCTTTATTTCAATACCCTTGAATCAAGTACCATAATAATTACATGTTTTATGCATCTAGGTGAGTATATTATGGATGCTTAAACAAATAATGAGGTAATTGCACAATTAAGAGTGAGACAAGGGTTTGCTCTCACCTCCAGACAGCAAATTCACTTTGCCAAATAAAAGCACCGAGGTCATCTGCCATGCTGCTGTCCAGCTTCAGAGACATTGAATATTTCAGCAGCACTACTAAACTTTTACACTCTCTTTCTTCTGTCTTGCAAGTGCTCTTCTTCTGACCAAAATACATGCCAGGGTGTTTCAGCTGTGACTGCACAAAACTTCATTTTCCCCAAATAAAATACTGAAGGGGCATTTGGGCTCTGGGCTGTCACTGAGAGCCCTGCAGAAAAGTCTCTTGTTCTTCCAGCTTTGGTAAAGGGATGTTACCTGAGGGAAAACAAAAAACAGGTTGTGTGAGACCAGCTGTAAGTTACCTTATGGGCAGGACACCTTGGCATGGAAGTGTTTCTGCAGTTTACTCCATGTACAGGCTGCCTAAATATCCTGAGAAAGTCAGGGGAGTAAGTCCTGCCTGACCTCCTGTAAGGAATTTCTCAACATGGGCAATAACTCCAGAGTCAGGTCAGCCTCTGTGCTGCTTCTGGACTATAAATTGCACATTGTTTTACACAGATGGATACAGACATTTCTTTTAGTGCTCCCTATTATTGACTAGTATTTCTGATACTAAATGCAGCTATGGCAGATTATTTTCTTCAGGTTAATTCAGGTGAGATTAAGAGATTTTTGTAAGCAAGTCAATACCTGGTGGAGCCACAAAATACTCCTCTACTTTCTCTGTGGCATTTTCCAGCAGTTCTTTGGTGCAGTTGCCTTCTGTCACATCATCTTCTCTGAGATACAGACACCTGAAGGACAAAGGTTACTGGTTGTCTTCAAGCTGTCCTGTGAATATGAGGTAGGAAGGGTGGCTTATCCCTAAATGTGGTGTTGGTCTCTTAAATAGACCCTGAGACAAGTACTGGAACATTCTGAAGCACCCAAAAATGGCACTGGCAGGCATTGGGGGTGCAGTATGACAATTAAGACAGATTAAAGAACTGAAGTTCACCTTTGCTTTGCTCACACATAAAAATTACACAGCCAATGATAACTTTCCCCCACACAGAACCCCAGGAAGACGTTTTGAGCAAAGGGGCCACATGCACAGTGATTCCCAGGGAAAAAAGGTCCCAGAAGCCAACAGTTTGATGCATGAACAGACAAAAGGAGGCTGCTGTGATTCACACCTGTCCTCCAGCACTGAATCCATGGGTTCCACGCCATCGGTGTTCACTTCATGAAGCTGATCAGCAAACTGGATCGCTTTCTGCAGCCGCTCCACGCCCTCAGCATCCCGGAAATCCACCAGGGCCAGGTGCTCCAGGTGCTCCAGCACTTCCACCGACACCTTCTGCTGTACAAACGCATCAAAAATGAACAAGCTTAATACTGCTACTTTCTTTTAATTAGAAACTTGTGGGGGTACCAGTTGTTGGTTTCCCTGGGTCTGGACTGAAGGTACTTGAGACAGTAGTTCATGTTTGGACTCAAGTGTTTATTATTTCTTATCAGTAAAACAGTCTCACTACTGTGAGTTCAGCACCTTTTCTTTAGAAGGCACAAAATGGCCAACAATCTCTTGTTCCAAGGTCTTTTAAGACTAAACTATCCAATTAAGAGCTGACACCTAGATTATTTTCCCTTTTAACCCAATAACTGATCACAAGGAGCCCGCAATGCAGACTTTTCTGCTCAATTACAAAATGCCACCCAAACCCATGGAGAAGAAGGAAGAAGAAGCATGAAGAAGAAACCCAGGATGACGCCCTGTGCCCTCCATCTTGCTTCCATCCACAACATACTAAAAATCCCAAAACCTAAATTTCTTACCAAGTGATACACCTACACTACTCTCTATAATCTATTTCACACTTTTGTGGATTCCACTCTATCTTGAACTTTCTCCATGAATGAGGGTCAAAGTCAGTGCTGCCCTGGGGGTCAGGGCGCCCCAGAGCAGAGAGAGAAATACTCCCGGTGCTCCACACTTGTTACACGTCAAAACCGGAGTTTACAAAGAATCCGAAAATCGTTAAGGCTGGAAAAGACCTTTAAGGTCACCAAATGCAGGGACCCGCTGATCGCTGTCCCTCTCAGAGGCGATTAACGGGTGTTGTATCCCGTGCCCGCTGCCCGCCTCGCGGGGGGCGGAGCGGCGGTTCCCGAGCGGTGTGTGCAGTGTTACCCGGAGCGGTGTCTGCGGCCGGTGCCCGCTGTGTTCGCTGTGCTCGCTGTGCCCCCGGTGCCGGTGGCCGCTCCCCGGTGCCCGCGGGAGGCCCCGCCCGGCGCGGAGCCACGGCCCGAGGAGCAGCGCGCGCATCGCCGCCGCCTCTCGGCCCGCCGGATGTGCGTCAGTGGCGGCGCGCCCGGCCCGGCCCGGCCCGTCCGGCGCGGCCGCCGCGATGAACAGCGTGGGCGAGGCGTGCACCGAGCTGAAGCGCGAGTACGACCAGTGCTTCAACCGCTGGTTCGCCGAGAAGTTCCTCAAGGGCGACAGCGCCGGCGACCCCTGCGGGCAGCTCTTCAAGCGCTACCAGCTCTGCGTGCAGGTGCGTCCGGGCCGGGCCCTCGCTCCCTGCCCCTCACGTCTTTCCGCGGGCTCTGACCCTTCCACCGCCGGCCCGGTGCCCCCGGCAGCCTCAGGCCCCGGCACAGACCCCCCCACACAGCGCTGGGTTTGTCTCGCCCGCTGTCTGTCGGTCATGACATGAATATTTTACAGGCGTCTCCTATTTTTATTGTACACGACTTCCTAAGGCGGATCTATAGAGGCTGCAGCAGGTTTCTGTTAGAGCGACTGTAGCTCAGTGTGTTCTCAGTACATCCTTCAGCTGCTCTAACGTTGAAACTTCATTCAAACCAACCTTTAAGACTACCTTTTCTAGATCACTTGTGTTTTTAGATGATTTCTATTCAGGCAACAAGCGATAGGACAAGAGGTTACAGATATAAGCTGCACCTGGGAGGTTTAGGTTGGACTTTAGGAGGAGTTTTTCACAGGTCAGACGTTGGAATGGGCTGCCCAGGGAGGTGTAGGCAGTGTTTAAGGAGAGCCTGGGCATGGCCTTGGGCTGGTTGACATGGTGCTGTTACTCATGGGCCATAGGTTGGACTGGATGATCTCAGAGGTGTTTCACAGCCTCCCTGATTCTGTGGTTCTGTGTTTTGTACCAAAGATAACAACATAAAGCCCTATAAAGACGTGCTGAATTTAATTATTTGGTTTTCTTCTTTTCAGAAAGCAATCAAAGAAAAGGACATACCCATTGAGGGCCTGGAGTTCATGGGCCCAAGTAAAGGAAAAACTGAGAACTCCTCCTGATGTTGGCAGTATGGGTGGAGTCACTAACAGCAGCCTTTGGACTAAGCACCATCACCAGGTGTGCCACAGGGGCCACCCGGAGAAGACCTTTGTTAACTGCTTTCTAGGAAGTGACAAATGTTCTCTGCTTGTGAAAACAAACAGCTAAAAGGAAAAAAAAAAAACTGGGTAATGTGGTAACTGCTGCCTCCTTGCCAGTGAAACTTGGTGGTGGTTCAGCATCTGACAGCTTAAAAATCCATGTGAGCTTCCTACTGAATGTACTCTGCAGTGGGGAATGCTGGTTGGAGTGGGCTGGGATGGGCTCTTTGTGACTGATTTCTCTTGCTTACTTATAAAACACTTGAAAGTGTTTAAAAAGAATATGAAGGGGGTTGATGTACTTGCTATCATCTCTATGCTGCTGAATTTTGGTGAATTAGTTTCATGTAATCCCCAAGGGCTTAAGCACTGTTTTGTGTCAGCTGCAGAGATGGTTTAAGAGCAGTAGTGGACCTGCAACAGCTTGGCTCAAATAAATACAACCAGGTTATATTTTCTTTCAAGTAGGTAACTGTGCAGTAGAGTCTGATTGTGCCCCCTGGGAGGGATGGAAGTGCCTGCTCAGCAGCTGAGGAGAAGACTTTTAATGCAGAGGCTAATTCAGCCTTTTCTGAGGTACTGACACATCCGTGAACTTAGAATTCTCTCTCCTTTAGCATTACACATTTCTGTGGTTTGATCCTCACCCAGGGATGGGGCAAAGCTTGCCCCTCTCCTTACACCAACACTGGGGGAAAAGGTATTATGGACTGGGGACAAAAGATAACTTCATAATTTTGGAATTACAGTGAGGAAAAAAGAAAGCTTCACTCTCTGCTTTTAATTACTACTAATTATTTAAAGATTATACTTTAAAAAAAACTAAAAAGGTGTAGTTCTCAAACATTACAGCTGGCCTGTCAGCACCACAGCCCCTCGCAGAGCCCAGACTCTGAGTCCTTGTGCAGAGGACCAGGAGCTGCTGCAGCCTGAGGCTGTTGTTCCTGTGCCAGTCAGAGCCAGGTGAGCCACACTCCTGTTCTCAGGTGCAGAGAGCTCCTACAGAGTCAGCACAGGGCTTAAATACAGCACTGAAAAAACAGGCTGCTGGCAAAGTGCAGCAGGTCTAAGGGAAGCATTTTGGAGACAGCATTTTGGAGCATATGAATAGCATTTTGGAGACAGTTGACTCTGTAGCTTTTCTTTTTTAAGGAATAAAACATAAAACCAGTTTGCTTTTCTGTGATCTTCATGTAAAGCTAAACGTAATGTGACTTTGTCAGCTTTAAAACAACTGTGCCCCTCAGTGCCTTGTACTTTCAACACAGGAAAACCTCTCTCAGCAATCTTTTACTGGTAAGCAGACAAAAAAAATCACATGAAAACACAGGGAAGGGCATCCTGCAGTGCCACAGTGAGATTTTCTCTGCCATCCATCACTCCTTTCCACAGCAAGATGCCAAAGCAGCTGCTGTGTTCTGCCTTTTGGGAAGAACCACATTAATGACAGCTGAGACAGACCTCACATTGTGCAAAAAATATAGAAGTTATAGTAAGAACTGGAAAATGGTTTACTTGTAATGAGCAAAAACTGGAAAATGAAAGTTGTATGGGCACAGGCTCAGGCTGGTGGCTCACTAATCCCTTCTGCTTCAGGCAGCTTCTGCATGAAACAGTACATGCTACACAGACATAAGCAGTAGAACCAAAATTGTGTTTTCTTCTGCAAAACCTGTGTTTTGACTTTATACAGACTGCAGCTTTATGGAAAGCAGAGTGGTGAGCAAGATATGTGCTGATGTACCTGAAAATGTGAGAGCTGAAGGTGAACAGTGTGAAGGCAGAGCTTAGCTCAACACCTTTGCTGCCACTCCCTGTGCCAGAAGGGACCAAGAGAAAAATCACCTTTATGACTGTTAATAAATATTGCAAGAGCTGGTAATTGAGAATGTGCTTCAGTATATATTTTAATCTACGTATCTGTTGTTCTGGCTGTGAGTTTAGAGCCATCAGTTAAACCAGACATGAAGAACATGAAATTGATTCATGTCCTATGCCAAATGCATTCCTGTTGTTTGTGTTATCAGATACAGGAAAATGTGTTACCATTCAGGCAGTCAAACTCCTTTGCTCCTGCACCCTGTCCTGGGGGAAACCTTAATGCTTTATGCAAACACTGAACTGAAAAACTCCTGAGGATTCAGGTAAACAAGTCAAATCCCAAATTCACATTCAGAGTTGTTTATTTAAAGGGCCCCATCAAAAGGACACAGGGAGCCACAACACCACTCGGCTTCATTGCAGAAGAAACACAGAGTTTCTGAAACTATGACCCCAGAAATGATGGCTCCCACTCAACATTCTGGTTCAAGATGGGGAGAGCCAAAGCTCTGGCTGTTGGCAGGATCTTGGTTTTAATCTTCATAACCAGTTGGGAGAGCGTTAGTGTGGGGGTTGTGAAACAGAGTTTTATTCCCATCACCCCAGGGGAAACGCTGTTGAAAGAAAAAAGAAAATCAGCCAGTGGTAGCTCCTGAACAATCCTACAAGCACCTGAAACCAAGAACAGTACAGACTCAAACATCAATTCTCCCAGGGAATTAGTGACAGGACAGGAGGAAATATCCTCAAGCTGTGCCATGGAAGGTTCAGGATGGACATCAGGGGGAATTTCTTCACAAAAAGGTTGCTAAACACTGGGACAAACTGCCCAGGCTGCTGGGGTCACCATCCCTGGAGGTGTTTAGGTTCAGACTGGATGTAGCACTTAGTGCCATGATCTGGTTGACAAGGTAGAGATCAGTCAAAGGTTGGACTCCAATCTCAGAAAACTTTTCCAACCTAAATGATTCTATGATCACACAGCTTGACAGGCTGGTGGATTAGGCAAACTGGCTCCCAGGATGTAGGAAGCAAGGGCTGGAAAACTCTTGTCTCCCTTAGCTGGGAGCCACAATCTCTAAACAGCACAATTTTTGCTCTTACATAAACATTGTGCTGTATTATGAGGGCCCCAATTTTGAGTATTTTGGGATCTGTATTACTTTAAATTCAGCAGCTCTAGGACTAACACATTTTTCAGCAAGACATTAGGAGGATCACTCTGGGGTGGGAGGGCCTGTGAATGTCATGGGTACTTCACCAGAGATGTGACAAACCCTTACTGCCTCAGAAACAGCCGTGAGTTAATACCACAGCCATCTCATGCAGCAGTCGAGAGAGGAAAAGGCGCTGTGGCAGTCTCAGAGGAGGCTCTACAGCCGTGGGGGAGAAGAGGGCCGTGACCCCGGGCAGAGGTACCTTGGTCCGGATGCGGAGGTGCGCGTAGGGCACGAACTCGGGCCGCTCGTGCTCGTGCTGCGCCTTCAGGTAGCAGTTCAGCATGCACACGGCCACGCCGGGCAGCGCCACCACGAACGTCAGCGTCTTCCACATGCGGGCTGGGCAGGGACAGCGGCATCAGAACCATCACGGCTCATCAGCGATACCGACCCCACACGCGTTACCGCAATTAGCGCACTAACGGGGCGCTAATGAACCTGCGTCCCACGCTCCAGCGCGGGTGCCCTCCCCGTTTGTAACGGGGATCGGGCCTCACGGTTTAGCTCCGGTTCAGGCCCCACCGAGCGCCAGCCATGCCCCGTTCCCGCAGCGAAGGGCACCGGCTGTCAAGGGCAGCGCCGCGCCGGCCGCGGGCCCCGGCTCCGCCCTCGCCCCACAGAGCCCCGTTACCTCCGCCCTCCTCGTGTGCGGCGGCCGCCGCCAAGCCACGCGCCGGCAGGGAGCGCGGGGCGGCGGCGCCGAGCAGCAGGCGGGACACCCGTCCGAGCGCCGCCATGTCCTCCTGTCCGCACGGCGGGACCGGAACCGGAACCGCGCCGGGCGGAACCGGCGGCAGCAGCGCCCGCGCTGACCTTGAGCGGAGCCGCCCGCGCGCGTGCGCCGCCCTGCGCGGGAGGGGCGGGGCAGTGGCGTCGGCGCGGTGCGGGCTGAGGGGCGGCCCGGCGCCATGTTGGGTCTGAGGGCGGAGCGCGCCCGGGCGGCTCGGCCGGGGGGCGGTGACAGAGACGCAGCGTGACAGGGACGCTCAGTTAGCTTGGAGGTGACCTCGGAGAGCGTCGCGTCCGTCCTATGACCGAACGTTACCGTGTCAGCCAGACTATGGCACTCAGTCTTTCCTTAAACACCTCCAGGGACGGTGATTGCACCTCCTCCCCGAGCAGCCCATTCCAATGTCTGATCACATTTTCTGTGGAGAAATTACTCCTGATGTCCAACCTTAACCTCCCCTGGTGCAGCTGGAGGCCGTTTTCTCCTGTCCTGTTGCTATTACCTGGGAGAAGAGGCCGATCCTCACCTGCCTACATCCTCCTGTCAGGTAGAGAGTGCTGAGTAGTTCAGAGAGAAAAGTCCTCGGGCTGTGGGGTCAGGGAGAGTGCTGGGGAGGTCCCAGGCATGAGGGGATCAAAGGGGCCCTCAAATGGTGCAGTTCTATTACCACCAATGTGTTTTTAATTACGTGGATTCCTGGGATGATTCTACTGAAATAATAACATCACTTGAATGAATACAAGATCTCCAGAAAAAAAATAATATGATAAATATCTAGGTTCTCTGTTAGTTCTTTATTGGGGCCTGGCTGTTTGACTTTTGGTGTAGGTGGACAGTACATTTATCAGCACTTAAAACCCCACAGCAAAATGAGAGGATTCCCATGGTCCATATAGAAACTGTTACAGTAAAAAAGCAAAGAAACTGAGCTTTTGGGAAGGATGATGGTAGGGTCTGGTCTGAGAGGAATGACATGAAGGAATTGTAGCTCTAAGGGGCTCGTGGGGAACAACTGGAAATGGGGATGAAGTCTGTCCTGAAGCTGAGTTTGGTAGCAGGTTCATTACAATCTGAGTGACACTGATTTAAAATGGGTCTGCCTTAGTCTTCATCATCCCAACAGCTGTGATTAATCTCTGTATGAGCTGTATCAGGAGTCTGGTGGGTCTGATTCACATCTTTAAATGTAAATTAGGAGTGACTGCTGGGAGACACAAAAGATTCCATAAGAATAATTTCTTCAGCTGAGGGAAGACAGGCAGGTATTGAAAGAAACCCAGATATTTTAAGAGTATTGTGAATAATGTTTTGATGTAGTTGTGTGAAATGTGTTTAACTCTTCAGTATGTGATGGTTGTTATCACTGTGATGATTGCAGTCCTCCTGACAGCACGTGTTTGTACAAAGCTGTGTGGAAAATGAGGGAACAGTCAGCTCTGGCTCTGCAGCTCTGTCTGAATTATTGACCCATGGCATGGGAAACCCTTTTGTACTCACCACTCTGCCTTGCAGAAAGAGTTTCAGGTGGGGTTTTCCCCCACCTGACCTGAGGGCCTAGAGCTTGATTCAGAAAATAGCTTATCACCTTTAAAAATGGCCTAAATCCCACATTTAGAGAAATTTTAATCAAGTACATTTTTATAAAAGATCCAGCGTCCCAGGAACTTTTTGAGGGCAGAAATGCTAAAGAGTTAGTTCTGAAAAGGGAGGGGAAAATGATATGATATGATATGATACAATACAATATAATATAATACAACATAATATAATATAATATAATATAACATAATATAATATAATATAACATAACATAATACAATATAATATAATATAATATAATATAATATAATATAATATAATATAATATAATATAATATAATATAATATAATATAATATAATATAATATAATATAATATAATATAATATAATATAATATAATATAATACGATATAATATAATATAATATAATATAATATAATATAATATAATATAATATAATATAATATAATAATGTATGTATGTCTATGAAGTGGCAGTAGGCAGTCCCAGAGAGAAAGCTGAAAGCTGTTTCAGAGCAGTGGTGGGACAGGGGGAGGTCAGGCCAGAACTCCTGGAAGCTCCCTTGGCTGCCCAGTGCCAGTCTCGTGCTGGGTGTGCAGCAGTGCCGTGTGACACTTTGCATCGCGTCGCTGCTCTGTTTAGCACAATCTGAACGATTGCAGGGAGCTGGTGGAGGTGGAGTTCAGTAGAGTTGGCGCACTACAGTGGAAAGGAATTTTTGTAGTGCAAAAGCAAGCTCGGGTTTGCATGGACTGTGCACAGAAATGTTGTGGGAGCAGAAAGCTTTGGCTTTCAGGTAACAGCCCTAAATTTAGCGAGTTTAGTGGAAATCCATTCCACTCTGATTCCGAATCAAAGGCCACTTGCCAAAGACTTTCACTTCCTTTCCGTTACTTTTCCCAGCTGCAGCGGCGGGGAGCAGAGAGGGGGCAGGATCCAGCGGGAGTCGGGATGAGCTGGGCGGGAGCTGCCGCCCGGAGCAATGCCGGCCCGGCCCGCCTGGTGGCAAACTGCTTTCACTGGAAGCGCCTCCGTTCAGCACGTCTGCGAACAACAAATGCGCTCTCTGGGACTGCAGGCTGTAATCTCATCCCCGTGCGTTTTCATTTTCAGGGCCCTGCTCATCCCTCTCGAATAGCAATATTGCCTCCATCAGATACTGTCTTAACAAACGCGGAGTTCGTGCTGCAGAGATAGCGTCTGTGTCTCAAACTCCACAGAGTTTCTGGGGGCAAAAGTTTTCTTCATCTTCTCCCTGTAGTCCTGGAACGGCAGAAATCAATATTCTGACATCTGTAAATCCTTTGTTCCCCTTTTCACCAAGGCTTTATCAGCATTGGGAGGGAGGGACGGGGGGAAGAGGGCGTTGAGAGAGCCATTGTCACTTCTCTCGGGAATGATCTGGAACTACTATGCAAATCTTCATTTGAAGACCCTGGGAACTGGGGGAGGGCTTTAGCTGCGAGCTCAGTGGGAGGGGAGCTCTGAATCCCTGCTCACACACTCCAGCCTAGTGCAAGGAGCTGGGAAGAGTCTTTTGAACGAGCAGAAGAGACATTTTGTGCTTTGTGCGCTCCTGTGAGGCTTTGCACTCTTTATGTCTCCTGTTTTGTGCCTTTTTTTCTGCCTACTTCTTCTAAATGTTTGCATAAGAATTGGGGGCGGGGGTGAGAGATCCAAGAGCTGCGATTAGCAGTGGTGAAATCAGAGGGGCGCAGGGTGCAGCACCTCTCCTGCCTCCCTCTCACACCCTGGGGTCTCCCACCAAGCAGTGGAGCAGCTGCAGTGCTTCTCACACACCTACATCCCGATTGCTGGCATTAGCATGTGGCACAGGCACAGATTCAGCAAAGCAAATGATTCAGCTGGTCAGGAGTAGTGGAGTAGAATAATTTGCAGTTCTGAAATTAATCACGTTGTAGCCAGGTCTTGTCTTACGGGGGCAAAGCCCCAGAGAGCAGAACCTGCTTTGTGACATCCTGTGGGCTGTCCTGGCTTGGCTCTGAGCTCCGTGTCGCCTGTTTTGTATTAGGGCAGGGTCGCACGGACTGCCAAGTTTCCTGGAAGTTATGTTGGGTCCTCCGTAGGCCTCATGGAAGGGGAGATATCCTGGCCTGACTTCGTAGCCACATGGATGGACAGGAGAGTGGGGGAGGGACAATTCAGATGCATATCTAGGCATTTTTGTGTTTATAACTACTGTAAAGGTAGTCATAGTCCTTTTGATTTCCTGACCTTCATTTTCAGGTCATCTGTCTCATCGTTATGTTTTCAAACTTTAAGGGTTTAATGCTTCAGAAAACTAAAATTTACCTTTGGACAATGACAGCCCTGGAAAACCGAACACTACTCACCCTTTCCCGGACAGCTGAGAAGATGTGACCACTTAAAAATCTCATTTTCTGTGAAAACCATAGGAACTGAGCTCTGATTCTGTGTTCCCTCGCACGTGAAAGCCAAGCAGTGTAAACCACTGCTGTTTATCTTGCAAGTACTTTACTGCTTTGTGGGGGGAAAGTGCTCCACAAGCTTGGTCTCATATGCACAGCTGGGTCTGAGTCTGCTCTGGTTTTCCGTGTGTAACTCTAGCATGACTCAGCTGATGGGTGAACCCCTGGAATGGTGCTAGCTGGAGCCAGCCTGGACATGGCCTCTGGCTCCTGACAGTGCCCCCAGCACCTGTGCACGCTCCGTAACCATGCAGATGCTTTTCTCAGTGCACTTGTTTGCATGAGGGCTGGTGTGTGAATGCACATTCTTCTCACCCACGCCTCACATACGCATGCAAACACACATCCTCGAGTGCACACAGCCATTCCCTTTCTCTCATACACGTTCGTGCACATACACAGACCTTTTTGAAAGCTCCTGTTTTCATAAAGGTTTTATTTATAGGTCCTGCCTGGTTGTGAATGTGAAAGAGAGAAAGCCCCTCAGAGGGTTCCTTTCATGTGTAAATCAGCCTAGGCTGAGAGCATTGGGGTCACTGAGAGGAGGATTTCACTCTTAATTACTCAGAGAGAAAGCAGGCAGGGGACTTTCTCAAACTAATAGGGTTGTTCTCTGCTGGGGAAATCAGTCCGAGACGCCCAAATTTCTCTTGCATCAGACTTCGGGCTCTGATTCACAGGCCACTTCTGCCATTAGCAAGAGCTGTCTATGTGGCACTCGGAACAAACAGTTCAGCTTCCAAAACAGCTTACTTATTAAAGATGGTTATGTTCACTCTACTAATTGGGTGTTCTTTAGAGACCAAAGGAGGAGCTGATCTAGCTTGCTTTGTTTTTATGCTATTTTTATTGACAAAGATATTAGTCTGTGATACTTGTATCTGTGACTCCATCCTCAGTACTCTTTCAGACCTGGAAACTCACACTTCTCTGCCAAGTAGAAAAAGGCTGTCCAGATTAGTCCAGTGAGCAGGACTTTGAATTTGAATTTGAAACCAGCACTGGATTCCCAGTTCAGCCACCGAATGCCTTTGTATCCTTAGCTGTGGAATGGGTCAATCTCTCAGGAATGGGGCTGTTAAGAACAAAAATCAATATGTACTGTGATACTCTTGGTAATAAGGCTGTGAATGCCAAGGTAAATGGGTGTGTCTGAAGAGATGTGTCTTTTTCCTGGGATGCAATACAAGCGTGGGAATTCCTCTGCTGGAGTAGAATTGTCCCCTTTCCTCTCTGGTCATAAAACTGAGTCTGGAAATCTACTGCAGAGGTGAGAACTCCCAGTCGCAAGACACTGAGTTGTCCAGAGGGACTTCAGGGCCTGCTTGGGCCACCACACACTAACAGAAAGTGTAGCTGTCAGCAGCTGCAGGGGAGAAATCTGTGTTAAGTGCATACTCATACAAGCATGTGAGTGTGCACTTACATGTTTTAACTTCACTTGACAAAATTTACACCTTCTCATCTGTACCTCCTTTCATATAGGGCCTCTGCTTTTCTGAACAGGAAGTAAATGCATTGAGGGCTGAACATTCCCAGCCCATGCACAAATAGCCTCGTGGGAGCCTTGATTCAGGATTCTTGGAGCTGTCTTAGTTCAGCTTGCCTAGGAAGGTGGAGGGGTTTGTCTGGGAGCACCTGTTTGAAGATGCTGGCTCACAGTGGTGGGAGCCATGGGCAGATGAGGTCAGCAGTCTGAAGTATCTGAGAGGTCAGAGGGAAATGAATGGGTCATTTCTTTTGCAAATGAAGAGCTGCAGTCTGGAGCAGCCTCAGCAGAGCCCAGCATGTGGATCCAGACTGTTCCTTTTACGACCTGATGGAAATGGGGCCCAAAAGGACTTCCCTGATGGAGTTCTGTCTCCATTAAACAGCCTTTGTTATCTTTTCCTCCTGCAGCTGGGTATAGAACATGGATTGGGGGTTATCCTGGCTACCAGCACGCTCAAGAGGATGAAGGTTTTATGGCTGCATACAAAACCTTGGGCTGCAGGATATCTTTTTTGCTGTCCAAGAGAAAAATCTTGGTTTAAGATGTAGAACACATGTATATTTCTGCTTTAATGCTCCTTTTTACCCAACCTACACTAAAATGAGTAAATCCAAGGGCTGCTTTAAAATAATGCACATAACTGACTAATGGATTAAAAGCTTGGATTCTGTTCTTCATTCTGGTGGTAAATTTTCAGTTACTCTGCAAAGCCCTATGAATGCCTATGCCTCACTTTTTCTGCAAAACACTGAAGAGATGTAGTGTTGCTCTTTGGGGTTTTTTTGTAACATCTTGAGGATTTGGATTTTATATTTTATATGTAGAAAATATCACTGTTAGCACTGTTTGTCAGTGAAATCTCTTTTAGTCTACTTTTATGCAACATTACTTTCTCTGAATTGTTGATTTAGAGTTAATTTTAATGTTATATAAATGATGTCAGTTCTCTCTTGCCATTTGCTATTTTGCTTCTTTGCAGACCACCAGGGAACTCCTTTAGCTGTGACATTGTAATGGGAGGTGGAGACACCTCGAGGAGAAGGTCGAGACAGACAACAGCAATTGCAGTCAATAACATCCTGACTTGCCTCGATTACAGGTTTGTGTGTGATCTGTGCATGCCATCTTTCCTATGTACAGGTATTGGCAATGAGGCAGGACGTGAAAATAACTGTCTCCTTTGTAGGAGCTCTAGGAGCAGCTTCCTATTATTATATTGTCTTTTCACAGCTTCAAATAGAGTAGGGCAAGGTGAGTGTTTTAAGGGAAGGCAGCTAAGGTTGGAGTCAATGTACTCAGGATTTTCCCTCACTGCTGTCATGTTACAGCCATGACAAGCAGCTAGAAGTTAGAACAGTCTTGGCACTGCCAGAACTTACAATAAAAGGAAACATGAACTTATGTTTAAATTTTACTTCTCAACCTCTGCTGTGCGTGAAGGGTTGTTTTTTATGGCTTTTATCTCTATTTTCCTTTAGAAACCTCAGAAGAACTGTACACCCTTCAAATCTGTGTTGATGTGTTTTAAATGTATGATATGGAGCACATCCACTCTCAGCAGGTTGCAGGAAGGGGCCATAAAATCATAACACATCTTTGGAGGGCTAAGCTTGTTCTTGATTTCCTAGAAGCATCAGCTGGGTTTACACCACTTGATGTAGGAAGAACTGCAGGACAAGATGAATGTTCCTGAGGTCTCAGAGACAATTTCATGTTTGGGGTAAGGCTGAGGTTAGCTGTGGAGCAGTACTGTCCAGGCAGTAATTTGACAGCAGATATGGGCACACAGTAGTGCAGGCTCTGAAAATCACAGAAGCCTGCTGAGTTATTGTGAGCTGGAGGAGCTTTTCTGTTTGTGGGCACATGGGTCTGCCTGCCTCACGTTGTGCAGACATAACTGAGACATAAAGGAGGCTGGCAAATTGTAGAACAGAGATAGAAGGGGGAACAGGGGGCTGAAGAAGAAAAGTTAAGAGTTCGTAGACAATGGGCTCAAGCCTCGTTGTGAATTCCTAGCAGGTTCTTGGTCTTTAAATGAAAACGTTTTTCAAGTAACATACTGATTTAATGTGGGAATTGGATAGATATCTGCAAAGGTTTTGTGGTGTGATTACAAGAGATTTAACAGAGAAAGCAGTTTTACTTTCTCCCAAGGTATGGATTCGTTCATGTACCAAAACTGTATAGGGCAGGCAGTATAGATTACAGCACACAAAGTGAGGCACACATGATACATGTAATGTTTTTCCAGATTTGGACTGATTGTAAATAAGGCATGTAATGTGATTTCCTTCTGGTAGTATCTAACCATACCATCAACAGCATTGGTGAATTATCCAGGGCCTTGCATCAGCTGCACTTTGCTACACCTGGCTGGTGGTCTGTGTCCCCTGTGTCACAGACCCACTCCTCTGTTACCTGGGCAATGCACCTGACATTTCCATCCTGAGCAGCACCTTTCTTGGACCCTTCATTATGTCCTGGCACTGCACTGGGACCTCAGTGTCACCATGTAGTGCCTTGGCTGTACTCAGCAGTGGCTGTGATCAAGCTGCATGTCTGTGCTGTGCCTGTCACCAAAGTGCTGGGACAGATGCATTCCACAGAGCACAGCCAGCAGCTCTGTCTGGGCTCTGTGTAAGCCCCTTTTGGTGCCTTTCAGGAATCTAACAGGCTTGGTAGGCAGTCTCACTACCACACCTCTAGCTGATCCACAGGCTTGTAGTATTTTTAGATTGGACCCTCTTTTCAAATTTGGTTTTGTTTCTTTGTTTTGGTTTTTTAACTTTCAAAAACTTTTTCTCAGACCCTGAACCATTCCTATGCTGGTGCCTTGTGAGTTAGTAAGGACTCACAAGTTTTTGGTAGATGTGTGCAGAAAGTAGCTACAGGATTGGTCATTCCTGTAAATCATTGGACTCTTCATAAATTTAATTCTGGGCTTTTCCTTAAAAGCCCTCTCCCAAAGTGGACACAAGACAATGGACACCAGCAGGCACAGCTCCCAGTGACTAGGATATTGTCACATATCCAAAAGCCTGGTGGGAGGAGCAGACATTAGGTCTGAATTCATCCTGGCAGGGGGATTTGGCTGAGAGAGAAGGAAAAGAAGGTCAAAGGCAGCTCCAAGGAAACGGCTTTGGTTTAAAATGTTTCATTAGAGTTTTCACACTGGAAATATAAAGTACAAGAATACAATTACTTGGCAGAGAAGCCACATTTAGTAACAGTCCTGTATACTTTCAGTGCTCTATATGGAAGGGCACACAATATATCCCTGGCTACCTCAGTAAATTTATGGGTTTCTCTTCATAAATGTGGGTTTTTCCAAAATATTTTACATAATTTGGAAGGTTTTTTTAATCAATGTTGATAAAATATGTTATTTTTTCAGTAGATCATTGCTCTCTACTCTATCCATGTAAACTTTGCAGGGCAGACTGGCTTTTATCTGAGCAGTGTATCAGTGTCAATGCAGCTGGGAACACTTTGGGGATGCTCACCTCATGTTTTTTCCCTTCCCTTCTTTGATTTTTCCCAGTGTAACTCAATAAAGTAATCACAGACACCTTTTTCCAAAGGGTTAGTCTTTCCTTATTGATTCCAGAAGTTGTCTTTTTACAGACAGTTGTTATCTGCCACTTGGGTTTTGTTGCCTCAGGAAGTTTCACCTGTCCCTGCAGGCAGGGTTGGGAGTTTGGACTGATGCAGATACCTACAAGACCTGCCAGTGCAGGGCCATGGCAGATGTCACCTGTGAGGAGGTAGGAAGTGGAGTACCAGTATGTCTTGTCTGAGTTCTTCTTTTGGGACATAGTTTCACCAAAGAGCTGAGCAACTGAAATGTCACAGAGGAATATATGGTGTGAGTGACTTTTTTGTGGGAAGCCAGGATTAGTTTACATTTGCATTTCTTCTGGTTTAAGTTATAAGCTAAAAATGTGGAAAGGCTTTGTCATTACATCTCAGTGGCAGTTTTCTTTATTTTGGCCTAGAAAGAAGGGTTTCCCAACAGACTGGCAAAACACAAGCACACATACAGTGCCCTGCAAAGGTACTTCCTTACCAGACCCTGAAACAGTTGAAGTACAGATTGTCTGTCTTGCACACTGCTAACCTCTGTGGCATATTTGTACCCAGGTTCCTTTGTCAGCACCTGGAATAATTTTTATGTTCTCCCCTGGCTGTGCTGGGCAGTGTGCTGACAGGGTCCGAGTGCACCAGCTGATTCTGCAACCTCCTACCCCTGTCCTACAGGTTTGGCTGCCTGTGTTTGAGGTCTGTCATGATACAGTGGAATGTAATCTGGGATCAGAGTGCTGTGAGAAGAGCTGTCTGCCAAAGGGCTGGGAGAAGCCAGCTGGGGCCTCCCCAGTTGCATTGGGAGCCGTGGCACAGAGCTGCCCTTGTCCTCAGTCCTCATGTGGGGTGGGCTGTAAGGCTGTGGCTGATCCTGACTTGACTTCCTGGCTTTGCTTCAGACCTGGCACTTCATCCCTGTGGGCTCACTGATCTCCTGGCTCTATGTGGTCGCTGTCACCAGACCTACTCTGCTCTTCTTGCTTGGTCACTGTGTCTGTGTGTCCCTTTACCCGAGGTCCCTGCTGTCCTCACTGCCAACCCTGCTCACCTTTGCTCCTCAGGCTCCTCAATCTCTTCTGCAGCTGCTGCTCTGCCCCGCTCCCGGCATGGACCACAGCACCTCCGTGTGTCTGAGACTCCTGGAGGGGATGGGCACTGATATGGGAGACATTATTGCAATGACAAGAAGGAAGATACGGCATTAGCTTTGCCTCCCTTCAGCTACCTGAAAAGCCGAAGCGAAATCCAGGTCTGTCAGCCCGAGCCCGGAGAGCAGCCGGCAGGAGGAGCTCGCCGGACACGCCGCTGGATCGTTCCCAGGCACTCACAGACGCGTTTCAAGGGCATCACGTTAGATCTGCCTTCTTGGGACTTTCTTGCAGACAAACCACCAAGAGCAGAAGGCAGAGCAAGCTTCGTGGTATTGCAACCGAGCAGCCCCAGTGATTTATATTGAACGTGTTTTAGACTTTTCTCAGCTTGTTTCTCCCACCATCATGCTTTTACCTGTCATTATATTAGATACTTAAGGTGTTCAGGAAGATATTGAGGATGCCTTTTAGTCCCTAGAAGCGGCCAAGTGTTTTATTTTCCAAGAAAGTTAGTGTAAGATTTCTTGGACAGCATCCTAACCACGGAGTAAAGAATTCAAAAACAATGTTTATCTTAGCATAGGAAGATATCCTCCCGGAGTCCTCATGACCTCTGAGGGGACCTGCAAGCAAAAAGCTCTGAAATGTATCAGTACCACTCTGAGTATTGGCTTGACAAAGTTATTCAAGCAGTTCTGCCTCCTTGTATACAGTTCACCTTTGTCCTCTGTGAGAAGCGGGCACAGAGGACAGTAGTAGCTCTTTTGCACAACACAGTGTTCTCATTATTTAGGTGCAAAGTGTCACTCTGCTTCTTAGGGCCAGTCCTGCAGCCCTAAATTTCACAACCTCCATGGTCGTGCCTCTGCACCACCTTTAAAAATAATTAAGAAAATTTTTTTTAAGTTGGTGAATTCTTTGCTTTTGTAAGTCTGTCCCCCATTTAGTTACTAAATGGGAGCTGGGTGCCTTCTGGTCCTGAATGTTGCTGTAATAATTATTTTGATTCTGAATGTGCCAGAAACTATTCTAATGCATATCAGTGTAAATTAAGTCAATAGAGATTCTTCAAATTTATCCTGGTGTTCAAGAGAATGGAATTCATGCACTTCAATTTACAGCTTATTAAGTGATCAGAATTAATGAACTCGCAATGACCTTTTCTGTTCTTGTTTACACGTTTTCTTCCTATTCACTCATAATGTACATGATTTAGAAAACGCAGAGAGTTGAAAAGGCAGCGTGTGGGTCAGATATGTCCCATGGAGCACAGCATTGTGCTTCAGGCTTTAATCATATTTTCAAAGCTGCACTGTAGAAATGGCACCTCTGTTGATGCTCAGAAGCCCAGCTTGATTTTTAGAACCCTGTCTGCATTCTGAAAGCTAGAAAAACATTTGTACTAAGGAACAGGGAAGGTGTTCTTCAAAGTCAGTGAAGTTTAATAGATGCTGAACAATTCCTCCTTTTTTTGAGAATTGTTTTTCAGTGTAGTACCATATTTCAGCCTGGAGGTTGGACATAATACAAACCATTGGATCCATCTTTCCTTTTATTCTGAGATTTGGAAATCACTTGGGATGTCACCAAGAAAACCTCACATAAACCCTCTTTTTCCAAAGACCAACTGAATGATATTGCACTGTCATTCAGCTCAGTGTTTGAATGATGAAAATTTCCCTTTGATTTTCATTATGTCTAAGGCTAAACTTGTGAGGCTGTGTGCCCATCTGGTCATTGTTTCTCTCTGACTTCATGGTATAGGATGACTTCTAAATGCTACATCTGATCAACTACAACAATTTCAGTGACTCTCTGTCATTACTATGAGAGAGAACACCACTAATTTGTGGAAATACTAGGAAATCAAAAAGAGAGAATTGTGAAGCAGCAATGATTTAGATACCACTGCACTTGAAGGTGTGAAGCAACTGGGTGATAGCTCTTGCATACCAATATCTTTATCTCATCTCTGTCTATTGTTCTAGAAAAGTTACGTGAGCACACAGAAGATCTGTCACCAGATAAATACAGGGCTTGTACCCAAAGTTAGAAGGAAAAAAAAACCCTGATGTGAGGGAGTTAAGGGTGCTCTGCTAGAGGAGTAATGTACACACGCACAGGAACGCTGACAGTGACATTTAGAGAACCCATTTACTCGGGGAGTGGAGGTAGATGGGGCATTAAAATGCTATTGTAAGAGAGAATACGGGATTCCTGAAGAGGAAAACGCTGCTATCACAGCAACACATACACAGCCTGCTTGAGGGCATGCACGTGCCCCAGACATTGCCAGGGGAGCTGAGAAGCTTGGGAAGGTGGCATATGAGGCACATGTACAGGGGGGTGTGAGGCTTATGGAATAAATCCCTGTATGGGAGAGCAAAGTCTTCGAGGGAATGGCTGTAAATAATAAACTGCCCAGAAGAAATGAGAAATAGAGGGCAGGCAGCCACCTCACCCTGAACAACTCTGCTGATGGCTGTGGAGAGTGAGGAGGACCATGGCAGCGGATGGGAAAGAGGTTTCAAGCCATGTGGGCTGGTTCTGGCCGTGTATGACTTGCTAGAAACCAGAGAAACTGGTGAGTAACCCAAGCAGGCACACGTGGAGCCCAGGGGTGGACAGAGCTCCCAGGAGAGCCACACAAGTCCCTGACCCTGAATGTGGTCCCTGCAGAGAGCAGGAGCTGCTCCCCTCTGTGCTGGGGCAGAGGTGGTGCCTCTCAGGGGCTACCGGGCACTCCCTGTGCCTGAAGGTGCCATGCAGAGACAGGTAGCCCCTGGAAGTTGATGTATTCCTAATTTTTTACCTCTTTTGGCTTATGTACTTGCATACCAATGTTAAAAGATGAGAGAGACCCTCAAAGGCAAGAGTAGAGAAGTGACACAGTACTCACTGAGGATTTGTAAAAACGGGCTGAGGAGACCCTATGGTTGCATCCAAGGAAGGCAAGGCATGCTGGATTCACAGGACTCAGCTTTAAGTACAACTGACATAAAATTCCAATTGAAAAACAAATGTGTCTTAATATGAGTTTCAAGTACTGCTCTTTTTTCTGAATTTCTTAGCTTTTTTCTTCTTCCCTTCTTAGTGCTGAGTATTCAAGCCCTCAAGACAACAACTTAATCACAGTGAGTATTTCCAAGTCCTGTTTCTTTAAAAAGTTCATAAAACTTGTCACAGTACCCTAGTAAAGCTCTTTCTGCTATGCTATCTAATCCAAAGTAGTTTGTATCAGATTTATGTTCTGGCAGCTCTGTGATAAACTTGGACTCTACCACACTGCAAACACAAAAGATTACTTAAACTTGTTGTTATTGAATTTGAAGGACTCTTTTGTTTCATGGATCCACACCCTCGTACCAAGCCTGTGGTCCCCAATGGCTCTGTACCTTATACATTTACAAATTTAGGCAAACTGGAATGAAGACATTTCCAGCAGTGACAATTTATTATTTTGATAGATTTAGCCTGTTCTTTTTGTTAAAGCTGTGCATGTAAAAAAACACTGTAGGAGATATAAAGTATTGGAGAATTCAGTGAGGTTAGGTATTTTGACCAAAGGGTCCTTGAGATGTGAAACTCAGGTTTTCCCTCTCTCACTTAAGTCTCCTTAAACCTGATGTCTCAATTCATAAGGCTGCCGTGAAACTTTGGATCAACCTGGTAAAGTTCCTAGAGAAAAACAGTTATGCAGAAAATTAGCCGACTGTTGATTCCCCTGGTGTGAGGCCTTGCAAACTTGAGCCTGAAAACATAAAAGACTGAAACTGATGTCAGTCACACCCTCAACACAAAGATTATAGGTGTAACCAGAGGAGGAATTCATCACAAAATCTCTCTGATCTGAAGTCAAGCAGAGCTTTGGAACCAGCTGCCAAATACCCAAGGCCAGAGAGAGACCTCTCATCCCAGGGCCAGTTCATCACCTGTATTATCCGAGGCTCAAAGCTTGTTCTATCCCTAGTTTGTGGAAAGAGGAAAGCTTACTGACATCCTTTGCAAAAATGTTTTATTTGTGTGTTGTGTTTGGTGGGTTTTTTGGGTTTGGTTTTGGTTTGTTGTTGACTGAATTTAACATTTTTTATGTTAAAATTAGTCAACATTTTGCTGAAGGAATAATGATTTTTTTACTATGAGGAGAAAAAGGTATTTACTGTCTCCCCACTTCCAAGTGAGAAGTTCACCTTATAACAGCAGATGTACCTTGGGGTTGCAACTAACAGTGATTAGCATCTCTAATAGTACAATGGTCTCTACTGTCTGACTGCCCCTGGAGCAAAAAATCAGTTCAATCATTTATAATTCATCTTTAAATGACTTGTCTTGAAAAGGCTGTATGTTACTGGTGTACGACCGTGCAATCTGGTGTTTATGTTGTTTCTCTACTCATCACCATCACTATTTTACTTGTTTGTTGCCTGATTGCACTGACATTTGTAAGATATTAATGAAATTTGGGGGTTTTCTTATAATGTTATGTCCCATACTGTTCATGACTGGATCAGTGGGACTCTGGTGCAGGTCACTCTGCATTACTCTGAGAGCTGCTGGAAGTCCAGGTGTGCACAGGCAGCAGGGACAGGCAGAGGACACAGTGAACTTCTCTGCTGGATTTTGGTTTCCAGCCCCGTGCTCTGTGCTGTTGTGTTGTGCTGTGAGAATCCTTCAGTTCTTCTTCCCTTTGGGTCTTTAATGCTAGCAGATGGAAATCCAGCTCAACTTTCAAAAACTCTGAATAATTTATTAAGAACAAAATTGTTGGGTCTGAGAGCTGGTTCCTTTCTCTTTTTCTTTCTCCTTTTCTCTCTGCAAACTGCCTTTCAAAACCAAAGTTTCTAATTACAGGTCAGGGAGGCAGGTTTAATCACACAGCAGAGCCCTTGATGCAGCATTAGAGAGTGTTATTTATACACCTGAATTAATAGGGATGCAGCATTTCAATTGAGAAGAATAAGGTGGTTTTCAATTTCACTCTTTTTATGTGAAACAAACCACATCAGATTCACTGAGCTTTTTGACCTAAATTATTGGGATTCTGAGTAACTAGCAAGTAGCTGCTGTGCAGAGCTAGGAAAAAAAAAAGCAAGAATAGACAGAGAACTGCTTACATAGCAGAGGAACAATAGAAGCAGGATGTATTGGAAAAAGCTGTACTGGAATGGAAAGAGCCATTGGGAAAACTGAAAGGGTAGAAATGCACATATGCAATTGTCTGTACCAAGGAAAACTTTTGGAGAGTGGTGGCAGCCACAGAAACTGAAGGGCAATGTCAGTCTCTTGGCACACACTTACATACCTCAAAATATTATGGTACTTTTAGGGCCAAGAATAGGAGAGATGGAGGTGAAGCACGTGAGGGGTTGCAGGGAATGGGATCCCTACCCCCTCACCTCACTAACAGTCACCAGCAGCTTTTGCAGGAGGTATTTGTTCTGTAGTACTGGAAGGAAGTGGGGAATCCCAAACAGAATTGTTCATGCTGTGCTGGGAGCTCCAGTGTGACTGTTTTACAGCAGCACAGAGATCCATTTTCCCTGCTAGTTTGGATATGAAACTCACATTCACTGTGGACTTTCATCCAGCTTTATCCCTGTGTCTAACTTGTATATTTTGGCTTCCTGCTTGGTTTCTGCTTAGAAAGTCCACAAAAATTTGTAGCAGCTTTCTGGACAATTTTGTTTTCAGGACAAAAAGTTGGGCTCCTGTGCCTATGCATCTGATTCTTTCAGCTGTGGAATACACTGAGATCCTGATTGGCATTGTTTGTGCTCTGAGGTAGGCTTGTGTATCTCCCACTTGGCAGCTGTGTTGGGCCCCATGATGGGCAAGGGGGTCTCCAACACCAGGCTTTTCCTTCTGGCAGCAGTTTTGGTTGTGGTTCACCTGTGGTGACTGTGAGGCACCTCTCCCACAGTATGCCCTGCAATACCAAAATATCTGCCACATAAAAATCCCAAAGTGACGGAGAGGGAGAGTTGCTATGCTTTGAAATAGCTAAAATGCCGGTTCTGTGGGTATGGAGCTGAGAACAGCAGCAAGGATACCAGATCTTATGCTCAGTATGTGAGACTTGGCATGGCCTTGAACTCCTAGAAGCTGCATTTTGCTGTGAGTGGTGGATTCCTAGAAACTGTACCCAGCAGCCTCTAAGCTTAGCTAAGAGACAGATGTATGCAACACAGTCAGTACCTATATGATATATTACTTAAGGAAAAAAAGGTTATCTACTTATGTAAATTTACATTCACTCCCAAGATAATTTTTTGTTTGGTATACTTAGACTGTGAACCCTGTCCTCATGTATGTCTGCAAATCATTACCACAGTGCTGGAGCAGTGTGTGTGGGGAATAGGAACTGATTCACCATGTCCAGAGCATCACAGTGCCCTGGCCACTGAATCTCTCAGAGTATGTCTCCAGCAGTGTGTCAGGATCCAAAACTGGGCTGCAGGCTGGATGGAAACTCCGTGGCAGAAAAGAGGTCAGAAGCCTGAGAGAACAGGCAAAAGGGAAGTGCTCAGCAGACAAAGATGAAAACACTGTTCCCCTGGACACAGTGGGAGCAGCCAGCTATGCTTCCCAGGCTTTGCATTGCCAACAGGAGCTTTTCTGCCATGCTGCCAGGGAGGAGGATGTGAGGTCTGTGTGTGTGCCCTCTGCCTGTGACATCCCTGTTATTACTGTCACTTGCAGGTGGCTGACACCCGCCATGACAGAGGCAACTAAGGGTTTGGTGTTGTGCTGTACACCAAAGACAACTTGTCTCATGTGATAGTCAGGCTGCTCTGCCTGTGGGAGGAGATTTAGCGAGCACTGCTGCTTTTTGGTGTGTGTTTGGGTTTTCTTCCCCAAAAATAGCTACCTGTTGAAGTGTATTTCAGAAGGAGAGAGGATTAGCAGTGGTGACATGGATGGTCATATTTCAGGGCAAACACCTGTAAATCAGTCTAAGCCTGTAAGTAGCAACCGATTAAACTGAGTTCACCTCAGCAGCATTGGCCCTGTATCTGCTTGAGAAGGCTGGATCCAGTTACCCAGCCCTCAGAGTACAGCTGCTGCTCCAAGCTCAGCCTTTCCCCATCTTCTGTACCACTGCAAATGGAGCAGCTAAGGATGTTAACAGCTGACAAGACAAAACACATTAAAGAGGTGATGACATCTTTTTAATACATCATCTGTATTTCTACTTCTCTCTTATCCCATTTCTGGCCCCTCTTGGAGCTCTGAAATGCTTTTCTTTCTTGTTTTGTTTTTATGGGTTTTTTAGTAGAGAAATTCTGTTAACATTAGAGATGTTAGATGGAGTCTTCCTGTGCTGTCCCTTCTGTTCTGCAGAAAAGCTGCCAGCAGGGATGTGTTGCCTGGTTTGCTAGAGGGGAAGCACACAGCTGTTGTATTATCCCATGCCCTTTCCAACCTGCAGGTGTGCAATGAGAAATCAGAATATTAATTTGAATCCTCTGTTCTTGCCACTGGTTTCTGGGTTTTCAAAAAGGACTTGACCATGTGGAATTTCTGAAAGAACTGCTTCAAACTCCCTTTTTTTAATGAACTTTGCATAACAAAGTGCTAGGAACACTTTTCCTATAGATATATGGCTTAACCACAAAGTATTAAAAGTTCCTTTGTAAACAAACATTCTGTACCTGTGACCTGGCAGTGAAAATGTTACAGGGTCACAAAACTCAATCCAGTTCTCTCAGCAACTTCCAGACTGATTTCTGATATTACAGTATTTTGTTCTTGGGTTCCACTGTTCCATTATCTTAGGAAACAACAACCACCTCACCAAGGCTCTGAAGTCATGTGAGATCTTTGTCTAGTTTGTATGTGCAACTGAGATTGCATAAGGAAAGTATCCTTGTTTTTACTGATATTTAAATATTCTGTTAGTCTCCTTTTTGTATATACGTGTATATATATATCCTTTTTGTATATTATGTATATATGTATACATATATATATATATATGCACTTTTATATAATTAAATTTATATAACTTATAATCGATGATGAATCTACAAAGTTCTTAGGAGTCACTACTTCTTCAGGTCAGTTACATACACCCTTCTCCTAAGAAAATTAAAAATAGGCATTCAAAAAAATTTGCATCCAAAGAATTCAAAGTGAATATCATCCTTTGTTTACAGATTCAGAAAGTAAAATTTCAGCAAGGATTTATACATATGAGAGAAATATAGGAGTCAAATGTTATATAAGGATGTTTCTGTAAATATGTATCCAGTGTTTTCAGTAACTGTTCAGAGATCCTTCTGGCTTTGGAGTTTGGGAATTACTGAGAACAATCCATGTGTCTCTGAGATGCTGCATTCATCCCTTCAGGACTGTGCTGATAGTCACTTTCCTTGCTCAAACACCTTGCCCTAGTTTCCTTCCAAGAATTAAGAGTGTTAATTTCTTAAGAAACTTCTGCTAATTGTAATGTAAGCAGTCTGGGGAGAGGGGTAGACTCAGCTGTATCAGAAAGAAGATCCAGTTCTGCTTGTACAGAATAATGAAGATTTGGCTGTGTCAAAACCCTGTTCCCAAATTTTCTCTGGTGTTTTTGGGAAAGACTGCACTGCTGTGGGAAGCACTGTTGGCCTGGGTGAGTTGCTGGCATAAAGCTGTTGATAAAAAATGCACTCTGTGCCATTGCCTGGGTAAAGAACATTTCATTTTCTAGTGGGCATGAGGAGTTGTCAGTGTCATTGAAATTTTGTAGCTCTGAATAGTTGCTGTAAATTTCATCTGGGCAATATCCCCAATTGTGTTAGATATAATTACATTCAAAGTTCTTTTTAATCATTTATTTGGAACATGTCCCAAGATTCAGCAGTTTTGGACTGGGACAGAAATTGAATTATTTATTATCAATTAGAGGTTGTCAGAGCCTTTGACACCACGTTGAGCTGGCATTGTTTGGTATCTGTATTAATGATCGTATAGATAAAAGCATGAAATTATTGGTTGGAAAGCTTTTATTCTAGGCTGAGAAGGCTAGTTTGCATACTTGGCTGGATGCTTCCTTACACTCACTGTCATTATGGCTCTGTTTAATCAAGTAAACGTTGCCTGTGGAATTGCTTGCCCATAAATTGATGAATTGAGTGTAAGAATAATTCCCCCTAGATTGAACCCAGTTGTGACTTCCCTTGCCATCCCAGCCCAGCATATTTAGACTCTTCTCCTTTGGCTGTGGTCTGGTACAGACCCTGGAACAATCTTTGTCACATCTGTTCTTTTCTTAGAAGAGCAATTTATTGATGGCTGCTGGTGCTATGGCAATGCTGGGTGCTGAGCCTTTGTTCCCCCAGGTGAGGGGATGGAGCCCACAACCTCACAGGTGTTCCTGGCCTCTCACAGCTCTCTTGTGCACCCTTCTCTCATCCATGTCAGTCTTAACAATAATTTTTCTTATTTTGCTTTGGCACTTTGCAAGAAGCCTCAGCTTAAGAGGGAGATCACATTACAGAGGAGCATAGCGTGCTCCCAGAAACATCACTGCAGAAAGGGAAAGTGTCATGGAATCAGAGGAAAGGAGCATGGAGAAGATGTCACTTGTCTCCTTGAGTGGCTAAGGAGAGAGGATGCTCATGTGAAATTGTCTCATCCCCATATCTTCTCAATTTTGTTGCCAAGGTTAGTATAGCCTTAGTGGGAAAAAGAAGGGGGGGAATCCCTTCTGAGGACATACTTGCACCATTTTTTGTAGCAAATAAGTTTTTTTTTTCTGCCTGCACTCTGAGCTGCTGGAAGCTGTGTGCATTAGCCCTGTACTGAGACTGATCCAGCATATTACAGGATGTGATTTGAACAAGGTTATAAGAAGTTACATGCTAGATCTGCAGAGAGAGTGGGAACTTTTCATATGATAACAACAAAAATTCCATCATTCCCTCACCAGTTCTACTCCCCATTGGAGTCAGTTTCCAGTGTCTTCTGAGAATTCCAGTTTCTTGAAATTTATGTAAATTTCTCAGTGGGATCACTGATCTGGGGTTTTTCTTCTTCTGGTTGTCTTTTTCCTGCTTCACAACACACTTATCAAAAGCAGAGTTGTCCTAATGTCACAAGGAAATTTTTTGCATACACAACTTTTCCACTTATTTCATTGCAGTAAAGGAAACTGGGACTAGAAAAAGAGAGAAGTTCTCATTTTACTGGGAAATTTTGAGATTTCAAAATCATTCTAGAGTATATTACATTTTAGATCAAGCTTTCTTACAAAATTAAACTCTGGAAACATTGTCTTCTTTTGATCAGAGCAGTTCCCCTGATTTAAGTGTCTTTAAACTGAAAAAATAAGTCTAGCTTTTTATATAATTTTATATATTTTTTTATTTTGGAAAGTTTTCCTCAAATATGTGCAGTACACAGAAAATGCCAAAATAGGCCTTTTTGACATTATTTAAATACCACATTAATTTTGTTAAACAGAGAAATCATAAATTTTTTCAAAACAGTTGTGCTTCAACAAACAAATTTTTTCCTTTAGCATTCATCCAGGCACAAACACTCATTATCTCGGCAAATATTTTAATACTATGTAACTCTCATTCTTTTCAAATTGGTGACTGTGTGTTAAGAAGTTCTTCTTCCAGTGATCTCACTTGGAAAAGCCGAGGCTGCCTGTATCCAACCTCTCAGGTCAGTACTCACTTCCACAAAGGAAAGTATGCAACTGGAATTCCTGCAACAGACCTCTCTTGCAATATGTGCTCTGTATCAAAGACGCTATTTCTCAAGGAAAAAATAAAACAAAACAAAACAAAACCCAAGCCAACCAAAGCCCAGCCCATAACAACGAATTAACAAAAGTAAAGCCACTTTTGTTATAAATCAGTTTTTGTCTTGACTTGCAGAAGGTGCAATGGCTCCTTCATCTGCTCAAATCCTACTTTGAAGAAAAAAGTGGAAATGGAGAATGTGGCCTGTCGAGCTGCAGTGTAATGCCCCTCAAACGCTACGAGCAGCCCTTCTTTCACAATCTGGTAGTGATGTTTCTGTCTCCCCTCCTCCCTCTCCAGAAGCTGACAAGCAGCAGCAACTCTCAACTGAGGCAGGCTTGGGAAATGACTAATTAAACAATGATTGCAGGATTGCTTCCTGCCCTGGGTATCAGACCACAAGGGTGAAGCTTCATAAAGATGGAGTGAGTGCAGGAAGCGGTGCTGTGCATACTTCCACAATGGGGGCATTATGGAGACATGCCCCGGAGGCTGCCGGAGACCTCGCTGAATGGATCCTGATACCATCGGGGAATGGAGTACCTGCTAGTTCAAAGCGAGCCTGAATGCAGGTTTTAATCCTTTCTGACAATTGTTGAGAGGAAATGGCCTTTCCTCTGACCTTATCGTTGTAAACAACAACTAGTCATCAGGTTTGTCCTGCCGGGGGAATAGTCAAGGTCTATGCAAGGATTTGACTTCATATTTTTTTCTTCTCTGATTACAATGGTTTAATTCTCTAGACCTGAAATGCATTCTCACCCCTTAATATACTGACTTCATGTACGTTCTTTCTTAATTATTGAGTCCATACAGCTTGACCTGGTTCAAATTAGCTCCTTGGAGCTGTGGGCAGACATCCCATGGCCAGTTTCGGTACTCAGCCCTGTGGTTGTTTTTATGATGGGCTGTTGAGAGATGCCTTTTCCATACACCAGTATCCCCAGAACTGGGTGTGAGACAAGCTGACAAACTCCTCTAGCATGACCGAGTTATTTTCACATTGGCCAAGAGGCAGGATGGGGAATTGCTGCTAGGCACCATTAGTGTGGCAGTTTTAGTATGATAGAGGGATGCAAACACTTCTGGAATTGCAGAGGTGGGTGGATTTGTCTCTATGGGTTCACATGGCTTTTAGAGCTAAGACAATACAGATGACAGAGGAAATGAGACAGTGGCTTTGCTGCTGCTGGTGTTCAAGCCAACTATCTGTAAACAGCTGGACAGAGTGACAATGCAGAAGAGGGCTGACCTGCTGCACTGACACAGTTTTGGAGTGATGAAATCCACTTGCCCCCAGAACTGGGCAGGACTTTACCTCTGGCAGGGCCCCAGTATTGAGATGCACATCACACATCACACATCACGGTGGCCTGTAAGCATCCCCTTGCAGGTTGCTGCTCATCAGGTGCTAAGTGCTGTAACAGATCAGCTGTCAGAGCCTTTCTGAAAGAGAATTTGCAGAGCCATTAGGAAGGCACTTCTGTGCCTGGTCATAGACCTTGGCCGGGTATAGGAGGGTACTGATGGTTTTGTCTGAATGGCTTTTTCATGGATAGCACTCACATGTCTGCTCTTTGGTCCCCTGTTCTAAGACAGAGAGCAAACCAGAAGAGATTCCTCCCTTGCACTGCACAGCCTGGCTGATCACTGCAAAATGAGGGATGTGCTACATAAGTCAGTGTGCCTAAACTCTCTGCAACTCTCAGGTTTTTTTACTGGAACTAAGGAGTTCCTTCCCTAGTAAAGAGGATGAATTGTAACTTTTCTTGTTGTCCTGGTTGACCCAGCTTAATATCTGCTCCTCCAGCTTGTAAGGATTCTTGCTACATGTTTGACAACAGAAATGTGGTGTATTTGCAGCAGGCTGGAAGTCACTGTGTGTACATACAGATTTCTAGTGAAAATCTTGTAAGAGCCTGCAAATGAGAACAGGTTAAAAGCCACTTTCCTTGGGTTTGTAGGAATGTCAGAGCGGGCTGTGGTAGGCTGAAGGCAAACTGGTGGATTTTCATAGAGAGGATGTTTGGTTTTCACAACTGTGAAAACCTGTGGTAACTTTAGGCTGTGTTTTGTGTAACATATTTGTGAGCAAAGAAAAAAGCCTGAACACTGCAAAGAGCAACCTCTGAACACCAGACATCCTCTGCCAAGTGAACGATCAAGGTCAGGGTCTCAAGTGGTGAAGTAAACAGGGCTGGATCTACCCTGTGCTTTGTCTCTGGCACCCACATGTGCTGTGCCCAAGAACAGGCTGTACCCAAGGCATGGGTTTCTCTGATTTTCAGCAGGATGTGGGGCTGTGGGTGGAAGAGGGTGTTATAGTAAACATTTGCAGTTTGTCCTGTAGCCACGTGAAGTTGTTTTTCTTGCTCCATACCAAAATTAGTTGGAATAATTTTGCTTCCAGTTTTGTTCAGAAAACAACTATGCAAGGCTGTGGCACATGTGTGCCAGTGGGACTGAGACTTAAATAAGTGGGAGGGATCTCAAGAAGATCTGATGTGATATGCCCGAAGGAATTTCCTTTCCTGGGGATTGACCCAGGGGCAAGGTTGTGTAATTAGACTGCTGGGAGATCTGGTCACTGGGTATGGTGTGTACTCTGTAACCTGCAGGAGGCCAGCAGGTTGGTGGGGCTGTCCCACCATCCCAGGTGTCCTGTGTGTGCTCTCTCCATCACCTCTGCACTGTCTGTATCAGGGTCACATTGTCACAAAACTGAAAGAAAGGCTGTTAGAGGAAGTATTCCCCTTTCAGTTGGGATGAGCACAGTATTTTCTGAGAGAAATGCTCTCTGCCCATCCCACTCCTTCTATCCTCTTGAGATTTGCTTGTTTATGTGGTTGCAGGAGGTAGCTCTTTGCCTTGTTGTGGTATTACCTGTGCTAAGGAGGATCATAAAAAGCTCAAGCACTTATTGATTCAGTAGTGGGAGCTGTGTCAACAGTGATAAAATGGTGCCTCTCCCTCAGTTATGGAATACCTGTCAGGTTTTCTCTTTCCACCCTGAGGTTCCCTTTAAGACTTTTTGAATTATTTCCTCCGCTTTATAGAGCTGTAACAAAGGATGAGTGGCTGGATCACTGTGCCAGCTTTACCTGAGTAAAAGGGGCCACAGACAGGCTGAAAGGGCTCCTGTCAGCAGGCTACTAATTGCATGTGTCCATCAGCAGGTTGTCCTTCTATCAAAGAATGTTATCTTGAGATGAATCCATAGGCAGCACAGAAGGATCTTGTTGAGAGAGGCAGAACAGGGAGGTCTAGAGTGCTGCTACTTATTGGGATGGTGTCTTCACAGCAGGTGCAGGAGTGAAAGAGCAGCACCAGCTCTGTGAGACCTGCTCTGCCTTGCAGTGATTGTGTTAAGAGGGAGTAAACTTTGCTTTTCTTCCTCACAAGGGACCACTGCATTTGTTTTGCACTGCTTTGCAATATTTCTGGAAGTCTGCAGTAACTGCTTGGAATTCTGCTTTTCCTTCTTGTTTTGTCCACACACATTACACCATGCACTGGGTATAAAGAAGAGCAATCTCTGTTTTGGAGCTTAATGAATGCTATAATGGACTATCTTGGCAGTCTGCATACCTGAGGGTTTTTATTTTTTTTTTTCCTGCATAGTAGCAGCCCAATTTGCTGTTCTGCACAACTCCAGTTAAGGACTTGTCTCAGTTTTCTTGTACAGTTCAAATGTTACCTGTGGCCTGTCTTGAAAGCCTCTCACTGAGGCCAGGGAAAAGGGCAATTACTTACAAATATTTGCACGTGGTTAGACTTTTTTCTGATCTACTGAGAAATAGTCACAATCACTTCCAGATTCTTTGACTCAAAGAAAGAGTCACCAGAGCTGACAAGGTCTCATTCACAATATGTTATATATTGGAATTAGGATGTATATTGCCATCAGCACCCTGAGAGCACAGGAGAACATGGGCTGAGGATTTTGCCTGTCTGCCCTTACTGAATGCATGTGAGTCTCATGAATATTTTTGAAGCAGGTTAAATAGTTGCCATTGCAAATCTACAGAGGCCTTAATGAAAGCAATCCTTTGAGCAGAAGTGAAGGTGGATTTCTCCCTCCTTACAAAAATGCTCAAGCAACACCAGAATAAGTTTGAAGGGGTAGGTGATGTCTGTGGAGTTAGTTTTCCCTCTGAAGTTGTGGAGGGGAGGCTCCCATTCATTCATCTGCAGATTGGCACTTAGCACATGTCTGGGGGCAGTGGAAGAGCCAGGCAGCGCTGGGACAACAATGATAAAGTCACTATGGAAATTGAGACCTTCCCAAAAGCAAGTTTGCTGATTATATGGCAGCAAACAACTTGGTGTTAAGGGGTAGGGTAGAATCCTCTTTTTAAGTAATTGTAATTATTATTATTTAGAGGCAATTACATTGTTAAATGAACCCACAAACATTATTAGCCATCAAAGCATTACATGTGATGCTGTGGGAAGGTGGGGAAAACAGTAAAACTGAGGCATGACACCCCCTTGATACCTCCAGAATGAGGCAGAAGAAACCCCAGCACTGCTGAAATTCAGCTTTTGTGAAAAATGGTTTGTGGGATTCTCTTTAACCTGCCTACATGGATGTGCCTGAACCCCCAAAGGAGAGGCTGGGTAGAGAAGCAGGGTGTGAGGTGCAATTCAGGTGGAGTGATGATGGAAGCAGATAAGGCTATGCATCCTGTCCTTATCACTTCAGATCCTGCCTGCCAAAATATCTGGTCCAATATTGGTGCCACTGATTGACTGAGACACAAGACTACTAAAGACTCAAAAGGTCCTGAGCACAGTGTAACTCCTGGGAATAGAAAGAGGTGTTGACAGAAGGACTTCCTGTCCTCCTGGACAGTCTGGAACATCAGCCCATGAGGACTGAGAAGCCTGTATTTAGCTATATTTGTCTTTGGATGTTGAAAGTGGGCAGAAATTTTCCTGTGCTGTTGAACCAAGGCTACATCCATGATTAGGACCAAGGTTCATTCTATTTCCCTGAGCTCATGCTGCCATTCACTGACTTATACTGCTGGAGCTCATTTTCGTGGTTTGGTGACAGCTTGATGCTAACTCTGAGCAAAAGCCTGGTGAGATCCCAGATGTTGCCATGATCACTAAAGAAATTCCCTCCTCCTAAGGCACATGCAGGATCACTAGTCCTTTTCCTTTTCCTGCACTCATGATGCTCAGGGGGCTGGAGCTGAGCTGCTGCAGCCCTGTCTGCTTGGGGATGGAGTTGTTTACAGGAGGGGGAATCCTGTGTTTTCGTGGAGGTGTGGAGGAGGCAGATGTCCTGCCTCCTGTTCTTCAGCAACCAGGAGGTTTCTCTGTTCTTTGGGGTTACATACATTCAGCTAGACTTCTTTTTTAAAAAGAGACCTAATAACCTCTCCTCTGGCCTCGATGGCTTACCCCCAGACTCTCTCTCCTGCTACTTTGCTTGGTGATGCCTTCGAGTCAGGGAGGACCTTTCCTGTAAACTCCTGCACAAGAGGAGGCCTGTCGCTGTGAACTCTTGCATAGTAATTAGAGGAAACAACTTTGGGCTCCCACCACTGGTTATGCAACAGGACTGGATTGTTTGTCACCACACAACCCAGCACCAACACGCTGATGCCTCTGTTCTGACACCCCTCGTTTGCCTCCATCCATTCTCTAAGCATCTGCTTTGCAGATTGCAGGAGTTTCTGTCCCACAGTCAGCTCCCAGGTAAATCCCATCTGGGACATTTCGAGGGAAATTGTAGCTCCGCAGCAGAAATGGCCCCAGTTTCCAAGGCAACTGTCCCCTCACCCTGTTTTGAACTGCTTGGTTCCCATAGAAAGTTGCCCGTTAGTCTGGTCAGCAGCTGCTGCAGGAGCACGCCACCTCCAGAGAAGTTGTCCTTGGCTGGACTCTTTATTCCCGTAATGAGCAGGCAGGGGGCCACGGGTGGCCTGTGCTGCAGCCCCGAGCAGGGCCTGGCGGCGCTTGGGCAGGGCAGCGCATCCAGGAGCTGCTCTTGAGTGGGTGAGGGGTGCTTGTGCCTTTCTACCTTCCCAGGGAGAAAGTGGTGCTTGGGGCTCCTGGGAGGTGCCTGGAGCTGGAGGCTGCGGTGCTGATGGGGCTGCTCTTGGGGGTTTTTTGGCGAGCGGGAAGGTGACAAGTGAATAAGAGGGACATGGCATTTTATTTAATTAGAAAAACCAAACTCCCTAAAACTAGCCTCCGAAGGGCCTCCGTTGTCATCAGCCGCACAAAGAGCTGTGACAAATGAAAGGAACTGAGCAGAGAAAAGGCTGCTTTCTCTTTGTGTCTCTTTCCCAGCTTCTGTTTGCTTTGCTGTCTCCCTTGCTCCCATTGATCAGGCATGTGGAAACATTCCTCCTCCTGCACTCCCATTGTGGCCGCCCGGTTGCCAGGCTGCCGTTGGCTTGAATAACTTCACTAAGCCAGGCCTCTCCAAAACCATGCCATCCGGCGTGCTGGGTGCAGAGCCAGACACTGCCCTCCCATCCTCCTCCCCTCCCTCCCCCCTCCCCAGCAGCGCAGGGGTGCAGTGAGAAAATGTGCCAAAGAACAAGGGAGGTAACGCGGAGCCCCAGCTGTCCCGATGCGGGGGAGAAGCACAAGCTTGCCCTAAGAAAATAGGGGCAAAAGGAGGGGACAATGGCCAGCCTGAGTTGCTGCCTTAAAAAGAAGGTGGGTGGTGGTGGTGAGGGCTGTTAGCCCAAAGTTTCTGAGCAGAGAGGAGACAAAATGGTACGTTTCCCAGGGATACAAGCTAGTAAAGAGCAGTGAGGTAAACCCTCCCCGTGGAGGGGAGAGGTGGAGAGGACAAAACAGGAGGCAGCAGGCAGCCGGCTGGGAGCAATTCATGGCCAACTCTCACTGGCTGTGCCACAAACATGTCCTTACAGCACACGGGGCACCTTGGGCCAGGCTTGCCACTGTTGCTGGCTTGTGCAGCACCTCTTGTTGAGGTGACACCACTGTCTGGTGCAGGTGACAGCTCTGGCACACCGTGTGGCTGCATTCCTGGAAAGAGTTCAGGGGCAGGCTGGGGGCTGTACCCCCAGGACTTGCTCCAGGGATTCGCTTGGGGTAGTTCTGGTGCTGGAGACACTGGACTGGAGCACCTAGCCAGTGGCCCAGGGACCCGGGGGACTTGTGCTGTTGTGACAGAGGGGCTGACACCCGCCTGCAGTCCTGCTGCCTACAGCCATTATTATGCCGAATACGAATCTGGCCTATTGTTCTTAAAGGCTGTTTTTCGTCGGTGAAGTAGCAGTAAGCAATCTGTGCTTTCAGACATGCTTTTGACTCAGCACGGCTGGGGTTGGATCCTCCATGGTGTAAAGCAGCCCTGGCCCATCAGCTCACAGCATCACCTGTGACCCCATTTAATGGTCCCACCGCTGGCAGTTATGTCCCGGTGCTCTGGGTCAGAAGAGCTGTATGACCACGGGCTGAGGCTGTGGCCAGGCAGAGGATCCTCTCCAGGTGCTACCAGGCCTGGCCACAGGGGTGGCCCCTGCATCCCAGGAGTTGGAGGGAGATGTCCTGGGGCAGCTGAAGCCTGAGCCAGGCTGGGTTTGCTTTGCAGAGAGGTCCTGGGTTTTCGCCGGGTTTGTGCTTGTTTGAAGGGCAGGGACTGCTGAGCTCAGGTGATTAACATAACAATCCCGGAGCTCTGCCTTCATCCTGCGGCTAAAGCCTGGTTTGCTCAATCCAATTTCCAGCCTCTGCCCTTTCTTTAGCAGGCTAATTACAGCGGCAGGACAGTGGAAATGACCTTCTTAAAGTCACAGTGCCCCTCATCTACTTACCTGTCAAAACACAGGAGACAGAGCACTGGTATCATTCAGAGAAATAACATATTTAGATACAATGAGTGAATGTATCAAAGTGCAGAGCTCTTCCCTGAAGTTCCCAGTGGAAACTTGTATGTTGTTACCAGTACTGATGTGCATTTGTAAAGCACTTTCCACGCAAGGTCCACTGACCAGCAGAGCAATGGATGTGCATGCAGGTTTGTTCAAATTTAAAGAAGAGTAAGTGTGCACTATTACACTGATAAATGTGCAAATGCTATCATCTCACACAGAAACCTGTGAGGGCACTGGGCTGGAAAGCTTCTGCAGTGCTGGCTTCTCTCATTAGTCATCCTAGCCTCATTCTGTCTGTATCACAGAGTGCCTGGCTCCAGTGCAGCTCTCCCTTCCTCCTGCACAAACTTGGATGTGGCCTGTGGGCCCAGAGAAGCTGTGAGTGCTCTGGTGGCTGGTCCTGCAGGTACTACAGCCCTGGCATGGGCTGGAGCAGGAGCCTGTGTATGGAGCCTGCCTGGGACTGGAGCTTCAAATGAAGCAGCATGAGAAGCTGCAATCTGCAGGAAATCCTTGGGCTCAGCATGATGCTGGTGTGGCCCTTGACAGAGTAAAGGATGGGTGCTCCCAGCATCCTTCCAAGGGCTTGTCCATTGGAGCAGAAACAAGTGATTTCCAAGGATGGCAGGGCTTATTTTTGTTTGAACATTCTGAGTGGCTTTGTAAATACCTGTGCTGTACGTGGTCTTCATATTCTTGAAACTGTCAGCAGCCACAGAAATCAGCCCCTTCACAGAAAGTAAAAGTTTGTGCCTGACCAGTAGCTTGGCACAGGATATTTCTGTTGTGGTCCTGTTGAAACTGTCAGTGATACCTTGTTAAGGCTAAGTTTTGCTTAGGATTGGTCTCATTTTGTGGTTTTAGTACTGGAAAAGAAAGAGGCAATCTCCTGGTTGCAGGAGGACCTGTGAGGTGAAGCCAGTCTAATCGTGGAGCCGCCGTAGCTAAACTGCTTCTGGAGCTGAAAGGATGGTTTTGCTATCTCTCCTGCCTGGAAAGGAGGAAATATGGTGAGCATCGTGAGGCTTAATGTAATGAAACAGGCCAGGAATAAAATTAACTGGTTAGCTGATACGGATGTGTCAGTCACACTTTGCCCCAAAGCCACTGCTGATTGCTGAGATACCTGTCCCATCAGGCACTGAGAAGAGGTAGCAAAAAATTTCAATTCATGGCAGTCTTGGAGACCTGCTGCACACAGCAAATTTGATGCTGTGATAACTGACACTGTTTGTGACAGACAAATCTGTGGCTTGTGTAGTGAAGCAGTTCAGAAGTGCCTGCTGTCGCATACCAAGAGGTTGTGGAAATGGTACTTGCTAGGAAATATGTTGCAAGAAGATCCCAACTACCAAAGGCATCTACTGAAAGCCATAGGAGAGCAATGAGATATTTGAGAGTACTGTGAGATTTTTTTTTCCCCTGTTATTTTTTTCCAAAGGCATAAATGGTCTCATTCTATTGAGAGCTACAAAATAGGGGATTCTTGAGAAACAAGGTGAAATCATGAAAACTAATACTCCAGCACTGAAGTATAAACTAAACATATCTGAAAGAGAAGAAAACAATTACAGGAAAGGCTGTTACTAGCAAACTGCTGGGAGGAGGGCAAATGCATCCAGGGCAACAAGTCTAGGATAAATATAAGGAAGAGTCTTGGAGGCATGACCTTGCCCATCCTTACTACAACAGCCTTTTCCTACATTTTGTTGCTGGGAAGATAGTAACAGTAGTTGTTTTATCTCTAGTGTGGAATGCAGGGTTGTAGGAAAACAGTACAATTGCTCAGTGCAGAGTGATGTGGCTTTCCAACAGGGCAGGGATCTATGCACAATGAGATGGACTCACCCATGTTACTGTTGTTGATGGGGAGCAGCTGGTTGCTTCAAGTGAGTCAGATATAATTTGAAATTATGCCTGGAATTATATGAAGTATTTAAAACCCCTAAGATAAAAACCGAAATAAGTCTGTTACCTGTAATGCAGGTGTACTCTGAGAAGAGACAAGCTGAAGCACAAGGAAACATTTATTGAAAAGAAAAAAATAATGTCCCTGTAATAGGATTTTTTTTTGTTTGTATTTTCCTATGTGAGCTGTCCAAAGGAGACTTCCTTGTTGGAGGAAAGCCCTGCTGCTGCTGAAGGGCAGGGCTCTCATGGGTTGTCACTGGTCAAGTGGTGACAGTAGGCAGCTTGGCAGAGTCTGCATGTAGACTTTGGAGTACTAAAAATCAAGGCAAGTGCTGCTAGCTCTTCTCCATGTGTGGTTAAATGCTTTCTCTGTAGCTGGTGCCAGGCACTGTCATGGCCCACTGCTCACAAATGCCTTTGCCAGGTGGAGACCACGTCTGCTTTTAGTCGGAGTTAAGGACCAAATGAGACTTTACTTTCTGTGTCACTTCTAAATGATTCTTAGGCTCCTCTTTCAGATAGGAGGTTTAGAAAATTGAATCCTATGACACTTTCAATGGGGGAATTCACCAATCTCTCTTTTTTCCCCTGTGCTCTGAAATACATGGATAACCAAAGTGTATGATAGCTGCCCTGTACCACAGCTATGTCAGTGGAGGATCTTGTGTTTCCATCAGATTTCACAACACAGTAAGTTACTTGGATCAGTCTCTCAGAGGGAAGCCACCATGGGATTGCTGTTTTCAGCATCCCACACTGTCCTCGAACAGAAGTCAGAGACCTCCTATTTGAGTTTTATAGTAATTGGTTGCAGTGCCACTGTTTTAGTGCCATGCTGTCTACAAGCAGAGATCGTGCAGTCTAATTTTGTAATGAAGAATTATAATAAAACAGTAGGCAGCGCTTCCTGCAAAAATATCTCCTGTGTGTGGCTTTTTACAGGATAAACTGTCTGGCTTAAATATAGAAACAGTGTTCTTCTGTCAGGAACTCTAAATGAAAATGCATTTGAGTTGGTGTTTGCTGGCAGTGCATTTGGTATGTCATTCACTTACCTATCTAAATTCCAAGTGTAGTAGTTAAATCAACATTAATTCATTCTCCTATGATGTATTGGGCTGATGGAAATCATTACACATTTGGGAGATGTGTGTTCCACATCACAGCATAGCAGTTGTCTGTCAGGGTCTGGCTCACAGGTACCCAGGGTCCCTTCTGTACACCAGGCAGAGTCCTGAGCCTCCTGCAGCCTTGGCTGTGCAATCTCCTCAGCTCCTGATTACTCTCAGCTCATGATTACTCTCTTTTTTTCACTCACAAGGACCTTGAGTCAGCTACGTCTGTGGCAGGCTCTCAGTAACAAAACTTGTGTTTGTAAAGTGCTATGTCTGGCAAAACAAGCAGCAGCTCTTGTGAGGTCTTTCCAAGCAGGTTTCTCTCACTGCTGTCATTCCCCTTGCACATGCACCATGCTCCCCATACCCATCCCAGGATTTGCTTGCTTCCTTCTGGTGATTGACTCTGTTATTTTGAAGCACAGGCTTACAGAGCCAAGATAGAGGATCTCCAAGGGAAGTTTTAAGTGTTCAATAAAGGAAGGAATGCAGGGAGAAAAGAAAGCACCGACTGGAATGGCATCATTCTCTTTCCAGCATCCCTTTGAGGTTCTCCTGTCTTCCCTGCCTGCCTGTGACCTCCCTCCTCTTCCAACCAGGCTCTTTCTTTTTTCAGTCTTCCTCCTGCCCCTCACCCTCCTCATTCATTGATCTCCCTTTAGGCTTTATTAGTGACTCTCCCTCCCACCCTTTCTCTCCCTCAGTTTTTCTGATTCTCTAACATGAGACAATTGAATGAGGCCAGACTCCTAAGCCGAAGCTGGGGGTGAGAGGGAAGAGGCGTTAAGATTTAATGATATTGCCTCTTTAAGGAATCCCTAATTCCTAACACCCATCTCCTCCCCCACCTGAGAACCAATTAAAACTCAATGAATTCAAGTGGAGGCTTTTGTGCATCACATGTGCTTGACTAACAAAGCCTTCTCCATGCTGGAATAAAAGCTTCTATTCAGCAGCCAGTTTGTTCTAATTCAAATCACTTCCACTCCAGCATCCTCTCCTTCCTTGCTGCTCCTGAGTTCCCAGGCTGGGCTGCCACCCGCACAGCCCTGCCCAGAGCTTCATGCTTCACCTTGCAGAGTCCTACTGCAGTGAAGCAGAGGATGGGAGATGGCCTCCATATGGTTAACTGGGCAGTCCATGCTCATTGTGTCCCTGTTCCCAGGAGCCTCCTAGGCTGGGGATGAGCCCACGTGGTGCCCTGCAGGAGCTCCAGCCCTGGGAGCTGTCTGGAAAGGATCTCTTGCTGTGCCCTTGGGAAACAGCTCCTATGTGCAGAATCCTCTGTGTGTGGACAGAAAATTGCCTTGTCTATGGTCAGAGCCCAGCCTTGCTTGAAATGAGTGAAAACCCTCTCATTTTTTCTGTCGCTGGAGGGGTCATGCCGATGTAGTGACACCTGAAGTAGCAGGGAAGTCCAGAAGCACACAAAGTCCATGTGAATCCATGTAGTTTGTACTTTCATCTTCCTCAGGGTATAAATTGCACTACCTGGGAACCTGAGGGTAACTTCTGTGCTTCATTGTGCCCTGAAAATGTGCTTGCATAAGGTCATCTGGGGCATAGAATACATTTCATGCTATTCAACTTCCAAATTTAAAAACCTCACTCAAAAGCTTTGCAGCTGCAGATCTGGAGCTTGGGTGGCTTTAAGTAGGGAGGTAATTCTCTGTCCAGATGTTAGCCAGGTAATCTTTCAGGTGTAAAACAGGCTCTGCTCAGAGCTTCTGCCTGTCCTTTACTGATCAGGGTTGCCTGAGCTGGTAGCAAAGCTGTGTGCATGACATTAACTGGGTTATCTTTTCTCTGTTCCTGCAGCCTCCTATTTGTAGAGATACTTTTGGATTTTTTTTTGCTCTTGTGAGAAATCTTTGGTAGAAGCAGGTTGAGCGCTTTGCTGTGATCGCAGTGAGGTTTTTACTCCCTCTAATCTCTCCTGGGAGCTCCTACACTGCAGGCCAGCTGCCAAGGAAGCTATCTGCTCTGCTCCAGAGCCTTGTTCTGGTGGATGGCAGCTCCATTGCTCCTGAAACACGTGGTTCTCTCAGGGAGCCAGGAAGGAGATAGCCAGCTCTTGGGTAGCTGGGACCTGTCCCACAAAGAGCTCTGGCAACTGAGATGAGCTCTTGGAAGCTGGTTTCATATTTCCAGAGGTGGTTTGGGTGTACAGGCAGTTAGGGAACTGTGATGTCTGACAGCAGAAATATTGCATTTTTAACTCATTGCTAGTTTGTGGTGCTGGTAATTCTTCCTGCCACACTGCTTTCAGCTGTCCAGCGTGGCAGGGAACAAGTGTTAATGTACCTCAGGGTGTGTTGCAGTTTTCCAGTCAATTTTTTAGGAAAGAAAGATTTGAACACCCCTTAGAAGTCCTGTTCCTTGCTATAGCTGTGGTCTCTCACATCTTACCAACGACCCCAACTCTGGCCATCAACTAGAGCTGAATATATTTTACTGTTTCCACAAAGGATGTTTGGGTCTATACTTGTCTGTCTCACTCATGTGTTTATAGATTTGGATATGGAACCTTCTTTTGATGTCAAAAACCTCTTACTATTTTGTAAATTGGCACCAATTTTTCATCCAGATTTTTTTTCTTTAAGTTGGCCTCTTGTTGCAGTGATGTGCAGGGTTAAAAGTAAAGAAAATATGCTGTGGATGGATTATCCCTTAGCAAACCCAGCCCTATGTCTACATAAAAGTAAAAGAGCAATGTCTGACAATACGCAAAATGCTTGGGGTGCTCAGACTAAGACATAAATTGTAAAGAACTGTTCATTAAATGACAAGTTAATTTCAGGTAATGCCATGTGGTGTCATGACAGTAGAATCTCTCCATCAGTATGGTGAATGGGAAGAAAATCAGAATCAAAATCTGTTTTTCTGTTGAAAAAATACTACTTTCCCTTGAGTTAGAGAGGGCTGACTATTTGGAGAAGATAAAAAGTATTTCCCTTTCCAGCTTTGAGTTATTTTCTGCAGCATGTTCTCTCTGAAGATCTTGAAAGTTCGTTTTTTTTTTTTTTTGTGTGTAGGGAGAAAACCCCTTGGTTTTCAAGTAGAAAAAGAGAATTTTCTTGGCCCAAATCACCTGGCCAATTTGTGAGAAAGAGGTAGGAGCAGTACAAACAACTTATGACTTCACTGAAGAGCTCACTCCTCTGGAGCCTCCTGTGAGATGGAGCAGCCCTTAGCAGTGAGCAGTGCTCCAAGGTGGGGCCTGACAGTGCTATTGCCGGCCCAGGGCCTGGCACAGCTTGGTTGGTCCCTAGGCCTGTCTGTAATAAACTCACTTAATTGAAGAGAGCAGGAGATCTGAGCTGCTGTGGTTGTGAGGCTCAGTGGGCAGAACAGCCCCTTCCTTCATGATGCAGCTGAACTCTCCCTGTGTCAAACGCTGACCTTCATCTCAGGGGCCCTGCACTTTGTTCCTGTTTCTTGTTAGTGAAATGAGTTTGATGGTCTCAGACTTACTAGTAAATGGTTTCTACTTCAAAACAAAGTGCAGTTGGTTTGGCAGGAGAGTCCCAGGTCTGACCTGAAACTAAATTACAGCTGACCCTGAGACAGTGAGGCCCCTCCAGGTCAGGGACAAGGGCATTGTCAGGACACTGGGAGCTTGCACTGTAATTAGCAGCAAAGGTATCAAATACCTCTGTTTCCAGCATTCCTGTCCTTAAAGCAACACAGGCATAAAATCTTACAATTTTTCCTACTGCAGCCTCACTAAAAACAAACCAAAAGGGAAGTAAGGCTCAACAAACTTCCACTGATTTGCTTTTTCTCTGTAAATCCCTCCCCATCTTATACTGTCTCCCACAATCCCTTGTTCTCCCAGCATCTGGGAGTGAGCTTGCCACACACTGCATTGCTTTCAAGGCTCCAGAATGACCAACACACTTCAGCATGCTTTGCCTGACAGCAGGAGTGTGTAAGAGCCGCTTTCCTACTTCAGAAACTTGTTTTACTCCAGAGCTGCTCTGCTAGCAGCTGTGTGTTCTATTCCCAGGTTTCTTCAAACACCAGAGAGGCCCTTTTAGATTCACCCTTGAAAATATGATTTAAATACACTTTCTGTTACAGGAACATTGTAGCATTTGAGAGAGCAAGACACTCCTACTGGTTTCCCGGGTGTCCAGCAGAGTGGCAGTAAACAGAGCCAGGATGCCTGGCAGTTAAAACCATAGAGAAGGTGTAAATTACTGAGCCTTGTGCTTTCAGCCTGGTCACCTGTGCCCTAACAATCCCAGACCTTGTGTGTGCACCATGAGCTTGTTTTGCAGAAAATGCTGTGTGCTGAGAGCTTTCCCAGGTCTTCTTTGGAAGAGGAATGTTTACTCTTTCCCAGCTTCTTTCAAACATTTAAAATCAGTGGGAAGTTTTGGAAGATGCCTCACTATTTCCATCCATCACCAGTGGGCAGGTTCTAAAGCCCAGGGTGCCTGTGAAGGAGTGCACGTGGTTACCTCCAGAAGGGAAAGGCTGGAGCAGGGCAGGACATACTGCACAGGGATTCCAAAACCACCCATATAATCAGATTACAAGTCCAGTGAGTCAAGATGTCTTAAACCAGAGTATGATCCCTCTATTTCACGTGTAACTCATGAGAGTCCTTTCTTCTGATGTCTCTAAAAAGGCACTGATCATTCCTGCAAAAAGGACTGCAGAATTGCTCATTGAATAATTGGGAATATGGCATGGAGATGGAACTAAAATCTTAAACACATTTTTGTCTGAGCCTTAAGCATTTTTTAATGTTACTATACTAATATTACTTAAATGTTGAATGTTACTATTCTCCATTTTGATTAATGTATCTGACAGAAACTTTGAATTGTAGAAGTTACTGTTTCATTCATACTTTTACTAAAGGGATGGTTTCAGTATACATTTCACACCTCCACTGTGAGAGAGGTTTCCTGCTGCTCCTCTGTGTCCCTGCTTTTGAAGGAGCATCTCCATGTTGTCTCTCTTAGCCTTGTGCTAAATAATGCCTTGGCCAGCTACTTTGGAGGGGGCTGGTCCTTAGCTGTTGCAGTGCCTTGGCCACCAGCCAGCTGGGAGCTCTGAGGAACACAGTTTGTGAATCACTACTTACTCCTGGTGGGAAAAGGGTCAGTGACTCAGTTTACTTCAGCTCATGGAACGGCATGGGCATGAGGTAGGTGGGGAGATTTCTGCCTGGAACCAAAAAAACTCAACAAACCAAAAACCCAACAAACCTCCAAACATCTCCCCCTGCCAAAAAAACCAAAAAAACCCAACTAACAAACCACCCCCCCTTCCCCCCAGAAAAACCCAACCCAAACCAAAAAAACACAGATAAAAGAAAATGGCATAAGGACCCTAAGGTAGCAAAATCAGCCTTGAGGGAAATCCACAGCAGGCAAAGGCGTGAAAAGAGAAATGCTTTAAGGCTGTGAAAAGTGAGAAAAAGATGGGCAAGGATGGACAAGTAGCAGCATGAGCAAAGTATTTCCCACTAGACTTTGAACAGTGCAGAATGAGAGCTTCTCTTCAGTTAGAGGTCAGCTCACAGGGTGTGTGGGCAGGGGAATCACTGTGTCTTGGGACCAAAGAACAGATTTTGAGCCTTTTCTAGTTCCAAACACGTTTTAAAGCTGGTGAAGGTTGCTGAAACTAGAGTATTTAGTTACAGCCATCTCATTTCACATTCCCTAGCCTGGAAGGATTGTGAGCCTGTGAGCCTGAGCAAAGATGTAGCCTGGGGTGAGGGAAGCCCTTCCCCTCTGGGGAACACCACTCCTGCTCCAGAGCATCTGTGCTGGGTGCACTGGTGTAGAAAACCAGTTCTAAGTATAACACACACTGGGTGAGTGTGTGCCTTGCAGTGGCCTGTTCTACAGCAAACAGGAGAGTGACCAGAGATGACTGACCACAAGTGCACCTGGACCCTGGCAGGCTCTCGCCTCCTTGCCCCTTCAGCAGGGAGGAGGCTCAGGCAGCAGTGACGTGTACAGAGCAGCTAAGCCTCTCCTGCAATCTGAGCATGGCAGCTTTGCCTGGGAAGACACTGGTGTCCGTCTTGATTAGGATGTGATGCCTGATGTAAGTCATGTGACAAGTACAAACAAAATACCTTGGCAAAACCTTGAGGAACCAGGACAGGCTGAGCTGCTTAGGAAGATTTACAGTGTGTATTTCTGTCCTGTATACTTGCCTTGGTCTGAACCTTTCTCATCTCAGGAGCTCCAGCATGCACTCTGGATTTTAAAGATTCTCTTTTCCATTCTTTCCTCCAAATAATCTGCCAACCTTCTCAATGTTGTGCTGTTAAGTTTAACAGTTACTCAGCCCCAGTTATTTTACACCATCATAGTACCTGAATGCTATAATGTCATCCTCTGAGAAGTGCCATTGGGATTTGTAGAGCAGAGGTCCCATAATCTTAGATTAGAAAATAAGTCTTGAAGAAATGGGAGAGTTAAAAGCCAGTGCGAGTGCTGTAGCAGAGTAGGAAATCGATTATATCCTGAAAGAGAGGGGATGAAGAAACAGCTTCTGCTTGCTCAGCTCCTGTTCATGTGTTGAGCCAAAAGTTCTCTGTTTGCTCCTCTGAGTGCTTCCTTCTGGTGCTGCTCTGGGACAGTGCCAGGACCCAGATTTCTGCCTCCTGCATCTCAGCAGGGAATCCAGTGCTTCCCTTGAGTCCTGTTCTCCCCTTGTTCCTCTATTCTCTTGGACTCGACCTTCTTTAAGGCAGATTTTAGAGGTCCTTGACATGGTGCTGACTTCATGCCCAGATTAATAATTCACACACACATCAGACCTGCAGAGATGTGCAGGTGCAGGATAGTGCAGCATCACTGTCTGGGGAGCTGCTTCTGGAGGCCCAGCACAGCGGGCAGCCGGGCACAGCCCTGTCCCTGCAAGGAGACATTGGAAATGTGTGCTGGATGTGCTGGGTGTTTGGGGCTCACCCTGCCCCTCTTCCACTGGGATACAGGATTTTATTTTAAATTCAGAACTTTAATACTTTGTTAAAATGTTAATATGGAAAACCCTTTTGTATAAGGTGTCTGGCAGATTTCAAACCTGACTCAGAACTTTTTCTGTTACCCCTCTTCACCCAGCTCTTTCTCAAATGTCTTCTCAGTCTGGTGGTATTTGGTCAGCCTGGCCCCATGCTGCACTGTCATGTGCCCTGATATGAACCCATGGACCAAAGCCCTTAAATTTCTCTGTTACTCCTCTTCTCTAGGCTCCATCTCTGCATGTAATGTGCAAGAACAAAACAGGATATAATCACCAAACTGACATTTGTTTAATTCATTCTTCAAAATTTTCATGAATGGGAATTCCCTGGCCTTCCTGGCTCCCCTCTCCCGTCTTTAGCCATCCTTATAGTTGCTGGTTTCTCCTGATATCTAATATTTATCTCTTTCTGTGTCAACTAAACCTTACCTTCACTGAGCATTAGAAACAATTTAATAAATCTTCTTTTAAAGAGTCCAGCACATCTGGTGGATTTTGCTTGCATCCATCCTCATCTCTCGTTTCCAATGGTGGGGAAATGAGTCCCTGTGTATCCCACCATGGGAAGCTCTGAGCTTCCAGGTGAGGAGGGGAAGAATGGGAGGCAATGCTCTGCTTCTCAGCTGGGGAAGAGCTTCCTGACAGTGGATGCTCTAAGATAGGTCCCTTTTCCATAGGAAGTGAGGACTGGGAAGGGGTTAGGTAGGAGAAAGGACAGAGCAGAAAGCAGTGCCTGATGCAAGGCTGGGACAAACTCTAAGACGTTAGAGAGAAGTGGAGCTCAGGGCACTTTCAAGGAGAGAGGTCTCATTTTTCAAATCTGTTGTTGCTTTCTGTCACTTTATATGCTGTCTTTGGAGTATTAAGAAAAATAAATTAATAGGAAATGAAAATGTTCCCGTCTGCTCCTTGGGGAGGGGCGTCCTTTGCAGGCTGCTGCAGCAGGTGGGACCTGGCTGCTGGGCACACTCCATGCGTGGAACAGCTCCTGTGTTAGAGCTCAGCAGCCAGGCCTTCCTCCCTCTTTGCTGGACTGATTTAGATAGGATCATGGAGACTAGACGCCACGTAGTAGTTTTTAGAGTTTGTAGAGAGGGAGAATAGCAGGCAGGGCTCTCTGATTTTTCCCTTAGCCATCATTTCCAGGACAGCGGGTGGAAGCCTGCAATCTCCTACTGTCCTTCAGAGACCTCTCTGGGTTTGCTGTTTTATGCTGAATCCCTACACTGAATTTACTACTCTGCAAGTTCTCTTGATGCTTTATTTTTCATCCCCTGCAGAGTTCTTTCCCTTTTTTTCCCTGTGAGGCTCCAATTTCTCTTGCTGCTTTCTGGTAATTGGGGTGGTCTCTTCCTTCCTTCCTTCCTTCCTTCCTTCCTTCCTTCCTTCCTTCCTTCCTTCCTTCCTTCCTTCCTTCCTTCCTTCCTTCCTTCCTTCCTTCCTTCCTTCCTTCCTTCCTTCCTTCCTTCCTTCCTTCCTTCCTTCCTTCCTTCCTTCCTTCCTTCCTTCCTTCCTTCCTTCCTTCCTTCCTTCCTTCCTTCCTTCCTTCCTTCCTTCCTTCCTTCCTTCCTTCCTTCCTTCCTTCCTTCCTTCCTTCCTTCCTTCCTTCCTTCCTTCCTTCCTTCCTTCCTTCCTTCCTTCCTTCCTTCCTTCCTTCCTTCCTTCCTTCCTTCCTTCCTTCCTTCCTTCCTTCCTTCCTTCCTTCCTTCCTTCCTTCCTTCCTTCCTTCCTTCCTTCCTTCCTTCCTTCCTTCCTTCCTTCCTTCCTTCCTTCCTTCCTTCCTTCCTTCCTTCCTTCCTTCCTTCCTTCCTTCCTTCCTTCCTTCCTTCCTTCCTTCCTTCCTTCCTTCCTTCCTTCCTTCCTTCCTTCCTTCCTTCCTTCCTTCCTTCCTTCCTTCCTTCCTTCCTTCCTTCCTTCCTTCCTTCCTTCCTTCCTTCCTTCCTTCCTTCCTTCCTTCCTTCCTTCCTTCCTTCCTTCCTTCCTTCCTTCCTTCCTTCCTTCCTTCCTTCCTTCCTTCCTTCCTTCCTTCCTTCCTTCCTTCCTTCCTTCCTTCCTTCCTTCCTTCCTTCCTTCCTTCCTTCCTTCCTTCCTTCCTTCCTTCCTTCCTTCCTTCCTTCCTTCCTTCCTTCCTTCCTTCCTTCCTTCCTTCCTTCCTTCCTTCCTCACTCCTTTTCCAGTTATCCCAGTTGTCTCTATTTACTCTTGCTATCCCCTTTCTCCTGCTCTTTATTAACACCTATATTTCTCTTGCATGCCACCCTGTTCCTCTTCTGTATTCCCACCCATCCTGTTCTTCAGTGCTCTGCACCATGTAAACCCCCATGGATTTTGCTCCCTGAGGTTTCTTATATGAATTAAAGAAGTCCTTGGTGCATTTGCAGTCACTCGCCTCTTCCTATTGCTGACTCTGTCCCTCCCCCCACCTGAGCTATTTCCCTAAATAGCTCCTCTCTGCCTGTGTGCCTGACTCTTGCCCTAAGCCAGCTCCTGCCAGGCAGGTAGCTGCTGGAGCAGTGGGTTCCCTTCGAGACAGACACCTCTGGCTGCCTCATGCATGGGCTAGCAGGGTTTTGCCATCAGCCTTTCCAGAGGGTCAGCATCCTCCCTGAAGCAGGCGTGAGAACCACCAGAAGGCACTGCCAGAGCCAGGCAATGCCCCCAGGCTGCCCATGGAGCCACAGTTAATACCTTCCAGGTTTGCATCTTCAGCACTGTAATGCAAGTGTTACAAAAATCATTTCAATTCCAGTTAAAATTTGTTTATTAACTGTCCAAACTAAATGAAAAGCAAAACTTTCCATGGCTCCTGACTGCCAAAACCCCCCAGCAAGAGACAGGTCTCCAAGACAATCTCTCCCTAAGCTTTATATGATGAAGGAGGAAAAGAGGCGGCTGCTCTCCCTGACCCTCCCCTAACCTCCACTTTTTGGAACCTCCCTCTCACCATGAATAACTCCAGTGTCTGCCACTGGTGCTGGGCAGAGCTTTGCCAATCATCCTCCTCAGCAGGAAGTGGACATGATTTTGATAGTGTCACTCTACCACACATGAGACACTGAATAGCAGCAAGAAAACTGAGCAGTTTTGTTAATCTCCCTGGTGTTTGGCAACCTCTCAGCAGCAGCCACAGAGGCACTACAGCTGTCTGTCTGCAGCCCCAGCAATACAATGCTGCATTATTTTATATTCGGCAGATCATCTTTCCAATCATAAGGTCTGGAATGTTTTATATGTTTACTTCTCTGTGAGGAAAGCTTCCTACTGTCACTAATCAGCGGATTTTTCAAGACCCACTGTTCTGTGCATTACAGAGATAAATGAATTGATACTTACAAAGCGCTTGGGGGTCCTAAGGTGGAAATACAAAATATCATGTGTATGTTTTGGAAACAACTTTGGAATCAGTTACATGGTAGGTTACTGTGTCATTGCCAGTGATGCAAGTCCAACCACATCCTCCACCCAAATCCTCCTGAAGGCTCATTTTTTTCCCTCTGGTCTTCATAGATGTTAACTCACATTGATCCTCTTCTCCTCTCTCCAATATTATTTTGGTGGAGAAAAAGTAAATAAAATAATAAACATTTTTAAAAAACAATTAAGCATTTTAACAGTGTCCCTCAGAGTGTTCAACTTGTACTGTCTTAAAAATAACATGTTTAAAATTATAGTAATGCACTGGTAGCGAGCCAAGAGATGTTATCCTTTAGTGAGTCCAATACTGAGCTCTTGTTTCTTATTTTTTTTTCTCTTGTTTTTAATTAGGATTAGTAGTGTGCCTAGGTTGGGCAATAATGGAACATAAAACCTGTGCCAGGTGACTTGAAATTGTTAGTTAGTTCCCCCTTTAAAGTATTTGCCCTCCAAATGGGAGAGAGCAGGTGCTGGGAAGGAGCAGTACATCACTGAGTTTGGGCAGTGTGGCAGGTGGTTCTGGTAGCCCAGCTTTGTCCAGGTTTCTCAGGAGGTGCAAGGGGAGATGGCTGGGCTGCTGCCCTAGCACCGCTGCTTCCACTGGCTCTACACTCCTGCCCGTCACTGCCAGCTGCAGTACCACCTCTGCATGTCATTATTTATATTTCCCTGCTGCACCAGCCCTGCTGCCTCCCAGGGCACCTCCACCCAAAGTGATGACTTCAGCCCTGTGGAATGAAGAGTGGGTTATTCTGGAGAAGCAGCTCAGCCTGGACCGGTGGCAGCAGGAGCTGGGATGCTGCATAGCTCAGTTCCCAGGGGCAGCTACCGAGGCTCTGGTGATGAGTGTGTTGCTGTGCCCAAGCACAGGGGCAGGACACAGGGTAGGATCCTGAACCAGCTCAGGAAATGGGGGGGGTGAATGGTGGTTTGGCAGAGCTCATGGGCAGAGGATGAATTTAACTCAGAGTTGCAGCCCATGTAACAAAAGATACTGTTGCACAGTATTGTTATACCAAAGGTGTAGTGGTTCCTCTCCAGGAAGGAGAGGCTGTGTATTGGGATGTGGAAGAACTGTCGAGAGAGAAGGGGAAGAAAGGTCAAATGAGGATGGCACTGACCTTAACTGTCAATACCTTGCTTTAGGCAGTAAGAGGGTACAGGGGGGACCCATGCTGGAAGGAGCAGAGCCAGGGATGCCTGTGGGACTTATCTGGCATCAGAGTAGCATATGCCTGGAATCCAGTGATACCCTCTTGACATGAGAAAGGGTCACAGCACTGTCACCAGAGGTTTTGAGCACTGCTCTGTTCTGATTTTCCACAGATGCAAACAAGTGCCTTCTCCCAGAGAGATGCTTGGTACAGTCAGGCAAAGTTTCAGCTCTCCTCTTGACTCCAACTTTACAGGTACTTAATTTGTTCCTTGCTGAGCTCCTCCAGCCACTCGGGCTAGGTTGCCCAAGAGCAGAGGCAGAGTGCACAGACCTGCTCGAGAAGCAGCATGTGAATGAACTTGTGTGGCAGTGGAACTCGAATGGAGCTCGGCACGAGTCTGTCAGCCTCAATGAGTAAGAAACTGCGCAGTGCCTTGGGGACCAGCCTACCCCCTTCCCAGTGAGCCGCGGGCAGAGAAGAGCGGCCGGGCTGTGCATACCTGGTGCTGCGGGGCTCCGCGGTGCCCGGCAGCAGCTCTGCCCCGGGTCCTGCAGCCTGGGCACTGCCGTGCGGGGCAGCGAGCGGCGAGGCCGGGAAGCCCCTGACCCCTGCAGGGTCCCCGTGGGCTGCCAGGGGACACGGAGGTACCAGGGCTCCGAGAAGGCGCCTCGACTCCCCGCTGCCCGGCCGGGATCTCGGGGTGAGCAGGGCAGTCCTGGTCCCGACCTGGAAGCGCCCTCGGCGGCGGCGAAACACCGGGAGGAACAGGGCCGGGGTCTCCGGGGTCCGCCGCAGCGAGCCCGAGCGCACCGGGCCGGGCCTGGCTCCGTCGCCCTTTGTCCACCGCCCCGGGGCAGGTGCGGGCAGCGCGGCCGGGGACAAAGCGGCTGCGAGCTCCGGGGCTGCTCCTGCCGCCGCCGAGCTCGGAGCCGGGCGCTCTCCCCCAGCGCGGTGCGGGCGCGGCTCCCGGCACTCGGCCCCGGTGCCGCCGGTGGGTTTTATGCGCAGGGCGGCCGGCGGGCCGGCGGGGGTGGGAGGAGCCGGGCAGGTTGTGCCCGCCGGGCCCTCCTCCCTCGCTCCCTCCCCGCCCGGCGGAGAGGGGTCGGGGGAGGGGGCAGCATGGCCTGTCCGTCCGGCCCCTTTTCCAGCGCTCATCTGCCCCGGGAGTGCGGCGCCGCTCCTCGCAGGGAGAAGAGGTCCGAATGGAGACAGACGGCAGCCAGCCCGGCCTCGCCTCCCCGGACTCCCCGCACGACCCCTGGTACCTCCGCAGCGGCCGCCACCGGCCACCCCCACCACCCCCCCCGGTCCGGCCGCGGCCGCCCCCTCCCCCGGCCCCGGCCGCCTGGCCCGGGCAGGCGCGGCGGCGGCGGAGGCAGCGGCGGCGGCGGTGCCGCTGCCAACATGGCCGATCCGCGCCCTCCCCTCCCCGCGCGGCCCCGCCGCCGCTGCCGCCACCCCCGCGGGGTGCCGCGGCCCCCCGGCGCGGCCCCGCTCACGGCTCTCCCCTTCCTCCCGCAGCAAAATGTTCATCGGGGGACTGAGCTGGCAGACCACGCAAGGTGAGCGTCGCGGGGCCCCGCACCTGCCGCCGGGGCCGGGGGTGGCGGAGCTGGGGCTGAGCCCGGGGGGGGTGCGGCGAGGCCGGAACGGGACGGGACACCCACGGTGGGTGCTGTACTTGCAGAGGGCTTGCGGGAGTACTTCAGCCAGTTCGGCGAGGTGAAGGAGTGCCTGGTGATGCGGGACCCGCTGACAAAGAGATCCAGGTGAGAGGCCGGGCCCGCGCCTCCCTTCGCCCCCGCCGCGGCCCGACCGCCACTTTAACCAACTTTCTCTCTTCTCTCTGCATCCCCTCTTCTGCCCGGGCTGCGGGGCTCAGGGGCTTCGGGTTCGTCACGTTCATGGACCAGGCTGGCGTCGACAAGGTCCTGGCCCAATCCAGACATGAACTGGACTCCAAGACGGTGAGATGACTTCTCTCATCTCAGGGGTGCATTTACCGGCGGAACGGCTGTGCTCGGAGCAGCCGTCGATTGTAGTGTTTGATTTCCAGTTAGAGGTTGTAAACTATTGATTCCTGATACGGATCGATCGTTCCCTTCTCTGTCCCACTTGCCGGCGGGTAGCTTAGCTGCCGTCCGAGCACAGGGCTCACCGTGTGCCGATTCCTGGTGTGGGTCTGTGGATCCTGGTGATGGTTTTCTTCTCGCTCGTTGGTTGTAAGGCCCATCTCAAGGCCCATCCCGGCAGTGACTGTAGCCTTCTTGGAGCTGGGACACCTGAACGCGTTTGGGATGAGGATTTGCCCCGGGAAATAAGATGTGGCTGTGTTCCGAGTAAGGGAAGCCGCCCTTTCATCCTGTGTGCTGCTGAGCACTGATCCCTCCTCAGGAGTGCTGTTCCCCAGCACCCAGGCCCTGCTTCCCTGGCCATGGTGGCCTGTGCATCCCCCCTTCCCGGCAGAGAGCCCTCATTCTGTGCACCCCAGAGACTCTCTTGTGGTCTCCCTAATGAAGTTTTTGTAATGGTCGTGGAGGTTCAGGACTTTGTTGTCTCAAAGTATGGCCAGTGTCTGCCCGTGTGGGCTACCACCAGCTTCTTGGAGTGGCTGTGGCTCCAGCCCTCACTTTGCAAGTCTGGGTGATGAGGACCCCCAGATGGGCCAGCAGAAAGATTTGGTGGCTCACTGGACTAGTGGCGTAAGGTGGTGGGTCCTGCCTTGCGAATCTGTGGTGCTCAGGAGATGTGCAGACTGTTTTGAGGGGTGGGGGTGAGATGTCTGAGTGGGAGGTCCCTTTTCTTTAGTTTCAGTGACTTGCCTTCCCCTGAATTCCTTTTCCTTATTGCTGCCCCGGGGTGAAGGTGAGGGTAGGGACGGGGGAGTGGCGGGGGCTGCAAGGGGATGGCATGGTGAGGGGGCATGTTCTGGCTCCGGGCAAGGGCTGCGGCTGCTGACGAGTCCAACTGCAGAGTTTTATTTCTTGCACTGCGTGGCCCAGGCGTCCTAGTCTTTATCTTGGCAGAAGGAGAGGGCGGGAGAGCGAGACCCTCTTTCTTAGGGTTTACGGCATGAGTTGCAGCAAGATTTATGTCTGTTCCTGTTTAACTGCCTGGATCGCTCCCTTTGATGTGCACAGGTCCTTCCTCCCCACGGGAGCTCCTGGTTAAACCCACCCCAGCCTTCCTGGCTGAGGCTTGGTCCCCAGGACTCCTGGCCCTCCT